>NW_006443225.1:22160602-22190714 GCF_000325575.1 Pteropus alecto | reverse complement strand
AGGGTCGTAGCCAAATGGACGGTAACCCTTGATCTACATTTAAAGAGACAGCGCACGCCGCTTCGCACCCGTGAGGATGCCGTTATGAGAAAGCAGCCCGTGTTGGGAAGGATGTGGAGGGACTGGACCCCGCGCGCCTTGCCGGTGGGACTGTGAGGTGCTGCAGCCTCTGCGTTCCCTGCCTGCCCAGCAGAACCCACATCCTCTGTGGGAAATAGTGTGTCAGACCCTACACAGACTCGCCACGGGCCGAGCAGTGCCGCGTCTAGACATAGGCCGGGAGGAATGGAAAGCAGGCTCCGCAGGTGTTTGTGGGGCAGTGTTCGCAGTGGCCCAGATGTCCCCTGGCTGGCCACTGGGTGACCACAACGCGGGACACACACGCAAGGAGAAATGTCACACGGTGCGTGCTGGCACGTGGGTGAGCCTTGCAACCACGCTTAGTGGCATAAAGCAGGCACGGAAGGGGACATGCTGTGTGGTACCTGGAGGCTTCACGTCATCAGGAAGCAGAATAGAGGCCGCCACGGGCGGGGAGCGGGGCGATGGCATCTTCATTCAGCGGGCATAGAATTTCCGCCCACATGGGAAGATAAAGTTCTGGAGACGGAGAGTGGTGACGGATGCATAACAAAGCGAATGTACTTAATGCTGCAAAAATAAATGCCAGCCACTCAAAAATGGGTAAAATGGTTAAAATTCTAGGTTACATATCTTTCACCACAATAAAGAAGAGAGAGAAGTCACGCTGGGTGGGCGAGGTCAGGCGGGTGGCGACTCTCGAAGTCACTGGTGGGGAAAAAGGGTCTCCCGGTCTAAGGAGTGGCAGCGAAGCAGGTGTCCATTCCGGGCAGAGAGCGAGGACGTGGTGACGGGGCGGCTGTGACGAGAAGGGGCAGCTCCGAGGGCGACGCCCGTGTCTTTGGTGGAGGCAGCAGCACCAGGGCCAGCGTGGGCGCTGGGGCGGAGACAGGGCCGGAGACAGGGCCGGAGGCTGCCTTCGGCGGTCGTCAGCGCGCGGTGACTCGGGCACTGGCTGCAGGAGAGGTGACCGAGAGAGAGTGGGTACAGCTGGCTGGCGACGCGCAGGCGCGGCGAGGAGGCGGGGGCGGCGGGGCGGGCAGGGCCCGCACCGAGGCTGCAGGGGCATCTAGCGCAGAGCTTCGTGTCCGTGTCCCCCCGGACGGTCTGCAGGCCCGGCCCCTGCTGAGGTCGGACGGGACGTGCCGAGCGCGCGGGTCCTGCACCCGCCGGCTGCAGGTCTGCCTCGGCCGTCCGCCTCCGCCCGCGAAACCGGCCGCGTCCCCTAGGACTTCCAGGCGCAGGCAGGCGGCTGGGTCTCCGTGGGTCCCAGAGGCAACCAGGGGGACAGCGCCACCGGCGCTCATCAGGGCTGCGTAACGCCCGTGGCTCCTCTTGCGCCAGTGTGTCCTTGGCACCTTATTTCATCTTTCTGGGGTTTTTGTCTGTCATTTATGAAGCAGAGACACTAATGCTTCACTGTCAGACTCAGAGTTAAAGGTCACACAGGTGACTGCCTGGTCCCCCGTGGAGGAAGCCAGAGATGCCTTTCTCATCAGAGTCTGGCGGGGTGGCTGGAGTTCACCGTGACGAAGAAGACATTCCGTGGAGCCAGGGGACCGACCAGGAAGGACCGGGTGACTGGTCACGCTGGCTGGGAAGTTCTTCCAAGGAATTCGTTTCCAGAGACTTGGAAGCTCCCGTGGCACCCGACACAGAGAGGAGCGTGGGAACTGTGGCAGTCACCATCCGATGCGTGACCTTGATGAACGGTCTGCCCATCCCACGGGGACAGCAAGCATGTGACGTCGCAGAGTGAGGGCTCACGAAGGAGCTTCCTTCTTCAAACAGCGGTTCCCTCCTAGGACACCAGGGCTGTCTGCGCCTCCATCAATCCATTGCTTTAACAGTCCCCTCTTTTACTTACAATTTTATTCATGAACAGATGTACTAAACACTCTGTACGTTACTAAGTACAATTGAAATAGAAACATTAAGATGAGCCGAAAATGACAAAATTAAAAAATATTTTTTGTATTTTACTTATTAATCATGTTAATAGTCTTTTGGTCTTATTAGAGCTATTATTAATGATTGCCTTTTCTTGGAGAGTTCTGTGAATGTCTTCATTATTCTGTAAATGTTGATTTAACATTTTGAAATACAGCAATTTCAAGATCCATTTATTTTTAATCTTAAAACTTGCCATGGCCAAAAAAGATACTGCACAGGGTATGCAATACAACTGGAAAATTACGTCATTATCTGGTTACAAATATGATCCTCAGTCTATAATTCCATCCATCAATTATGCAAAGGTTTCTGCGAAAATTCAGATGCTAAATTCCCATCTTCCCTGATGCCTGTCAGTTCTGAAAACAAATCAGAAGGTGTTCACATTTTCTTTTCTTTAACAAATGGACTTAAAACCCACTGCAATTATTTTCTCGTCAGGTTATTTTACAGGCGGAAAATTCTGCTGGAGTTTAAAGAAGGCAATTATGAAAGAGTTTTAACAGGCATCTCCATCTTTTTGAGTGGAAAGTCACGTGATAACAGAAACATTTCCAAGCTTTATCTGTAAAGTGCTCTCTGCCGGGGACACCTTTATTTCAAAAGCAGTTTGTTTTTCCTGCGTTGCTAAAATACCACCTTGCTCTCCGTGGGACAGATTAAATTTTCTTTTTTTTAATGCTCCCAAAATAACTATTATTGAGCAGCATACTCTTTACAGAAAAGGACAGCACTTCTGTCTTTGTGTAAGAAATGTGTAACTTCCGTAAGTTTGACAGCTTTTTAAGCACTTGGTCATGAGACAACCAGGAAACATCTGCATGGCACAAACTATTTTCTTGCTCATTCCCCATATCACAGAATATTATAAAATGTCTGCTTTTTAAGTTGACACAATTGATAAATTCATTTAATCTGTCACAGAAAATAGCTGTAATGTGCTGGGTGACGCTGCCAACCCTTCCAATCTGGGGACCCCGCCTCCTCCCTCAGGACGCAGGTGGGACCTGGGTGACACATGACGGCATGGGCTCTGTCCGGGCGAGGGCCGCGGATCGATCTGCGCGCTGAATGGACATAGACTATAAGACTTCCTGCCCGAGGCTGGTGCGTGGGTGTGGAGGGCTGGCTGCCCGCGGGGGGCGGGGCCAGGGTGTCTGTGGGGGTGCCTGGCGCTGCCCATGGGGAGGGCTGGGGTGTCCGTGGTGGTGGGGGGGTTGGCATGCCAGTAGAGGCGGCCGGGCTGTCCATGGGGAGGGCCGGGGCATCCGTAGAGGGGCTGGGTTATCCGTGGGGAGAGCCAGGGCATCTGTGGTTGGGGGGCATTGCCATGCCAGTAGGGGCTGCAGGGAGGTCTGTGGGTAGGACCGGGGATCTGTGGGGGGTCCGGGATGTCTGTGGGGAGGGCCAGGGTGTCCGTGGGGGGTTGGGGTGTCTGTGGAGGGTATGGGTTGTCTGTGGCGGGGGCTGGGGTATCCGTGGAGAGCGCCAGGGTGTCCATGGAAGGGCCAAGATATCCGTGGGGGGCCGGGGTATCCATGGAGGGGTAGGTCTGCGTGCAGGTGGGTAGGGCCAGAGTGTCCATGGGGGGTTCGGGATATCCATGGGGTCCGAGGTGTCTGTGAGGGGTCCAGGGTATCCGTGGGCGGCCCGGGGTATCTGTGGAGGTGCCGGGGTGTCGGGAGGACCAGGGTGTCCGTGGGAGGCTCAGGGCATCTGCGGGGGTGCCGGGTGGTCCATGGTGGGTGTACCTGTGTGCAGAGCTCCTGTCTTGTGCCTGAGCCTCAGGGCATTTGCCACCTCTATTTGGAAGACACTGATTGAGATTAATTTTCTCATCGTTGTTGGAAGTTGGTGACATTGAACCTGCCCCCCAAAATAAAGGCCAGCTGCGACCATCATCCATGGGACTCAGGCTCAAGGTCACACCTTTTAGAAAATTGAGAGGTGCAGGGCTCCGCGGTCACCCGGAGCAGGCGCAGGTCTGACCAGGACGTTCCAGTTCAGGTGTGCGAGGTGACTGGTCACGATGAAGTGGAGCCCCGCAGATGACTAGATAAGCAGTCACTTCTTGGGCAGTTACTTCTGTCCCCCTCAGAAGCAGGCGGGTGGGGTGACACGTGCTCTTTATTGTGGGTTGAGTTTTGTCTTTTGGGTGTTTTGGTCTGGTTTTGTCAGTGAGTATGTGTGTGCACACTACATATCCGTCTTTAAAACGCTAACTTATACTCAGGAAAGATGAGGACAGGCAGAGAGGCGGCCAGATGTCGGAGTGCTCGCCCTGTCCAGCACCATCAGGCGGATGCCGAGTCTCCACCCGGGGCTGCTGCATTTGGGGCGTCCGTTTATCTACCCCTGGAGCTCAGGCCTTACAGATGGAGGATTTGCCCTTGGCTGCCGAGTACACAGTACAGTCCACGCTCACGCAGAATGGGAGACTCTTCCCAGCCTTGGCACCCTTACTTTTTAGTTTTCATCCTAAATTAGAGAATTTCATGTGAAGGCGAAACATACGACCTCCTGACGGTGGCAGCTTTTGCTGGTGTCCCGGTGTTCCCTCTCTTCGTCCACATGGCAGTCCAGACGGGTGGCAGGACAGTCAGTGGCCTGACTTTCGGGTTTTCTGCTGTTTCACATTCATCTAAGGAGCCACTTAAATACACAGTAAAATTACAAAGGAACTAAGCCTCTGTCTGCACTGTCGTAGTTGAGTCACCCACAGGCCCAGTGCCATGGCACTTTCCAGCCATTCAGGTTTTCAAATGAACATAAGACTAATTTCTGCCTGGTTAACGTATCCTACGAATGTTCTATTTGACCAATTCCGAATGTCTGCGCCCACACCAGTAGAATTTTTTGTTTAATACGTGGTTATAATTCATATTTATAGCCACTTTTCAGGCTAGAAAATGTAGGCCCTAAATTCTGCCATTTGTTATGACCAGAGAGCACACTGTATTCCAGGGGAAAATGTCTGCTGGCTTCTGCGGACTTTGCTGACAATACCACAAAATAGAGGGTGATGACTTTTTAGTTGTTAGCTTTAGTTAGTAACAGAATTTAACAAATATATTTAGAAGCCTCATACTAAAAAATGGAAAATAGCTTTTCATAACATTGAGAACTTAGCTATTAAAAATGCATTCAGTTGTATTTTATCAAGAAAGTCAGTCACTTATATCAAAATCTAATATTGACTATTATAGACATAAATCTTTTGTTACTAAATATGTTAAAATTTAACATGAAGTCACTAATTTTGAAAAATGGTGTCCCAAAATGACTTAAGAAACATACATATGTAAATGGGAGTGGCTGTTACGGAGTCAGTGCTACAAAAGGCATTGGTCACCTTCGCCCTTTCCTCCTCACTGAGCACTGTGATGCGGGTCACACGGTCACTAGGTGCAGAAAACTCGCGCTGGCCGCACCGCACACTCCCAGAAAGAACCACCCCGAATGCAGGCTCACTCGCAAGGAGGCGTGGCGGTCTGGCAAAGCCACGCTTCGGATTAAAGACAGTTCCAAACACTTCCTTTCACCCCCACCCCCCACTCGTTTCTATGCTTTGTAAAGTGCACTCCTTCCTGCCCTTCTAGATTCATTAGTGAGATCATTTCCTTATTTTTGGAAGGATGTTTGAGCATCACTGGAAGCTGTTCTTTCTGTATGTTGGGTCTTAGTGATTCTTGCATTTGTGATTCACCCAAATAAACAAATAGTCGTGTCTTGATTTTATCTTAAGGCATTGATAAACTATTAGGTTCAAGGACAGGAGGAAAATTCACTTCTCTAGGTTTCAGTGCTGGCCCAAAGGACTCGGTAACAAAGTGTGTCCTAGAACTTTGCTCACGCGTGCCATCATTCGTGAGAACGTGCCTGCCTCCATGCTGCTGCGACAGCGTCTTTCGGATGTCACCCTGGGGCATGGGTGTGGAGAGCCGAGCAGTCAGGACAGGCTTTCGCAGCATGGCTACACGAAACGTGAGCCTCAGAGACGTCCTTTTGTAATGGGCTTAGCGAAGTGCGTGCCTGCTGCTCACCCCGCGCTGCAGCCCAGCGAAGGCGCGTCCGTCGGCGCAGAACGTGATGTCTAAGTGCCTCTCCCTGCTCGCTGCAGTGCCCTGCTCTGCGGAGAGCGTCACCCTTCTGGTGGTTCCCCCATTTCAGCGACAACTGCAGAAATCGGTCTCGTCTGTAAGATGGCAGCAAGGACCCTGAGCGCCCCAGAAGGCAGGGGGCGGGACGCGAGGCGAGATTTTGTTGCTGCATTTGAGCTTCTGTGGTTGGCTGGGCCCGTGATAATGAGACAGGCTAAGGCGTCAAGCTGTGCCTCGAGGAAACTCGTTTGTCTCTCCATGTTTTCTCAGTGCCCTCAAATGCACATTCCATCCAGCGAACAAAACAAAGCAAAGAAACAAAACAGAGTTGCCAGGTTTGCCATACGTCCCCTTTCTTGGGGTCCTGGGCAATTCCTACCCAGTACCTGTGGTTCGTCCGTCCTCACAAGTCTGGTGCTCAGATCACACCTGCGTTTTCAGTCTCGCTTATTTCCAGGGGCAGAGTTGATCCAGAGCAGGAGCAATTTCAAAAGCCCAGGGCAACTGGTGAGCATAAAATGTGACTTAGTGAGCAAGAATTATGCTGCTGGATTTCTGCATACTCAGTCCTCACATCGACCCTAGAAACGCAGCATCCCTTCTCCCAAATGCACGCGAGAGGAAATTATTCCTCGACTGTCCCCTATGTGCATTTCAAAACGCTGAAAAAATATCAAACGGCAAACAGTCTCCAAATTTACTGTTTCAAATCATCCAGGAAAAGCAATATTTTAAAACTGTCGAAAATAGGGGTATATTTCAAATAACAATGTATGAGGATGGATGTCTACAGTATAGTCTTGAAGGGGTAAGGTTACCTTCAAATCTTAGTTTATAGATTTATTTTAACTTTTTTATCAAATAAGATATCATAAGTTAGTAATTAAGTAGAAACCAAGAGAGAAGGAAAGGTTTTCCTCTCTGTCACCTGTCACATCCCAATTCCCCAAACTCCCAGGTGTTCACTACTATTGGATGATGCTGTGCGAAGGCCACCTGCCGCGCCCTACCTGTGTCCCGGGGCTTCGTTCTGTAGAGATGGGATCAGCGCACGTGCACCAGAGCCTCCCGCGCCGGCGGTGACTGCAGGCCAGTGTTCGTGCCCGATCTCCATCCAGCGGCAACTCACGTCAGGGTTTACAAACACTGCCCACGTGGCCACTGTCATCTGCCACCGCCGACTCTGAGCGTGCTGTCCAGCTTCTACCTGGCTAGTTTTATGTCACCACATGGACTAACTTAGGCTCCTCAGGTGCATTGACACCTTATCATTTAGGGCTATTTGTTTGGTACGGGTCTTTTTTTTTCATCACACCAAAAAGGATCAGACTCTCAGAACTGTGATCTCAGCGGATGAGAGAGAAGTAACATAAACCAAAAACAGATGCAAGAGACGACCCCTGTCGGAGATTCGAGGATTATTTAAGCAAGTGTTTGCTTTCGTCCAGGCTCTGTGTTGCGTTTACATGTGTAGAGAAGCAGCGTGGATCCAGGTGCTACTGCAGGTCGTCTTAGGTGGGATCAGCGCTTTTTACGTTGACAAGAGCAAGGTTGTCTCTGGCAGTTTTTACTTCGGTACAGAATGTCCTTGAGGGCTTGCTGGTTTCCCACTCAAACTTGGCACCAGGTGGAAAGATGCTTTACAAGTGTCAATTGACAATTATTCCAGGTTGATTCTCGATGATATTAGAGCAATTTCTTGATTAACAAATAACGGCGGCATTAAGAATGGTCCACTCAAGCTGACCCATAATCTCAATGACTTTGATTTATCAGCCCAAAAAAATAAAACAAATGTTGACCATAAAATGGTAGCTCTCATAGCTTACCTAATGCTTTACAATTAAAAAGAACTACCCACTTCTCAATCGTTTGGAAAAACAACATTTCATGATAAATGCCATAATATAAACGAGAACCCAAAGAAAAATCTCAGTTCATTTTTTTATTCCAATTAATTTGTGTGAAAGGTTAAAGTTGAAGTGAAATATTTATTTTTTTAGAACATGCTATTTTTTCATTATGCACTTAAAATTATATATTTTGTAGTCTTCCTATTTGTACACAAATCACAAGGTTTATTATTAATGGTTTCCTCTTTACTGTACTCATAAATGTGATTGCCCGGATCCCAGCACCCATGAATGACCTAGCACGTCAGCTCTCCAGCAAGTAAGAAATTAATGCAAACCCTTATGGAAAAAAAGAGTCCAATTTCAGAATATTAGCGCACATATGCTATCAAAGGTCCAGGTGAAATCTTCTGATTTGGGGGAAATTCCATGATAATAGGTATCGAATTTCCTAGTAAATAAATAAATAATGCATTGCCAGTGAAATCTTGTCTCCTTCATTAAGAAAAAGGTGGGATCTATTTTAGACTGCGGCACTGCCGACGAGGCGACTCAACATCCGTGACTTCCCTGGCAGCCTGCCCATTCCAGATTAGGTGGCTCGAGTGCCTCGGCACGTCACCGTGTGCGGGAGGACTGTCCTGGACAGGGTCCCCATGGCGACCTCCCGGCGGCGATAGGTGATGTCTGCTGCTCCCTGACACACGTTCAGAGTAAACGTTTTGTTTTTGGGGTGTCGTGCTTGTGGCGCTGCACTTTCAAGGGGACCGATTTCCTGGAAATACCGCAAAACGCCCCATCGTGTTTCCCAGTTAGATCGCTGACAGATTCAGTATTGGTTCCTATGGTGACGTTTAACTTCTATACTCACTGCTTATTTTCCACGGGGTGTGTGTGAGCTTTCCTGGAGGGAACAGCTGTCCTGCGTTGTGGTGGCAAGGTCACAGTGGGAGCGTGTCGCGCATCAGGGACAAGGTCACAGAGGGAGCGTGTCGCGCATCAAGGACAGCGGCGCGTCCTTCCCAGGATGCTTGACTCGGGGGAGGGAAGCACGCAGGGAGGGGCTTCCCTCCAAGGCACCGCTGCCGTCTGTCCCATGGGCACGGGGCCTTGGCCTTTCTCGTCTGACAGGCAGGCCGTGTACCTGAAGAAACTAGAACCCCAAGGGAGGTCGAGATGCGGGCAGTGGCACGGGGTGCGAACTGAACACAGGACTGTGCCTCTCTGTCGAATGCATCGGCTCGATAGCCTTTCACCCGGCCACCCCGAGTTTGGGGTGACGGTTAGAGTCTGACCTTAAATGACTGAATGGTTGCTGTGATCACCACGGGGTGTGTGTGAGCTTACCTCCACCGTCGCCCCTCATATCCGCCCAGCTCGCCCTTCCCTGGCCAAGAGGAGAATGCAAATAAAGAGGTTCTTAAGGAAAGGGCCAGACCATCAACTGCTCAGGGTTGTCTGACCCCATCCATCCGAGGGAGCCGTGGCCACTGACATTATTCAAATGGAGCTGAACCATCTTAAACACGAAAGCACATTCTTCACATGAGAAACAGTTGCCTATCCTCGAAGACATGTGGTGACAAGTGGGTAAACTGGCTGCATGAAATCTGTGCCCAGACTGCTGTGACAGAACAGCAGGGCGCACCTGCGAGTTTACTCCTCACCCCGCGGTGGCCGCTGCTCAGTTATTCGGAAAAGGACATTTCAGAGGTGTGACGTGCGCTTTGCCTTCACATTCCCGCGTGGATGTCCCTGGGGTCAGTGTGTGGAAAAAGTGCCATCCTCTGTTCGGGGAGTTGAGATCCGGAGGGCAGGGATGATCTTTTTTTAAATAATATTTTTAATTTTTCAGTTATCGTTGGCATACAATATTATATTAGCTTCAGGTGTGCAACCTAGTGATTAGACTTCTGTGTAACTCAGTAAATCTAGTGCCCTCTGACTCCGTGCGTAGTTATTACAAGATGATTGGCTGCCCTCCCTGTGCTGTGCTTCGCTTCCCCATGACTATTTTGTAACTACCAATTTGTACTTTTTAATCCCTCCCTTTTTTTTAACCATCCCCCCACCCCTCCCACCTGTTAACCCTCAAAATGTTCTCTGTTATCTGTGAGTTCGTTTCATTTTCCTTTTTGTTGTTTATTTTTTCTTTAGATTTCACCTGTACGTGAGATCACATGGCATCGTCTTTCTCTGTCTCACCCGACTCAGCGCACTATTCCCCAGGTCCATCATGCAGTAGCTTTCTCCACCCCTTCTCTTTGCATCCGTGTGTCTTTTGATCTGAAGCGAGTCTTGCAGGCAGCATATGGAACCGTTTAGTTTGCTTATCCATTCAGCCACCCTATCTATTGATTAGAGCACTTAATTCTTTTTTTTATTTGAGGTGCTTATTAATAGCTATGTAGTCGTTGCCATTCTTTTTTTATATTTTTGATACATATTGTTCTTCTTCTTAAGGAAGTCCCTCCAACGTTTCCTGTAATACTGGCTTGGAGGTGATGACCTCCTTTAGCTTTTTCTCGTCTGGGAAGCCCTTTTATCTGTCCTTTGATTCTAAATGGTCGCATTGCTGGGTAGAGTCATCTTGGTTGTAGGTCCTGGGTTTTCATCACTTTGGATATTTTATGCCATGCCCTTCTGGGCTGCAAAGTCTCTGTTGGGAAATCGGCCGACAGTCTTATGGGTGCTCCCTTGTAGGTGACTAAGAGATGACCTTCTGTGATTTTATCCAGTGCTATAAACCGCAAGCTTGCAACAAATTATTCATCTTTTTTTTCAAATAGCATCTGTAGATATGTTAGAAAGATGCAGAACAACCCCCAAAATGATACTAAAATAACCTAAATAACAGAATACATGTTAGAAGAGGAAAAAACACTTAACTAACGCGCGCCCTTGTAGAGGAAACAGTGTGAAGGCCCCGTGGACGCGCTCTGACCGCGCCGTGCTCTAAAAGGTCCGTGTCGCTTGCAGGTGTGGCTGCAGAAGTACGGCTACCTGCCGGCGCCCGGCCCGCACGCGTCGGCCCTGCGCTCCGCCGCGACCATGCAGTCGGCGCTGGCCGCCATGCAGCAGTTCTACGGCATCAACACGACGGGCCGCGTGGACCCGGACACGCTCGCGTGAGTAGCCGCGCCCCTGCCCGGCCCTCCAAGCTCTCCAGCAGCCCCACGGGGTCGTGTGTCCGGCGAACGTTTTGTGGCGTTCAGCCGGCTTACACCCCACTCCTGAGAGGCTCTTCACACCCCTGGCGTTAGCGACACATTTTCAAAATAGGGGAGACACTCTGAACAGTGCGAGTCAGCGCAGATGGACAGCTGCAGCCACTGCGAGCAGAGTGCCAGCCGGCGACAGGTCCGAGCAGGTGGCGGGGCCCCCTGCGCTTGTCCTTTCCTTCGCAAGTGACGCTGCAGCAGTCGCTTGAAATCGGCTCAAGTAGTGACACCGAGGACAGCGGGAAACAGCACAAACCAGGCTCCTTGGGGAGGGCGGCGGGAGCCGGTTGTCCGTGTGCCAGTCCCCCACGAGTGACAGCGCCCTACACGCATCAGAGCAGAGGGCTTTTTACAGGAAAGCCCCTGCTTTTGATTTTTATTAACAAAGGGCTTGTTTTTACTTTTTAGTAATGTTTGTTACTATGTTGATTGATGCATCTCTTTGTTCGTTTACTCATTCAACCAGTAACTCCTAACTGGGCACTCTCTCAGAGAGGCAGACACAGCTTCAGGGGCAGAGTGGCTTCTTCAAGGGGGTCCTGGAGTTAGGGCGTGGCTAGATGCGGTGGCCGGGGCTGCGGACCGAGGCAGCAGGGGACGGAGCAGTTCACGGGGACATGTCCTGTGTTTGCTGGGTCTGTACACGGCGGGAGTCCGGCCCGCCGCCTGCTGAGCTGGGCTGTCTGCGGCAGGGGCGGCTGGGGTGGCTGGGGTGGCTGGGGCACCCCCCGCCACCACGGAGGCTCAGCTATGTCCAGGTCGCTCAGCACCCAGGCCTCTTCACTGCTGCGTGAGGAGCTGTCCACGGTACCAGGCGGTGCCTCGGCAAAGGACGCACTCATTTTTCTTTCTGAACCTTAAATATCTGGAATAGGTGGGCTCAGACGTACATCATCAATCCTGATATATTAGACTAATTTAACGTATAATTTAAAAATTAGATTTTGCCTTCTCATACTTACCGGCAGATGTTAGTCATGCTATTTCCATCCCGTCGAGATATGAAAGCACATAATAAAGGCTTAAAGAGGGAATGTCACGGCAGCGTGAAAAAATAAATACATTTCCTCTCCTAGTGCTTTTAAGAGATACGTAAATATTAACTTTGATCTACGTCTGGGGAAATGTAATCAGGAATTAATGCATTCTGCAAGGAGGAGAAACTCGTGATCAGTTTTGGGAACAGCATGTGGATGTTTTCACCCGGCTGCCCTCTAACCACTGCGACTGCGTTCTCAGGCTTTCGTTTCAGCCCGTCGTGCTCTTGTCCCAGACGAGCGCAGCCGTAGGGTCACACGCGGGCCGCGGGCCCCGCCTTTCGCAGCCGTGTGTAGCACGGGACTCCATTTGAGCGAGTCCTCACGCCAACACGTCACAGCGCTTGGCACAGCCTTCTCGTCCCCTGCCAGAGCTGCTATGTAATAAGGGACTTTCTTGGGAAATAACACACACTGTGAAAAAATACAAGAAATTGGCACCTTTGGGAACAAGTTAATTTTTTTGATTTTTTTGTGAAAGGTCTACTTCTTACTAGATAATGAAATTAAGGAAATGGAGGCTGGTAGAAGGGGCACCTGTGTTTTCCCCTAGAGTTGAGAGCCCCTCTTGCTGGTCATTGGGAAGACGCGTGGTGGGTGGGTCAGATTTCTCCGAAGACCCAAAAACAGGCCTGTGTCTGGAGGGGATGGCGGAGCGGGTGGGCGGGACTTACTCGGGCCTTCGGGCAGACGGCAGTCTTGGCAGGCGGGAGAAGGCCTCGGAGTACCCCCCGCCCAGGGCACGGACCCCCGACCTGGACAAGGGCTGTGCCAGCGGGCAGCCGTGAAGGTCGCATCCGCATGAATCATGGCACCACAGAGCCTTTCATTTAAGGCCAACCTGGTTTCTGGCTTGCTCCTATTTTTGGTGTTTTGTTTGTTTAACAAACCTTCGTTCTAACTCCATCCTTTTGGAATTTGGAAAGGCATCTTTCCCTTGAAATAGAGTGTTCTACCTGCAGGTGTTTCTAGGTGAACCCACAATGGCCTCATCATCTTCCCTTCCTGACTGCCATGCTTCCTCTGTCCTCCATGCCACCGTCATTGTCTCTCATCTCAGAAACCCTGTTCCTTCCTTTGCCGCCTGTCTGTGTGTTTCCGCCGATGTGGCCCAGTGTGGAGGTGCTGTCACTAAGGGTATCCAGCTCAAAGGTGGACTCTTTCTGTAGTAAGATTCACGCTACCTAAGCAGTTGTCTGTGCCTTTGTAATCCGAAATGAATGGGTGATCACAACTCGTGCTGAAATAGTCAAATTATAAGGTGCGAGATTTTATCTAAGCCTTATTACACAAAATATGGCTATAATTATAGACCTAAAATTACTCCTCTATATTGAAATAATGCCTTAGGATTCATTTTCAGATTCTGTAAACTTTTATCAAATTTTAGACTCTCGTCAAGATTATTTGTTTTTAAATTAAATAATTACACCCCTCCTTTGGCAGACAGACATTTGGTACATCCAATCTATAATTCTTGGGTAATTAAAAATAGCCATGCCAATTGTGGTCGTTTCTATTTCACGTTGAAGAAATTTTAACTATGTTCAAGCAACAAATGTACGTATTACATTAAATGGCATATTATATTGTTTTATGTTAATTAGCATTGGCGTTGGCAAGACAGAAATAAAAACGTATCCGCAACCCAAAATGAGCTCATTAGCATATATTGCAGTGGTTCTTTTAAATTATGGGTTTCTTAGCTCATTTTTGGAAGTAAGCTCACTTAAGTTCCGTAATAAGTGGAATAATTTATCGTATGCATAGAAGGGATGTATTTAGCAGGGAGAGAAAAAGATAATGAGGCAATAAAGAAAATGAGTCTAATAGGTTTTTCTAATGTTAATACTAAGTATTTTTAAATTCTAGTTTATCTTTGATGTGTGCACAGCCTCATGATTGACAAACGGACATGTACACACACATATACGCAGATGTACACATGCATGGAGATGCACATGCAGGCATATATATATTTAAGATGAGCTGAGTAATTCTGCTTAATTTATTCAAACCATGCCCAGAAATTTATCTCAAGTTAATTTAAGACGGAATAAGTAACTTTTATCAAAGAATTATTATGAAACTATAGTGGTGTTTGAACTCCTAATTTAAGAATTAAATTTTTTTTTAGCTATATATATCACAAGAACCACAAGCTTTTTGGCTTAATTATCATATTGTCATGATTTTTACTCTTTTGTCTGACTTATGTAGTTAAGACTCGTCTTTTCCAATTTAGATATAAGCGATTCATCAGCAATTAGAGTTCTTTTTGTTCACACGTCTAGGTATGTTCTGAATACTCCAGCATTGCTCAGATACTCTAAGGCCATAGGCTGGGTCAGTCCTCATTCTGGCAGCTGTGGAGGGTGGTGGGGAGCAGGGGCCTTACATCTGCCTCCTGAGATGTCAAAGGTGGAGGCTTAAATGAGAGCGGGCGCTGACTGAGCCTCTGTTCAGCTCACAGGCCACGGAGGCTTCCTAGATGTACTTTCTGTGCGTGGGGTTTTCAGTTGTTTAACTTGGCAACTTCAGCCTCGTAAAGAACACACGTGTCCACGCAGGCAGCTCAGAGTCAGTCGACAGGAGGAAAGCCTGCGGGGCAGAGGACACTGGCAGCCCGTCCACAGCTGAGCCTAAACGACGTTACTTTTTACAAATCATCCTAACTGCTGGATTTGGCTCCACGAACCAAACACGACCTGAGGACTTTTAATGTAATAAAAATAAGCATATTTAGAAATATCTAGAAGACACGGTGACACGGTCCTGGACCTGCGGCAGCGACAGCGGTCGTTTCCGCCGGGCCCTGTTCCAAGCACTTCACATGATCCAACGAATTTACTCCCACGATGACTCAGGAAAATGCAGGCAAGGAGACCAGGAGGAGAGAGAAACGGAACCAGGAGCCTGCGACGCCCGGTTCCGAGCCGCAGGTGCTGGGGCGGGCTGGCGGCTGGCTCCCGGACCCCGTTCCCACGGCCCCTACACCCCCTGCTCCCCGACCCCATTCCCACGGCCCCCCCACCCCGCTCCTCTGGGCGACAGAACGAATCACTGGTGACAGTGAGATGCCAGAGCAGTTTTGGAGGCAGAGGAGGCCATGCGCTGATGGGCCGGGTGCCAGGGCGAGCAGTGGAGGGCGCCACCGGCGGTCTGCTCGGGCGTCAGAAGGGGGCTAGGACTTCTGGCTGAGACGAGGCACCAGGGCCATAGGCGCGAGTCTGGGGCCGGGGAACGTAGTTTTGCTTTTGTTACATGTGAGACGAGAAGGGGCGACAGGACGCTGGGTGGAGATGAGAGCACTGAGCCTGCTGTGTCGCGGTGTTTTTGTATCACGCACGTCTGACCTGCATGATGCGGACTCAGCAAGGGCCTCTCGCCTCGATTATCTTTTTATCCATGTTTCTTAAATTAAGTTTGTTGGGGTGACATTGGTTAATAAAATTATACAGGTTTCAAGTGTACGATTCAGTAATACGTCACCTGTGTGTGGCGCGGTGCGTTAAGTATCTCTCAGCGTGTTATAAAGCTCAGAAATGTGTGGGGTGAGTGGGCCGGGACGGAGTGAGGAAACACACGGACACACAGTTGGAACATAGGACGAAGTCGCCTGCAGTGGGCAGAGGCCCAGGAAACACGTCAGCACGGGACCCTCACCCGCCCCAGCCTGTCCTTGGGGCGCGTGCATGGCCCCGGTGGGCACGGGCATCACGGAACCTAACTATTGGTTACTCCCTTCACCTTTCAATTCTGTGCGTTCTTAACGTAGCTTTAGAGAGCATATTCTCATTGAAAATGCATCGTATTCTGATAATAGCTAATTCTGTTCTGTCAAACTCTAATCCCACTATCCATTTCAAAATTTTTCTCCTATTAGAGTGTTTCCTTAAATATTTTCCTTAGCCATGACCATGTTCCTAAGTATGACCCTGTTCTGCGTTAAGTAAATTTATTCATATTCAGTAACCATATATTGTTTATTCTCCTAGTACTTTTAGTGAGATAAGTAAAGCTTTGTAGCCGCCTTAGGAATATTATAATTTTTGTTGATGTAATTAAATACCCATATGTAAAAGCCACTTAAATCATCATGAGTCCATCATTAATGCTTAGTACTTGCTAGTTAAATCTAGGTCTAGATCTTACAGTATATATAATAAAACATAATGATCTTTCTTTCCCATCTGCTCACTGGATATCTGCTTATGCCAGAGGTTTTCGAAGGAACTGGGAGTATGTAGATCCCTTGCCCTCCACTGCCTTACAGTCTAGTGAAACAATGCTCAGATATGGGGCCTTTGGAATGCCCAGGCCTATGAGGTGAAGGGCAGAGGCCCTGGCCTCACCTCCACAGTCAGTTCCGTAGGCCGGCGGGCCCTCGGAGTTGGCATTCTCAAGGTGTCTGCTTAACTTGGAGATTTTAATAAATGCAGAGATTTTCTGGAGTGACTCTACGGTGCATTTTAAATGAGGTGGGATTTGTTATGTCTGCATGATGACGGGGGCAGAATGAAAAGGAGAAGCTTATTGGAAAAGCATCATCTTTCCTAAAAGTAGCTGTCACGATGACGTTGCATGAAACATCATCATTCTTTTGTCTGTAAAAGCCGATTAGCTGATTTAACCATGTAACGTGGAAGCTGTTTATTTGTGCAGAATGTCCGTGTTTGGGTGGCCATCTCCACAACCAGTTCAATTCTCTTTCATTTAGAGAGTGTAGAAGTTGTTCAGTGTTTGGTGAAATACAGCAAAAAATGATTTTTTTCTTATATCACTTTCTGAAGCATGTTGCCCCACGAAGCCTGCATTAGCTCTGTAATTTTTAATTTAAAAGGGACGCTGAACAGTGAAGCCACCCTTTGAGTCACTAAAGAAAAACTACTCAAAATGAAAACTTTTCTCCTTAGATAAGAAGCAAGAATATGTAGAAAGCATGACAGTGGTCAAAGCATACTCTCTGGAAGTTAGACAGCCGTGTCTGTATAAGTACGTAAAATGAGCAAATCAGAGGCAGCATTTTATTTTCCTAAGGCAAATATGTTAAACTCGTGTGATGCTAAACCTCATATTCGGGCAAAAAATTTTAAGCCTTGAATTTGGATATTATTAAAGATCCAAAGCAGGTGGCCGTCACTTAGAAACTGAGGTCAAGATCAAAGCGAAAAGAAGAAAAAAGTGGAGGAAGGCAGTGTTATTTACACGAGCAGGTGACTTCCGTGCGCGCAGGAGGAGAGTGCCATGTGCCTTCCCGACTCGTGGAGCTTAAGATCGTAACAGTGTTGTACGTTAAAGCTGAAAGAAACCTTAGTGATAATTTATTTTAAAAAGTCTGATTTTATGAGACTGGGTCAACAGTTAGCTAAAAATAAACTAGCGAAAAAATATTTGGAAGGTCTGAGTTGTAAACTAGTGATTCTTGATCATCAAGAGAAAAAAAGTGCTTTCTACGTAGATTCAAACTGCAGGAAAATGGACAGTCTTCGCCTTTTTGATTTCCATTTTCATTATCACTGTCCTAGATTACCGTCTCAGTTTATTTCCTTTTAAACTTAATGATTAGGGTTGTTGATCAGTAACTGGAAAATACTGCTTTTTGCAGCTGGATGAAGAAGCCTCGATGCGGTGTGCCTGACCAGACAAGAGGTAGCTCCAAATTTAATATTCGTCGAAAGCGATACGCATTAACAGGACAGAAGTGGCAGCACAAACACATCACTTACAGGTATCAGAACGAATGGTGAATTACCGTTTTTCCATTTTTTTGCAACTGTTTATTCTGACGTTTTGTTTGACAGCTTATGCATGTCGACTATATGGTGACATAGTGATATGATGTTAACATCAGGAAATTAAAACTGCAACTGAGGAAGAACGAACCGTCCACTCGGGGGCTTTGCGGGTGTTCCTGGAAGCGCCTGGTCTCCTTTGCAAGCCAGACTCTCCAGCCTCTTCGAATGAGGGCCACTGCTCGGGGACTGTGAGGCGAGTGTTCGGCGCACTGCACTCTATCACAAGTAGCTGTAACCGAAAAGCTACTCGGACAACAAAATATATAAATAATTGCCGTTGAAACAGAATGTCTTTGAGCCTTTTAATTAACTTTTCCTGTCAGTGCGATTGCTAACTGCATGGTAAGATCATGGGTAGCTTTGTAAGAAACCACCAAGCTGCCCTCCAAAGCGGCTGCACCATTTCGATTCCCACCGGCAGTGAAGCGCGTTCCCGGGGCTCCACGTCCTCGTCAGCACTGGGTGTCGTCAGTGTTCTGGATTTCGGCCATTCTGACGGGTGTGCAGTGGTGTCTCGTTGTTGGTTTAGTTTGCATTTCCCTGATGACGTGCGATGCTCACCACATCTTCATAGGCTGAGATGCCATCTGTATGTCTTCTTTGGTGAGGTGTCTGTTCAGATCTTTTAAAGGAAAGACAAAGTATTCTGTAATATCAGTTAGATCGAGTTGCTTGTTGGTGGTGTCCAGTTCAACTGTATACTTATCTCTTTTCTGTCTGCAGAGTCTATCTGTTCTGAAGCCCACCCTGCCTGATATTACAGTTTTATTTTGATTAGTGTCGTATGGTGTAACTTTCTTCATCCCATACTTTTAATCTTATCAGTGTCTTTATATTGAAAGTGGGTTTTTGTAGACGACATATAGTTGGATCTTGTTTTTCAGTCCACTTTAATATCTCTGTCTTTTCAGTGGTGTATTTTGACCGTTTAACATGGTGAGTGATGTAGCCGAGTTAACGTCTGCCGTGGTGGTGGCTCTGCTGCCTGCTGCTGCTGCGCTTCATTCGTTGGTCTTTTTTTCTACCTTCTGTGGTTTAAATGAGCAGTTTCTATAATTCCATTTTCTATTAGCATGTCACTTACACTCTTTTAAACATTATTTTCGTGGTTCTCTAGAGTTTGAGATGCACATTACATGACTCTAAATCTACTTTCAAATACCTGTGCTACTTTGCAGGCTCTGTGAGGCCTTTTACACGGTTCCTCTTCCCCCCTTGTCCCTTATGACATTGTTGTCATTCTCTTCACCCCGCCATTAGTTGTTCTCATCCCACAGATTGCTGCTATTATTATTTTGAACAGTTATCTGTTAGATCAATTTAAATAACAACTTTATTTCACCTTTATTCACTTCTCCCCTAATGCTCTTCCTTTCTTTAAACCGATCAGAATTTCTGGCCTGTGGGATTTTTCTTCTCTTTAAACAACTTCTTTTAAAATTTCATGAAAAGCAGGTCTACGGGCAACAAATTATCTGTCTTTCTTTTCTTTTCTTTTCTCTTCTTTTAAGAAACTTTTTTCTCTTTCACCTTTAAAAGATATTTTCACTGGATACAGAATTCAGAAGGAAGGAAGAGACTGCTAAAGGCCAGTATGTTCAGAACCAATCATGACTCCATTTATGCTGAGTCCCTGTACTGACCTTGCCTCAGCCAGTTTTGAATATTCAAGTAATTAAATGTCCGTCCCTGTAAAAGTCCAGATTATTGATGAGCACGGCACGTGGTTCAGAGTAAAAAAGTCTGGATTTGGATCCTGGCTCTGATACTCCCTGTAAAACTAGAGTCAAGTTACTTAACCTTCTAAGTCTCGGTTTCCCTGTGTGCAAAGTGAATACTGTAATGATACCTTCCTCATAATGCTTGGGAGAAAATTGTCAGATAATGGGAGAAAGAAAACTTAGCACAGTGCTTGGAACATAGGGCTTAGTAAATGCTAACTATCATCTTTACTCCTTTAATTTACCAAATTGCAGAAATTGAGTGTTTTCTAAGAGGATTATGGAAAGTTGAGGGCGAGAGCTAAGGATATTGCATTTTTAAGTTAATATATATAAGACGTTAGGAAGTTGCACTGTGTAGAGTAAATGTTGTATGAGCATTTGCTACTACATAATTTTTTACTAGATTTACGATCAGTTTTCTCTGGCAAATTTTGCTTCTTGGGTGGTAAGGTGTTCTCTGTTGGGATCATGTGATGGCATTGGTGATGAACAGTGGAGCTGGGCAGGCCCCGCCCTCGTGCAGAACGCAGTCTGGGCGGAGACTGGGTCGTGAGTGAGTGGGGCAAGTGGCAGAGCGTGTTACTTCCAGGGCGCAGACTGGAAGTAACCCATCCCTGACAGGTGAGTGGAGGGCTGCTATGGGTCACGCCCTCCACAAACGGTGGTTGAGGGAATTAGTGAATCCTTAGTAGACTTTGGTTAATCTTTTATTTAAAACGACTGTAGGAACTTAATGAATCGCATCATTTTTGTCAATTACATCTTTATTTCCCAAATATACTGGTACTGTGTAAAATAGACTTAGCTTAAGTTACTTTTCTCTTTAAAGTCTCAACTCTAAAATAGTATTTTATGTAATAAATGACCAATAGGATACATACATAAATTGCCAGATGCATCTGTTTTTAGAATTATGTTAATGAGTAACCACGACATAATAATTAACATGATAACATTGTTCGATTATATTGTGTTCATTGCTATTGGTTTTCCCAGTATATTCATCCTCCAGCTCTCCCTGATTTTTAGTAGAAGCTCTATGACTGCTGAGGACTCTAGAAGTTACCTATTTTACTTTAATAGTTACGCAGAGAAAAGGAGCTTAGACGGTGCTGAGGGACGATGAGTTCCTCTTCGTTTTCCCTCTCACTGGTGACCCCACTGACTTCAGAAAGAATTCAAGGTGTGTGTCCAGAGGACACACAGGCTGGGAAACGAACTCTATTTAAATAAGACCCAGAGCCATGCGAACTGAGATCTGCCTTATCTGGAAGGCCGGCATCATGGGAAACAGCCAAATAGTTAAGGTCAGGCTTCCTGCAGAGACTGCGTTCAGTCTCTAGGCTGTGACCACTTCTTGTCCTTGGAACAGAAAAGTGAAGCCGCAGCAACTCTACAAATTATGAAAAAAAGTAAATTAGCTCTATTAAGCTTTTCAGATATAACTTGCATTTTATTCATTTTATAACATTGACTTTTGCAAATATACATTAAAAATTTTGTGCGTGTGTTAGAATGATTAAGAATAAGTCTTATTTTGCTATTAATATCAGAACTTCTCTGCGCCCTTTGTTATCTGTTATTAGAAATACAAAATACATCTCTCAGTGGAGCATAAAAGTTTCTAAATTGGTTTTCGTGTGCACCTAGCTCAGAACTCCAACTATGAAGTGCATCCACGTGTCCTGTATTTATTAATGACATCACGAAGATAGTGGTTAAGCGTATTTGGAAGCTAATAAGTCCAGAGCTTTGGAAATCACAGTGATATGTTTTCAAGTCCAAATGGTACCCCACGTTTATTATTCTCTTTATATTATATTGCTTCATTTTGCTCAGAACCGTTATGTACATGAATATCATACTAATGCGATTTCATTTATTTTCTGTTGTATGATGATCCTCTTCAAAAACAAAATAACTTCTCCATTATGCATGGAATCTGGTCCCGATTCCCACGAAAGATGCCCGCAGAACACGCGCTGAACGCATTCTTTGTATTTCCGTGACGACCCCTCAGTCCATGGGTCTTCTCTTGCTTGAACCTCTGAACTGCGTTTCTGCTTCCATTCCGTGTCTCCGCCATCTGCCGTCAGAAGCAGTGACCTTCGTAAACTGGAGCAACACCAGGCTCCTGCTCTGCTGGCCGGTGGCCTCTTTTCACGGAGCGCGGCTCAGCCCGCCAGCTGCGGGTCCTCTCGCTCCGCTGTCCCAATCTCCCTTTGCGCCACTTTGCTGGGCAGTTCCGTTTTCGAGCTGGCCAGGTCCGCTGGGGCTGCTCACCGCCCCTTCTGGCTGGAAAGCCGGTGCTCGGCACCCGTCTCCTCTTTGGGTGGAATCCCTTTCCCCTCTGCACCCCTCCCCCCCCCTCAGCACATCTGCACCTAGTCTTGTCGCTGTCGCTGTTCTTTCTTACCGTTTCTCTCATCGCCGAAGTGTGTGAGCGCCGCAGGAGCGGAGCCCGGCTCACAGCTGCATCCCTCACACCGGGGCAACCCCCACTTGGTAGTATGGTCTTTCTAACGTGGCTCGGGAGAACACCCACCCACGAGTGAGGGGCTTCGGCCATCCGTAGGGTGGGAACACAGTAAACGACTACCAGGAAGATTAACGTAGACAGTATTCGAGGTGCAGCATTAATCCGCGTGCCCGTCCAGCCATCACACCGGAGATGTAGAGATGAACGAGCTGGACAGAGGTCGGCGATGCCCCAGCGTAGTTCGCCGTCCCTCAGACAGCTCAGAGCATCACGCCGAACAGGATACAGTTAAAAAAATAAAGTGAGCACGAGCAACGGGACACCGCGTGGCTGTCCCCCTCGGCAGGCACGCCTCCTTCGCCTTCTCTTCGCCTACCCATCCTTGGGCTCGAGGCGGAAGATGCGGTGTCTTCCTCGGCACCACTGTCCTCTCGCGGCCCGTGTCCGGCCATCTGGATATCTTTGCAGGTGTATCCTCGAAATAGATCCAAAGTCCAGCCATTTCCCAGTGTCTCCACGGGTACCTCCCCCGCCCCTCCGGTCCAAAGCACTGTCACCTGTCCCCTGTGTTCTGGCGACAGTTCCCACTGGGTCTGCCTGCTTCAGCTGTGCTCCTCATCAGCATATCGTCCTCATGCCGGCGCCACCGCTTACTCACCGCGAGCGTCAGGTGTCACCCCCGCGCTCCTGACGCTCGGGTCTGTGCCAGGCCAGGCTGCTTGGTGGCCACAGGCCCTGCCTTGCCGCTGTCCGCCCCTTCCGGGGCCCCTGACCCGACGCGGGTGGCACCACCTAGCGCGGCCACTGCTCCGACGTCGCCAGGCCGTGGCGGCAGCTCTGCAGGGGCGCAGCGGGCTGCTCACGCGTTTCTTTAACTTGCAGCATCAAGAACGTCACCCCGAAGGTCGGAGACCCCGAAACGCGGAAGGCCATCCGCCGCGCCTTCGACGTGTGGCAGAATGTGACGCCGCTGACGTTCGAGGAGGTGCCGTACGGAGAGCTGGAGAGCGGCAGGCGCGACGCGGACATCACCATCATCTTCGCGTCCGGCTTCCACGGCGACAGCTCCCCGTTCGACGGCGAGGGCGGCTTCCTGGCGCACGCGTACTTCCCGGGCCCGGGCATCGGCGGCGACACGCACTTCGACTCGGACGAGCCCTGGACGCTGGGGAACCCCAACCACGACGGTAGGCGCGTGCGCGGGGCGGGGCGGGGTTCGGGGCGCGAGCCGCGACGCTGTCGCGGGCGGGTTGACCGTGGGACAGCGGGGCTGTCAACGGCCTGGGGGCACATGCAGGTCCTGCGTGGGGATGGCCCCCGGGGTCGTGCGTGGCGATGGGTGGGGATGGCCTCCCGCGCGGCCTTTGGGTTAAAGATCCGCGCGTAGCACGCATTCTGTGACACCTGCGCGCGAGTCTCGTTTCCTCTGCTATGTCCCTAAAGAGTCCGTAGTATTTAAGTTACGGGTCACCTGTTAAGCAAATACGGCTGTTTCTACACTCTACTCCAGTGTCTCCGCTTGAAACGTAACCTCGATGGACGTTGTGGTGTGGCTTCCGCCGCATCTTTCCCGTTGTTTTGTTTTCTGTCATCACCTTCCTATTCTAGAAAATTTTGCCCCTTCTCTTTCATCCATATCCATACCTTTGGTCTCCCACTGTAATGCAACTACATAGTTTATTATTTTGTAAGACATCTTTATTTTTATCAGTTTCTTGCCAATGTATTTTAACACCTATCAGTTTTTTAGTCCTTATGATTAATCTGATATGCAAAAGTAATGTAAAATAAACTCAGTGACGAAAAGAATAGTTACTTGGAATAAGAGGCATGTGTTTCTACCTACACAACAGTCTATACCTCGATTTTGTTTAAAAATAATCATAGAATTATAGGATTCCAGAATTACAAGGCTCCTAGTAGCCATTTCCTGAATTCTTGTAATCAAGACGTGAATGTCTTTTTTTCTCACCATAGTAGGACGGTGCTGAAAATACAAGCATGCATTGTTCAGTGACAACTAACCACTAACCACACTGTTTATTCCTCCGTGACGAGTTAAGCCCAGCCGTCAAAGTAAGCTTCGTTGGCTCATTGGAAGGTGTAGTTAGCTGGATTAGAGTAATAGCCGTCCATGCATTTCTTAGAACACACAGTATTCTAACACTGGATGGAATAAATTGAGTTGAGTTAAACTTAAAATAACATCAAATTTTGAAAAAAGAAATATAATGAATAACTTTGTTTTCCAAAAGAAAATAAAATATCTAGTATTAAACGAAATGATGTTTGGATTGTTATCCATGGGCATATTGGCTATAATATTAAACTATGATTTCATTTTTAAGAACTGCTTTGGCAGCTAGTGGCAAACATAGTGGAAGATTCTACTGTAGTGGAATGAAAAACAAACATCTGCAGTCAGGCAGCCCCGCATCCAGTAGCTGGCTAACTGGGCCGTTGGCTGGCAGAGCCTCCGCCCTGTGCTACGTGCTGGTTTTCTGAGTGTTTTATGTTGCACAGCTGGAATGTTGTAGGTAAAAACATTCCCTATTCAGACCTGTTTCCAGTGGTCCCCAGCCTTTGTGGCACCAGGGACCGGTGCTCCTGTGAGAATCTAATGCCTGGTGATCTGAGGCGGAGCTGAGGCGGTGATGCTGATGCTGGGGAGCGGCTGCAGACACAGATGGAGCTTCGCTCGCTGGCCGCTGCGCACCTCCTGCTGTGCGGCCTGGTTCCTAACAGGCTACGGACTGGTACTGGCCCATGGCCTTGGGGTTGGGGACCCCTGGTTGAACTGACTCTACCTGAGCAGCTAGTAGTGACATACCTGCAACATAATAGCTTCCATATACTGGTTTGATCCATAAATCATTTAAATTAAAATGTGTTTATTTTCTTTTTATTACAATCCCACAGGCGTTCTAATGAAGTAGTTCAGACATCTTCAGTTGTTAAAATGATCTGAATGAATGGAAGAAATGTCTGCATTCTTAATGACTGAGAGAAGTAGCACTTACAATGGCAGAATTTTATCGACATGAACAAAACTGCATTTGCTTCCAAGGGAAAGACTTTCTTCTAAAATTCTGAACAGCAAAAATTATATTCCATTCCAATAGTGGCTCTAATTCTTAAGGCTTCTTTAATACTGCAGCTTCGAAGCTGTGTTAATTTGGCTTTGTGGCCTCATTACTTTTAAATTACTTTTAAAATCCTAAATGAAGGAAATGGTGCCTGTTAAATGGCCTGTATTTTCTCTTAAAATATTGAAATTTTCAAGAAAGCTGCAGAAATCCCATAGACATAGTCTCTCTTAGCTGCTTCTTTTTTCTTTTTTAGGCATCAACTAATATTTTTTGAAAATAGACAAGAAGTTTTAAGAAAAAAATCTCTGGGGGCATTTGAGGTGACGTGGGGACCAAGAATGTTTACACTGACTTGAGCGTGGTTGGTGTTAGGAATGTGTACGTGTTTCGTGTGACGTAAGAATTCTTCCAAAGAATGTGTACGTGGAAAAGAATTCTGAGATGGGATGTACGTGCTGAAGGTGCACAGTGAAGAAAATGGACTTTCACTCAAGTTATATATTAACACATTTGATTGCGTCTTAACTTACACTGCGGAAGTGTAATTTTTGTATGTAGGCCTATTGTTAAAAACCTAAACAAAACAATTATTTAATACTTAATGTTTTATTTGAAGGAAAATTTTTCTTTACTGGTCAAATAAGAATATTTTTCCTTTTCAGTGAGCTTGCAGGAAATGACTCTGCAAAATAATCCTGTTTCAGATTTGTAGGGGATTAGGGAGAAGTTAACTGACTGTTCAAGATGTAATACCATAAAGATTTACTGCTTAATTGAAATTCAGACTTTTAACTAGCAACAGCAGGGCGGCTAGGGCAGTGTCATGCTGGAGGATTGATCATTTATCAAAAGAACAGCCTCGAGCTTTTCTTGTGGTGCCGGGAACGTGGGGAGAATTAATGCTCTGACATCCCAGAGCCCAGCTGTTGGTGAGATTGTCTTTTCGTGCCACAGATAGACTCAGCATAACTCTGACATCTCCATTCATAAACTTTTTCTTAGTCTTCGAATGCCCCTGGCTTGCTTACCTGAAACGGTTTCTCTCTCTCCTAGTCACTGCTCTTAAACACCAGAAAACAGAGGTAGCTGCCTGATCACTTAGCAAAAATGCAAATGGCAGCGCCTCCCAGCCCGTTTCCAGGGCGTATTGCTCAGCTAATGAAGGCAATTTGAATTCATCTACCTCAAATGTGCTCAGCAGTGTCTCAGGCTGCCAGCGACCCTAATTCATTGTCACCCCCCTTCTAACCTTTTGCTCATAACCATGGTGCCTTTCGGAAACTCAATCTAAAGCCCATTCAGTGAATTACACAACAGTTACACTAAAATAAACACACACCCCCCTCTCTAACAAAAATGCCTTTTTAAAAGAGGTTTTTTAGAATTTTTTTTTTTTTTATGGAATGGATAAGCAAAACATGTGCATAGTCATTCTAAATAGAAAATGTTACTGCGATGTGGTTTTTGAAAAGTATACATTGCCTAAATGTGAGTTGGAAAATTTAACTCTAGCAAAATGTTAACATTCATTTTGAGCATCATTATCATATTGTTTCCTTGGCTACGGTATAGTGTTTAAATGGCAGTACCAAGGTAAACAAGAACTCGTCACAAAGATTCTAGTTAGACATGTATCTGTCACAGTACTAGGGTTTCGAATTGATAATCTCCAAGCAAAAAGGTCACCTGTGGAAATGGAGCACAGAACTGTGGCAGAAACATCTAGAGGCCTATCTGACTTACCACGTGGCTGCACTGCTCCTCACAACAACAACATGCTGCTTTGGCTCTGCTCTCAGTCAGAAGGGTCGCTGCGGGGGGCAGGGGGGAGGAGGTGGGGGTCAGCAGGGTGGCAGTCTGTCTGAAGGCAGGGAGAGAGGGGTGATGGCGGGGAGTTCACCTGAGACGTCATCCAGCCCACTGAGGGCCGAGATAGAACAAAAAATGGGACAGGACGGCCATCGCCCCTGGGGCGGAGACGTGTGTCTTTACCCGGCACCAGCGCCAGCAGCCCCCAGGTGCTCAGGCCTTCGGGCCTGGACCCAGTGGCTATGCTGGGCTCCGGCCTGCGGACGGCAGGCCGTGGGTCTGCTCAGCCTCTGCACCTGTGAGCTCCTGTAGCAAACTTCCTCTTACGTGCCTCCCCCGTATATATCCAGCCTGTTGGTTCTGTTTCTCTGGAGAACACTGACTAGTACAGCCATTAAATAGGAAATGGCCACGTTCTGTGTCCGAGCCCACTCATTCTCTGAACAGACCTAGTTTAAGTTCAATGTCTTCATGATGTGATGCTTGAGACAATGGACCTGTTTTATGTGGATCAGGTAGGGTCACCTTTCTGTAAGAGATTTATCCCTGGTGCACTAGTATGGAAAACACCTGCCCAGAGGACACCAGCCGCCTGTCACCTCCCTACCTTTTCTGCCCATTTTGCAGCTGCAACTGCTACATAATATTTCTCAGAGGCCTACAGGATTGGGACTTTGATTTTGAGGACGAGAAAAGTTGGACGCTGCAAAGATACTTCCCGCGGGAGCGGAAGTGCTGCTGTCTCTGGGAGTATTGTCTAGAGGCCTCTGTCCTGTGCTTTTGGAGATGAGGGGAGGACTTGGCAGGACCGGGCAGTCACGAGCCTTAGCCATCCTCAAAACTGGAGGACTCCTTAAGGTTTGAAATCTGGAAATATTAACTTTCTATCACATGTTTTACCAAAATCTGGGAGCTCTCTCTCAAAGTAATTTGGCTTTCAAAACGATGATAAGGTTTCTTGTTTGTTTTTAAAAGCATGGCTTCCGTCCTTTCTGGAATGAGCTTCGTTTCACCGAGTTTACTTCACTGCACTAGGTAGGTGACCAAAAGTTTGACAGTCTTGACTTTTTCAAAACCTCTCAGTTACATAGCTTCACGTGATTGCTCTGCAGTCTCTCGGCCGTTCATATTTAGGTCCCTGTGCACAATTAGAGAGAATAGCAGATGAATCGGTGTCATCACACAATATTATTTCATTATATCTATTTTAACAAAGTGTGTGCGTGGATCATGAAAACTGAAATGCATGTTACATAGATCTGTTAATGAATGAAACAGCTAAAACCAGTCATTTCAATGGCTTAAAACACAATAGAAGTTAATTTCTTGCTTGTGTAGTGGGGCAGGGGGCCATCCACTCACGTACTCAGAGACCAGGAGTCGTGGAGGCTCAGCCCTTGTCAGTGTATGATTTCCAAAGCTGCCTCAGCATCAGCACACAGACAGCAGTGTGATGGCTTAGCTCATGTCACGTGCCAGGCCTGCAAGTGCTGAAAACATCCCTGAGCAATCTGCTAACTAGCGTCCAGTCTGGTGGCCACGCCTCGTCACAGGGAGGCTGGAGACAGGTGAGGGTTTGCCCAGGGGCTGGTCACTGTCTGCCACAGCAGTGTGTTGGGAAGTTGAACAGTGCTAGGTTGACGCTGGATGCACCCGAACCTGTGGGCAAGTGGCTTAACCATACCTTGCCTTAATACAGGTTTCGACCTATGGCCCATTATTTTGCTTCTGGTATAGTCTGTGTAAGAATTTTCTTTCTAAGTCAGCTTTATCTGGGTTATTTATTATTAAGTCTAGATAGCCATCAACTAGGCAAATGAAGTGGAATTTTCAAATTTAGCCATTCGTTTATCAGTATAGAAAATTAATGTCTTTAAGTTTTTGAAAAAATCCAGTTGGTTGGAATTAATAATCTGATAGTTTTTATTGACTAAATTACCAAGACTAATAATGGACTTCTACCTTTGTATTGTGCATTTTTAATTTTTTTTTGCAGAATTACAATGGTACCTTTATAAAACCTGGCATACTACCATTTTAGTAATTTCCTTACAACAAAACTATCCACTAATTAATCTCAAATTTAATTTATAACTCTCTTCTTCATTTGAAATTAAAGTGGCCACCACTCCCCCCTCCCCACCTGTTGGCACACAGCAGAGCAGCAGCAGGAACAGCCCGGTTGCCACCCGCCATGGAACCTGCAGTTTGTCATCGGCGTAATGCCTCAGAGAGCAAGCCTGTGGGCTCAGGAGAAGGTCCCACGTCTGCTAGGCAAGGCCGCAGCCCTCCAGTGTCCCGAACAGTGGAACTGGTCCTCAGACTGTGGACGGCCAGCCTGCTCTCCACGCTTCCCCGAGGGTTAGCTGACCAGTCTGTGGGAAAGAAGCAGGGGAGCCAAGGGGCAGCGAAAACCCCGCTGTGCTGCTCATGGTCAGGCTCAATGTCGCATCAAGAAGAACACAGTGAAGGACAAGTAATGTCAGGAGCCACGTGTAGCTGAGCCCTGAGGACGTCCCAGACGCTGCCTGAGTTCACTTTGGGAACTTACCTCATGCGTTCCTCACACCAAACTTAGGAAGTAGAAAGTGCGATCACTTCCATTTTGCAAGGAAATCAAGGCGCAGAAAGTTTGGTCACCTGGTCAGGGTTAGTTGGCAACAGCAAAGTGATACCGTTCAAAGGGTCCTAAAGACTCGTGGGGAGGGAATATTACTTGAAGACTCAAGCTTACTACTGAAAATGGTGCATCAAGTGAACCAGAAAAACAATATTGGAACAACTCAGAATACCCATAAAGACTTTCTATGGATCAGGGAAAGGAGACCCTTTACTACTGTAAAAGCAGAACATGTCATGTGGAAGAAAAGTAGGAGAAGATAGAGTGGTGTGAAGTTCAAGATCATATACCGAGGACCTGGGAGGCAGCTGCAGCGTAAGAATTCCAGGTCCTCCCAGAGAGGGGGGA
>NW_006443225.1:22141870-22160585 GCF_000325575.1 Pteropus alecto | reverse complement strand
GCGCAGACCAGCAGAAGCGCCGTGTTCTAAACCAAGACAGCAGCACGTGATTCCAAAGGAATGGCCGCGTTCACCGTAAATTTAATAAAATCAGATCCATAAATAAATATAAATGCGTCCTTGTCGTCGCATGCCCCTGGAGTGGGCTCTGACTTCTGGGCACCCTGTGAATGAGTGAGCTGACTCATCAAGGTAAGAAACATGAAGACTGAGAAAAGAGGAAAAACGGTAGATGGAAAAGATACTTCACCTACAGGCGACAGGAAGCTTCACCCAATCAACAAGGAGATCTGGAAGACAATGTAGTGGTTTTACATGCTAAGAGAAAATAACTGCCAGCCTAGAATTACCAGCAAAACTAGCATTCAAGGTGTAAGATAAAATAGAAAAAAATAAAAAATAAAAAATGGGAGCACCGACCAACCATTTAACAAGTGCGAAAGGCTTTCTAAGACATGCAGTGCAGGATGAGAGAAGGTCCTCGAAGAAGAGTCTTAGATGAAAGGAAGAATTTCGATCAAAGAACTTGATGAATATTCTATGTATAAAATAATAATGTGTAATCTGAACAATTAAAGAGACAGAAGAAGCTTATTGAACAATAACAGCATGTAAACCAGGGAAAGAAAGAGCAGAATAAGTAATTCTAAGATGTTTATATTGTGTAAAATTAAAGTTAAGAAGTCTTATATCCTGGTTAAGTGAGCGTAGTCAATTTTTAGGACAACCAATAAAAAATAAATTTTAGGGAGAATATAGCTTCCAGGGTAGTAGTGGGGAAACAGTAGAAGAAAGAAAAAATAAAAATAAAATGGAAACAGGAAAACATAATCTTCAAAAAGCAAGAATAATGGCATAAAACAGAACAAACTAAAAAATCAGAATATAATTATTTTTAAATTCCAAATATATTAATAGCCTCAATGAACGTGAATAAACTTACCAGTTATAAAGCAAAGTTCTTAAATAAATAAAAAGGAAGCCCCACTATCTATAGTTTATAATACACACCCAAAGCGTTACCGCGCACGTCTGTGAGGACATAAACACTTACACGTGGTGGACGCAAGTAGAGATGCATCAAACCGTTGGGAAAGAAGAGTTTGGCAAAAACCTAGGAAACTCGAACATTTACGTTTGCTGTGATTCAAAAATGTTACATGTGGACCGTTGGTCATCTAATCGGTCTTGCTCGTGTGCACCAGTAGGGTGTTTTCAACTGCATCATTTATAACTGCAAAGAAAGAAGAACCATCTGCATGTGTGTTCATTAGGAAAACTCGTATATAACATCGTTTGTTTATTTACAGAACGGAATATTAAATGGAAGGAAAACAGACGCTGTTGCCACATGCAACAGTAGCGTGAAATAGGGCAAGCTAGGGACACAGGGAAACGAGTGAGCGGGGCAAGCTGCAGAGGACGAGGGACAGGGGTGTCATTTGTCCCGAGGCTCAGAAACCAGCGATGGCAAGAGACAAACACACTGTCACGGCAAGGGATGGCGCCACGGTGACGTGCCGGTGATGATGAGCCCAGCTCTGAGGGGGGCAGCGGAGTGGAACGGGGCCTGGTGTCGTGCATGTGAGGGGCTGGTGCTTTCTGTTTCCAAGCTGAGAAGGTGGATTTTCAGGCTTACGTTGTTACGCTTCCGACTTTACATACGTGTTTGGTATACGGTTTTACACGCGTCAAATATTACATGATTAGAAAGGGTTCTCGCAAAGAGTACAGAACCCCTAAATATGACTTCATGTTAACCAAATTTACCAATCGCATGGACTTGAATTTTCATGCAGAAATGAAGTATGTGAATTGAGAATCAAGGGAAAAATATAATTTTGGCAGAGAAAAATAGGAGGGAAATAATGAGGAAAAAAAACGATGGGAGCAATCAGAGTATAACAGGACGCGTCGTCTGGGACAGGCTTCTCCGCGTCCGCAGTCTTGACCCGGGCGTGGTAGGGCTCAGCCGGGCGGCGGAGGTCCCCTACCTGTGGGGGCCCCATCCTGGGCCTCTCCGTGGGTGCTAGCAATACCTTAACTTGGATGACTTTTCAAATGGCGCATCCTTTTGTCTTGTCGGGGTTTAAAATGTTTCCCTATTAAAGTATGCAAAATGTATTTCTTAATTTCTTCAAACATGGAATGTTGCTTAGCAGACAGTAATTTATCCTTTTTCTTTTTAAGTTTTCAATGTGAAATAATTGGTTTTCAGAGTTCTTGTAGGCAACAGTGCTATCTAATCAAAATGTTATGAAATGCACTCAGTAAGGTTATTAAGACTTTTGAAAAATACATAAAAATATTATAAAGAACTTAGTTATAAATTCGGTCTCTCACAAAAAATCCAATAGAATTGTCTTCGTAGCAACAGTAGAAACCAGATTAATTTTATCTTCGTTGGTTTCCATAATTGAATAAATTACAATCTGAATTTCACCAAGGCACACGTAGCTGTCGTGGTGCTTTTAAAGGATGTCCGCAACTTCTTTGACACTGTCCCTTTATAGCTTGCAGTCTGATTCCTCTGCCAGCGAATATGGGGCATTTAGTGAATCACAGATGGGATATAACTTCAGCTTGGAGCTGTTCTCTCTCTGATGACAAGAAAGCCCCGTGGGCCATGGGAGGGGAACGAATGCCTCTGTGCGGGGGACTGTGCACAGGACCAGGCACCGCTGTGAGGGGCCCAGTTTGCCAGGGGGTTGGGAGCTCAGCCGCACTGGGAGCTGGGGCGGCGGGCTGCCCGGGACGGTGGGCGGGTCACGGAGGTGGCCAGTGGCGTCGTGGGCAATGGGAGCTGCTTCAGGGCTTGGAGCCGTGGGGTGGCCGGGCGGTCCAGGTCCAGCACCCTCTCCCAGCACGTCACGCTGTCTGGCACATGGTAGAAGCATCGATTGCATGTCAGGAACAACTGTGTATTAGTGGTTCAATAATTCTATAAGGAGTTCTTTGCACGTAGATTCTTTTAGAAATCCCTGATTCCTGATGGCGTCACGGAGTGGCGGCTGCTCTGGAACGGGAGCCCCTCCATGGCACCAGCTGCGCTCAGCCACAGGTGGGCAGGACACTCACACGCTCACGTGCCGGAGGAGGGCACACGATTCAGATCGGCTGCCGAAAACTGGCTTTGCGACTTACTCTGCTGCGGTGTCCCCGTCACCTGGCTGGCATAGACCTGAGGTCTTTTGACTGAGAGACCTTATTAACAACGAAGTGTTTCATAGCTGCAGGTCTTTGAAAAGCCTTGATTGATTTTTGGAAGACCTATTAGATGGGTATTTGGTTTTATATTTTAAGCGTCTGAAAATATCAAAATACAAGAAATGGAACGAGAAATTGAAAGCTCCGGGTAGCGATCACCTCTGGAGAGAGGGGCAGGCGAGGTGTGAGACAGGAGACACGGAGGTTCGGGGGGCTGGCGACGTGCTGCCGTCTGGTGCGGTTCGTGGGGCTGTAGGTGCCAGGTTTCTTTATAACGGTTTTTTTATGTAGGAAATATCACCTAGGCATTTTTTAACATTCGGGGTATGTTGTCATTGAGGGAGCAGCGTACAAACATAAAGACGTAATTATGACCAGGAGATCGTAAGACCTGCACTGTCTTTCCTGACGTGCCGCTCAGTGTTCTGACACCGTGCTGGCCACACAGAGGAAGGAGACCGGAGACGGGATTGAAAGCCGCAGCCTCGGACCTGGAGCCTGGCCGTGGCGGCGGGGGGCCGACTCCCCTCTGCGGCCCGCGTGGTGAGGAGTCTCGAGGCACGTGACTTAGCGATGCCTTACAGGAGCGGCGGCTGTTGCTACTCTCGGGAGACAGGTCTAAACTTCACCGCGCGCCGGCAGCTTTTGTCCCCCGTGGAATTCAAATCACAGGGTGGCAGTTTACTTAACAACTTACCCGTTTAAACTCTTGCGGAGCGGCCAGTGGGGTTTGTGCTAACGCCAGCCATCTGAAGGAGGATGATTACTTGGCGCCCTGGGCTGGCGTCTCTGGCCGGAAGTGCCCGGTGGCCACGGGTCCCATCCTGCCCCGGGAACCCTGCCGTCACCTGCTTCCTCATCAGTCAGGGCCGCCAGGGCCGGAAGCAGGGCCTGGGGGACCAGTGCATGCCACGAAATGACTCGCTGCTATGGCTTTGTTTTACTTTTTGTATTCCTGTTAGTCAGAAAAAAATATATATTTTTTTTAATGAAAGGCGATTTTTCTGAGAGAATTGAAGTGCTCTTGCTAGTGGCACAGGGCCCGAGAGGTTGTCGGTGACGTAGGGCCAGACTTGCCTGCCAGAGACGAGAGGATGGCCCTGCAACTCCGTCCAGGGACGCGGCCAGGCACTAGCCTTCTGGGGAGGGCACCTGCAGACGCAGAAGGGGCTCCCGAGGAATACAAACCAGATGCGGTCCCCCCGAGGCCACGCTGGGGCTCGCCCACCAAGAAGGCCCGAGCGTCTGCACCGTCCTCGGGCCAGGCTCGGCTCCCTGTGGCTGTCCCCGGTGGCCTTGAGCCACTCCGGCCTCTGCCCCTGGTACCGCCTTGGTTTGCTGGGGCTTGGACAGGCCCTGCTTGCGCAGTGGGCCTGCGCCCAGGAGAGTGCCTTCCACGCCCCCCCATGACCCCCTGCCGCTGTCCCTGCGGGTCATCGGGGTGGGCGTGCCTCAGCCCAGCCATATCGTCCTGCCCTCCGCGCCTGTGCCCCGGCACCCGGTCCCAGATGCGCGTTAGGGCGCGTGTCCGAGCCAGGGCCCCGGAGCCGCTGGTCTTGGAGCCGGCGTTGGGTGGCACACCCGTGGAGGTGCCTGCGGCGCCTCCGACTCGCCCTGTGAGCCGCGGACAGTCTGCCGGCTGCTCCCGACCCTGCTCGCTTGTGGACACTCAGAGTCCCATGTCCCTTCACGAGTCCCCGCCTTCTGTCTGTGGTCATTGCTGCCTGCGACTACAACTGCTCCCTGCATGGTCCCCAAAGAATGTGTCTCATCGGTTTCCCACTCAAAGTGGCATCTTAAAGAAATCCCGTTTCCCAATAACTCTGTGGACCTGTCTTTCGACTGTCCACGCCCTGACCGCCTGACCGTCCCAGCCTCCCCGCTCCCTCCCACTGCGGCACGTCCTGCTCCACAGACCGGCTCTGTTCCTGGCAAGGGCCTCTCAGCCGCCTCCTCTGGTCACCTGTGAGCACAGCGTTTGCTGACACTCAGGGACAGGGACTGGCGGGCTCGGCAGCCCTCGTGTGAAGCCTGGTCGGAGCTCGGCCTCCTGCGTCTCATCTCGTCTCCTCCTCTTTCCGGCCCCAGTCTTTGCGGGATAGTCCGGGCTCTGGAGGGGGCAGGGAGGGGCTTTCAGTACCCAGGGGGTGAGAGCCTCCGTCAGGCCCGGGGACTGCGGTGACCACGGTGCAATAGGCGTTCGTAAGGGTGGAAATTAAACCTCTCACGCAAATCAAAGTACGCGAGACGACGGATGAGTGAACTCAGTGAGGTAACCCTTGGAAATGTATACGTTAAATACCTTACGATGTCTCTCTCCTTGGCAAAGCTGGGGGAAAGGAAAGCATCCTGGATGGTATGTAGGGAGAAGTGACGTTGGAGTCTTTACTCCCCGAGTTCGAAGCAGCCCCCCGCTTTCTGGACGCAGACCCGCGCGTTCGACTCCCGTGAGGATGCGCCATCTGCGCGCCAGGCAGCGTCCTTGGCTGGGGGCCAGGGTCATCGCACACATTCAGAACGTATCAGGGGGAGGTACCAGCGACGGTGACCGTGAAACGCTAGTGCGGTGTGTGGTAAGGGGGTGCACGAGGGGCTGCGGGGGCCCCGGGACAGCACGTGGTGACAGCAGGCTTGGGGGGACCTTGTGGAGGTGACGTGGAGTGGTCCCGCCAAGCCTGTTGGGGGACAGCCAGCACCCAGGGAGGGAGGGCTACTCAGACCTGAGGGCCTGCACGCAGGGCCTGTGTCTCCAGGGGAGGGACACGGGTCCCGCCAAGCCTGTTGGGGGACAGCCAGCACCCCAGGGAGTGAGGGCTACTCAGACCTGAGGGCCTGCATGCAGGGCCACACAGGGAGAGGTGGGAAGTGCCCTTGGGGAGGAAAGGTGGGGACTGGGGAACTGGGTGAATTACCTCGCAGGCCATAAGAAGGCCACAGAACTGGTGCCAAGGCCCTTGCAGGAAGCCTGTCCCTTATCCTGCCCCCAGGTCCTTGCAGTAACCCTGGCCCTGTCCTCACTCAGGGCTGGCGCTCTGGCCTGGAAGGGTGTTCTCGCGGTGACCGTGGTCTCTGTCTGGGGTCTGGGGATCCCGAGGTCTGAGCTGGGCCGTGGGTTCCCTTCCTCTGTCACTGCAGGAAGCCCAGGCACTGCCCCCTCCCTGGGCGCGCACCCGCTCCCTTTCCTGCGGAGACTGCGCCCTCCAGGGAGGTCCCAGGTCAGTCACCAGCCAACCCGAGTCACTAGGGGGAGATGCTTTCCCTGTCCCTGGATTGTGCCTTTCCTTCAGACGCAGCTGTTTGCTCCCTGAGCTCCTGTCCCAGGCCGGGCGCGGGCGCAGCCTCCTCTCACCGGGGCCCCTTCCTGGCGTCCTGCCCCTCCAGGCGTGGAGCGCAGACCGGCTCTGTGGGGCTGCTCCGTCCTCCTCGGTGCTCGTCTGCTCGCCCCGCGCCCTTCTCCCTGTCCTTGACCATTCCGCCTCCTGGTTCAGGGAGAAGCAGCCGCGCCACGGCAGACGCACTCTGCTCAGAGTCTGTGCGAGGCGGCGAGGGCCGGGACCCGCTCTGACGGCCGCCGGCCTGCACCCCGCGTCCCGTATTCTAGGCTGCGTGTGAGAGCTGCGGGCGGAGTCACACGGGCCCTGGACTCATCGGGGGTCAGTGCCCGAGGAGCACACACGTCTGGTCACTGTGCTGTACACCGAGACCCATATCGTACCGTGTGCCAACTGGAACTGAAAAACGACAGGTTTTAAACATAAACAGGGAAAATAAGTAAATGTAAACCAACCTGGGCCCCAGGCGCAGCTCTGTAAGGACAAAGATTCGCTGCCTGTCGGCCCGCACCTGCTCCCCTGTGTGACGCGGGGTCGTGGCCGTGGCTGGCGTTTGCGGAGCTGTCGCTGGGACCACGTCGGGTGACCGTTGGAAGGGGAGGGGCTGTCGCCCAGCCCAGGCTCTGTTCTGGAAGCCGCTTCAATGGCAGATCCTGACGCCGCTGCTTGATCTTCAGCTTTTGCTCCTTGTTCTTCTCTTTCTGCTTCTGAATTTTCATGACTTTGTTGTGACCCCTTCCCACCCCTCCCCCTTTTCACAAGGCACGTTGGAGGTGGCTGGTCTGAATACACTGGTGAAGTCACACCGACGGTTGACGTGACGCTGCCCCCTGTCCTCCCCGGGGACAGTTTTGACGGCGCCGCACGTGGCTGCGGCTCACAGCGGCGCCTCTCTTCCCCTCCGCACAGGAAACGACCTGTTCCTCGTGGCGGTTCACGAGCTGGGACACGCGCTGGGGCTGGAGCACTCCAACGACCCCACGGCCATCATGGCGCCCTTCTACCAGTACATGGACACCGAGAGCTTCCGGCTGCCCAGCGACGACCTGCAGGGCATCCAGAAGATATACGGTAGGTGCCGCGTGTCCGCCCGCAGAGAGGCCGCTGCGGCCGAGCGCGTGGGGGGGCGTCACCCCCGTCAGGTTCGGTTGGCAGAAGTTCCAGATACGTTGATACGCAGATTACGGGAAAGCCTTAAACACTGAAAAGATTTTCTTATTGAGTTTATTTGAAACCTGCAGTTATAGTAAACATCTGATAAACTTTAGTGTTTAAATTCAAGTAAAAAATACGAACTAAAGGACTATAACCAGTGAAACACTGAGAAATATGAGTTTCATGTAAGATCCTGAGACTCTGGCACAAGTGGACAGACGGCCTCGCGGGTTATGGCAGTTGGCAGGAGATAGTCCCTGGACAGGCCACGTCTGCAGTTGTGTGACAGCGGTAACGAAATTGTCCCCAAAGTACGTAATTATTGACTGAGAGTAAAAGTTAACAAACGCCGAAGTTTACTAACATGAGTCAAAATAAATTCCCAGTACAATAAAATCACTTTTATTTACGGGATCCAGCCAGTGCCTGCAAATTAAGATAAAAGGGAAGAGACTCTGCTGCACAGTGGCTGTTCCCCAGCTCCCCCAGCAGACCCTTCACCTCTGCAAAGACGTTTGTTTCATGCAGAATCGTTGAGTACTTGACATTCATAATTTACACAGAGAGGACAGCTTTACTAAGTTCATGGAGTGAAGCTTCCGTTTCTAATACAAAGTGTGTGATCTGCATGTTTTATCCGGTGTCCAGAGGTTGTCATTTACATTTTTGAATAGCAGAGTACAAGTTCGCTGGCTCGTTTTGCATTCATCAGTTTTTAAGGTCAGTGTCTCAGTGCTGAGCATCCTCAGTGCATAAGGTCCACTTTTGGGCTGCTCTTTCTTTTAGGGGTGCAGAGAAAAGCGATGTCTGGGGCTCAGAGCGGAGTGGCCGGTGCCGTGTGCCCGCCACATGCCCAAGCGCCTGCTGGTGGAGACCACACCTGTGTGGTGGCTCCTCCCATGGCCCCGTCAACCAAGGCTCTAGACAGACGGTCTGAAAAAGAACACGCTTTCCGTGCCTCAGCATCAAGCGTGTTCTTTGGAAAAGTTTCTTTTGGAAAACGCAGCCCCTGAGGCGCGCACGCTGTCCGTGCCTGCCGCGTGTGAGCTGTGCTGCTCGTCGAACGCTGTTTAGAAGTAGTTTTTACATTAATGTTTTACTGGCAGTGTTTTAATCAATGGGTGTTTTAGATTCGGGATTCACACCAAACACTTTCCTAGCAGTTTGTCAAAACATTTCATTAGGAGAACATTGTGAAAGTCAAAGCTAGGAAAAGTTTACAAAATAGAATTGGAGACAGGGGCAGAGTCAGCTTTGATTCCTGAATGTGCACCTTTTAGGAGTTAGTGCTTCGAGTCGTCGTCTGCAGGGCGTAGGCTCCACCCTGGTGGCATGTGCGGCCTCCACGTTCGTTTCCATTCACTTATTGTTTATATGCCACCTACTTCCAAAAGAGGTTTGAAAGCAGCTTTCCCAGCGAGGTCTATGGTGAAGCTATAAAAATGTCATGAACAATTAACCCGAGAGCCCAGGCCTTGACCCAGATCCAGCACGGTGAGCGCCGTTTCTGCTAGACGTGGCCGCGGCTCGCTGGGCGACACGGCTTGTCATTCGGGAGATACGCGACCTTAAAGACCTCTAGCCCCGGTGGCCCGTGACCCACGGACGACCACCGTGTCCTGCCCCAGCTTGGGGTGGCCAACGCTGTCCTCCTGTTTCCTGAAGGGCCGCCCGACAAGACTCCTCCGCCAACGCGAGCCCTGCCCACGGTGCCCCCGCAGCGCTCTGTGCCGCCGGCTGACCCTCGCAAGAACGACAGGCCCCGGCCGCCGCGGCCGCCCACGGGCAGACCCGCAGCCCCCGGGGCCAAGCCCAGCATCTGCGACGGAGACTTCAACACTCTGGCGGTTCTGCGCAGGGAGATGTTCGTTTTCAAGGTAGGGGCCTGCACGTCCTGCTCCGGCCACGGCTGAGGGCCTGGGGTCGTGGTGAGGACCGGTTCCCACTGGTCCGACGTGCCAGTGCCGGACGGTCCTGTGTGGGGCACGTGCTTACATCAGCAGAGGCCCAGGCGCCGGACGGGCGGGGAAGAGCATGCTGCAGCTGGGGACAGCTGGGGACAGGCGAAGAGCATCGTCCAGATTGTGCGCGGGTGCCAGCGGGACGAGTCGCTTGCAACCCTCCTGCGTGTGTGTCGCCGGCTGGGGCCCTGCGACCCCGTGTGGCGCTGACCGCTTCGTGTGGGGTCTGTGGGTAGCCGCTGGAGCTCGAGTAGCTCTGTGGCACGGTGTTGTGGCTCACACACACGTCGGTCTCTCTAGCTGGGCATTCGCACCTAACTAATCCATCGTCTCTTCTAGAACGGTTATAAGCTAAAACTGATTTCACAGTTTGTAACCTTAACGTCGCTGGCTTCCATAACAGGACACTAACCAGCAGTGGGTCAAAGCCGGTTCGTCATCTCGAGAAGTGAAGAGAGTGTAGTACTGAAAGGCAGTTTCTCCCTCAAAATTTGTAAACCAATCTTAAATGTGGTGGCATTAGACTATTAAAAGTCACATTTTCACCAGTACCATCTATTTAAAGATAAAATTACATGCTCTCTTTTTTGGCGGACACCGATCAATAAATGATGAAATATTATCCTACTTATACAGAACTTTCTGCCGACCAGAGGCTATACTTTAAAAATATAGATTTCGTGTAATTTCTAGTAGGCAAAGTGCTCTACGTCCCTTATTGGATAATAAGTTCTGGATTTGATATAATATGCACAAGAGCATCATGCTCTCCAGGAAAAATCCATCCTTCTGCTAAATCCCTTGAATGGATTTTTGAATTCTCTACATGCCCTGAAACGCCGATTAGATACGTCCCGTTCAATTTAAGCAGATTAATCAACATGCAAGGAGTGAAATTAAACAGTTTATGAGGTTTTTAGTCATTCTACGAGTCACCAAATGACAAGCGGAGGGTTTTATTTTCGGTGTTTTGGTTGAATTTTAAGTCCCAGCTTTATCCCTTGAAATCCTGGTGATGTCACCGAGGTGGCCCCCGTGTCTGTGAACGCGGTGGGTGTTGACTCCGGGCGATTCTTGTCGTCCTTCTGTCTGTCCGACAAGCGTCCCAGAGGACACGCACATCTTCACCCCTCGGGGCCGTTTTGCCGGCCTTTCTGCTCTGCACTGACTGGCAGACGGGCCCCAGGGTCGGGACGGGGACACGGCACGCGGATGGCCTCTCCCGAGGGCGCGGCAGCCACGCTTGTCAGCGTCGGGCACTTTAATCTCCCGTAACCGCTCACGTTTAAGCAGAGCTCGCTGCAGAGTGCGAGGTGTCAGGCGGTCCCACTCGTCCTTCCCCACTTACGTAGGTGAGTGTGTCACCTGACCTCACGGTTTCACGCGAGCAGTTGGGATGTGCGGAGCAGGCCGCGAGGCCCCAAGGCGGTGTGGCCCCTGTCCTTACGGCACGCGGACCTGGGAGTGAAGGCAGCCGGGGCCAAAGCCCCTGACGACCAGGCGCACTCGGCACCGCTGACTCAGAGGGGGCCGCTGAGGGCCAGTCGCGGGCCGAGGAGGGTGACAAGAACAAGGCCCGCGGAGGGATCGGCCAGTGCCAGCAAGAGGAGGTGCCCGTGTCCACTGGGGGGCGAGGTGCCACCTGGCTCAGAGACTCAAGAGGATGGGTCAAGGCCACGGGAGCGTGGTCGAGTGACACCCACCGTTAACCGCCCTGGGAACCGGGAGGGGCGCTTGCACCTGCCAGTGTGCTGGGCGCTTCGCCCCATGACCTCTGGGCCTTGCGGAGATCCTGCAGGACGGACGGTGGTCCCTGTGTCACACACGAGAAAGCTGGGAATCTGAGAAGCTCAGTGGTGGGTCTGAGGGCGAGGTTCCTCGTAGCCGTCAGTGGTTGAGCACAGACAGGTCTGCTGGACCCCATGTCTGTGTTCCTCACGGAAATGCCGCCGCTGGGGACAGGTAGGGGCGTTCCCACAGACAGCCGAGACTGAGACACTATTTTAGATATTCGAGAGGTGACGCCGCTGTGAGATGCTGCTTCCGGCACTGGTTAGGGCAGCGGACAGGCAGACCGGCCTTCTGGGTGCCCGTGTTGTGGTCTCCATGGGGACGGCGGCTGAAGTGTCACACACAGAGACCACACGTCCACAGGGGACAGGACCGGGCACAGGGCAGGGGACGGCCTCTGCATGACTGAGGCCCCTGTTCTGTTTTTCTCTGTCCTCAACTGCTGGTCCCCCACCTGTCCGCTCCCCCTCCCGGTGCAGACGCCTGCCCTCTGACCCGCGTCCCCGCCCGCTCTCCCTCTGCTTCCGGTGTGCCCGTCCTGGCCGCCGCTTCACAGACGCGTTAGGGTCACCCACTGCGACGTCACTCTCGCTAACGAGACTTGACTTCCTGCTTTTCTTCATCGGGACTTGGCGCACGGGCCGGCGATGTCGCGGGCCCCTCGGCCCTGCCCAGCACCGCGGTCTCCGTGCGCTCCCCGCGCCTGGGCTTCTGGGCCCCTCACAGCCCCCACCCCTTGTCTGCTACCGTTCAGCCCAAGGGTTTGTCTGTTTATTCTCTGCACCCAGCTGTCATGGTCCCAATTTCCATCCTCTCGCGATGTCCCTGGACCGGAGCATGAACTCCTCGGAGCAGGGCCGGTTCGCGTGGGCCCTGGGCGCGCCCGCTGGTGACCCGGGGCTCCACGTAACGGTATCCAGTTAAACCGCGGGCAGCCTCGGCCTCTGCCACGGCGGCCGGCCGCTGCGACACTGTGGCCGTGTTCGAGCTGCCAGTGTGCTTTCATTGCCCGGAGATTCCCGTGAGTGTGATTTACTTACAGTCTGCATGTGTGGTTTTTAAGTGAAGAAGACGACCTCGATCTGAGTGACAGCGCACGTCGGGCAGCGTCGTCCCAGCACGGAGGGACCTTGCTGCGCCGCAGGCCTCTCACCATGGCGCCTTGGGCAGCGAGCTTCCTCCCGGGGTCTCAGCTCCCCTCGGCTTTCCCGGGGCTCATTCGTGTGGACCTTTTGGCAGAGATGCGGTGAGCTCACCCGGATCCGCGGTTCTCGGCGGGAACAGAAACGATGATGTGTTATGACATGTCGTAGCACGTCACCTGTGTCACATGTGAACGATACTCCTTGCTTGCTCGCGAGGAGGTCCAGCCTTCGATGCGGCTTCGTCAGCTTTGGGAGATGCCAGCCACCTGCAGCAAGGCACGAAAATCAAAACCGAGTGCCCGGGAGCCGAGGAGCACAGCGCGTGACACCGGAAGCCTCGTCCTTCCTGCGGAGGAGGCGGAGTTCAGGGCGGTCCCTGAAGAGTGTGCACTGTGTGTGTCACAGGCAACTGCTGCTGTGGCTGAGCTGCCGAGAGTGACATCCAGTTGTTCAAGTGAAGGCTCGCAGAGCCCCTGAGGACGACAAGATAAAACCACCGAACGTTCAGTGATTCTGCAGGGTGAAGGAAAGCAGAGCAGAGCGGGCCGGGCTCGCGCGGAATGTTCCAGAGCTTCGCTGCATATACGCAGTGCTTCGCTGCGCGTAAACGGCTGCGGCCGTGACTGTGCTTCCCGAAGGCGAGGACAGGACCATGAAAACTGCGCCCCACATCCGCAGTTCTCGTAGTGCAAGGGGACGGAACGGCTCCCGCCGGCCCCCGGCCCCCGGCCCGCCTGCCATCGTCGGGCCGCCACGTGCGCCCCACTCACCACGCGTCACAAGTGCAGGCCGTGACCCCGTTCCCCCTGCAGGAAGGTGATTTCGTGTCATAAGATGAGAGATTCTGTGAGACAAAGAGAGCGAGGGATTGATGGGTTCAAGGAGAGGGAGAGAGAGGGACAGAGCGAGACCGATTCGGGGGGACAGGGAAGAATGCGATGCTCATCGGAAGGGGTGGTTCGGGGCGAGGGCGGCTGCCCTCAGCTGCTCCCCGCGACCGCTTTGTGGGTGGCGTCTTCGCCCGTGACCGAGAGTGAGCTGCTCGCCTCTTGGGCGGTGCCCCCCTCGGAGTCGCCGCCGGTGTCTCTCAGGCTACGCCGAGTGTCTCCCTGCGCACGAGACCTGCTCCTTTTAGTCATTTCATTTTATTTTAAAAATTTCCTTCCCCCGCATAGTCCTCTGCTTCAACTCCACCGCCTACCAAGGTAACAGAAACAGCCGTGGGGTCCAGGTTCCCACACGCCAAGAGGTCTGGGTAGGGGAGCCCCGATGTGAAATCACCGGGGCGATGCCTTGGTCACTTGGAAAGGTCTGATGCAGACCCCAGACCCGCAGGCTCGGGAGCGGGCAGGGGGCCTGTCCACGTCCCCCTGGGCCTCTCCGCCCAGGGGCCCCGTCCTGAGCACTTAGGCCCGAGGGGGCTGAGCTCCCCACGCAGGTACGCTCGCTCCTCTCTCCCGTGTCACTCCCCTTTCATCCAGCACGTCGCTTCTGAGGGGCGGCCACAGCCGTGATCCCTACCTGCAGAAGAGTCAGAATCTAGCCACGTGTCACCCCTCCCACGGCTGCAGTCCTGCCGGGGGCACCGGCCACCCGCCTTCCATCCTGAGTCCTCCTCCCTGGCCTTCCTGCGAGCCCCGTGCCCCAGCCCTCCAGCCTCCTGTTCGCCCTGTGTGTGGGGCGGGCCGTGAAACGCACATCACGTCTGCTTTGCCAAGGAGGATTTGCTCCCAGCTCCCAAACAACGGTGCCACTCGGTCCCGGCGTGGTCGTGCGTCCTCGTGTGCATGGGTGCACGGCGAGGCTTCCGCACTCACGTCAGATCCTGCTGGTCCAGGCCCCAGACAAGGGGCGACCACCCCTCTGGTCCCTGCCGAGCCCCGCAGCGCCCTGCACACAGCGGGCAATAAGCAGCTGGCTGCCTCTGAGCTCAGTTCCCTCATCTGTGAGGTGGCTAAGAAGTCCGGTCAGGATGGAGTGAGCTCAGGAAGTGGGGGCAAGACAGGCTGGCATCTGAATTACTCACCGCAGCCCTTAACTGGGATCTGCTTGCTGTTTGAAATTATTTGTAGAAATAACTTTTAGCTGCATGAAGGTCACAGAAAAGGGCTCCGGTTCTTATCGTGTAAGGCAAAGGAATGGAATGGTTTGTTGTTATTGTGATATCATTTTACTCAATGAAATGATTAAAAACATTCTGTTGGCAGAGAATCCAAGAAAATGCACTCGGAGAAAGTGCACAGCACAGGACACCTAAAATCGCCCTGGGTCGCACTTGATTCTGTCCGCCGGGAGCACCGCCTGGCGCCACTGGGTACGTCGCCGTTGGCGAGGCCCGCCTCGGAGCAGGGGTCGGTTACACATCCCTCGCCCAGCGGGACAGAATCGTAGTCTTCCAAATACCTTAGGTAAACATTCAAGGAAGCAGCCGGAATCTTGCACAATACTGCATTTTCGTGGCAGTTTGTTAATTTTCAATATATTTGTATTCGATGATGGTTTAAGATTTACTCCGTGAAACCTTCGGATTCTTTCGTTGACACGTCCTGGCGTGTGTGAGCATCCCGTAGATGGGTCCCGGCCCCCGCTCTCGTCACCGTGACCTGGGGTGACTTTAAACATGTTAAGTATTGTTTCTATACTAGGTTTGGATTCAGTAAAGCTATTTTTATTAATAATATAAAACAAAACATTTAACATATGCTTACAGTGTGTATTTTGGAGACTAAAAATGTTCTATGTACGTTTTATTTGATATAAACTAATAATGTGAATAAGGAAATTCTATGTAGTCAGGCAAAACACTTTCTGAATGTATATTAATTGCAAATTAACTTGAAAAACCCTTTACTCCATAGCAATGTTAATCTTCCTGTTCTAGAATTATTAGTGACCTAAATCTTTTTAGTGTCAAAATATACTTTTCCTTGTTCCACGTCTGTCGTACAGTATATCGTCACGTTGGGACTTTTACATAGATAGTGCTCGTAGATGCAATTCACGCTTCGGAGCACTTTACCTTAATGCAGGATTGAGAAGCAGAGTTTAGTTCAAGATTTATATTGCACATAAAAAGCTCTTTATTTTGGAAGTTTTGAAAACAGCACATTTCTAACTTTTTCTTTCATGTCTGGCATTGGCAACGGTGCCGCTTTAACCTCTTCTGTGTCTGCAAAGCACGGATGGGATTTACCGTTCCCTTTACTAAACTTCCACTTGAGCGTTGTGATCATCACTGCGAAGTTCTTAAACGTTCAGCCAGCTCCTCCAGATTTCTTAGAGGCACCAATTGATTGTATCTGTTGCAAGAGATACACATATATACATTTAAAACAAAGTAGAGGGCACTCACTATTATTTGCAAATTACGTGATAATCTACCTGAAAAATACCATGATAATGAACAGAAAAAATTAAAACTATTAACATTATTAAGATATATGTCATGAGCCATAGTAAAAATATTGAAATAGAGCTTTTCTAATAAGCACTAATACTATATCATTAAAAAATAGTTTTCTTGACATAAAAAAGTAACTTGTAGGATTAAACTTAACTAGCAATAGCCGGTCCACAGGCTGCATTCAATAAAGGACTTATTAAATGGGCACTGTTTTTATTTCTGACTCTGTCTTCTGTGCATTTGACTTCCATTTGGGTGGTTCTTGAGGATTTTGTTTATTCTTCTATGTGTGCTTCTATGCTGCTTTAAAGTTTCAGAGCATTATATGTTTTGCGCTTACATGATTCTTTTAAAGAAACTATAGATAGAATCAATAGCAAATGAGTAAGACTGAAAGAATGTTTAGGGTTTAAACTACAGCCTTATTATGTCTCATAACAAAAAGGAAATATGCAGTTTCCAAAATAATAACCCATGTGTGGTTATTCATCTGGAAAATAATGAAGTCAATCTAAAATGAACATTTTAGCTTTCATTGCAGCTTTCTTGCCAGTGGGGAAAAATTTTGCAAACAACCAAATTATCCAGTAATACGGTAGCAGTGTAGGAAATAGTAGTACATCAACTCAATGGAATATAATGCAATCTTTTGAAAGTTTAATTTTGGAGACTGTATGAAATGAGACATGATTATAATGTATACACAAATAAAACAGTAAAATATAAAATATCATGTATGATGATGTTGACAGGGCATAGAAATTCTAGAAAAATGACGTCAGACAGATTGTAGAGTGACGGAATTGTGAGTGGATTCCTAAAGTGTGCACTGTTGTGATGACGTGTGTGTGGTGAATAGCCCAAAACATAGAGGCATTAAGAAAGCTTGTTCGCCGTGCGAGTTGTGACGGTTAAGTGATGACGAAGGCATATCATGGTGGACAGGAGCCGTGACTGTTCGCTGGGACCCTCTCTCAGCCCGTGACTGGGGACAGTCAGGTTCAGAGTTACGGTGGCCAGTCTCGGTGACATGAGATAACCAGGCTGGCAGGGTTGTCCAGTGCTTGATGGTCTGTGCCCACTGCACGTTAATCTCGAGTAGAAATGGCCTCTCGTGGATCAAGTTAAGATATAATGGTGGACAGGAGCCGTGACTGTTCGCTGGGACCCTCTCTCAGCCCGTGACTGGGGACAGTCAGGTTCAGAGTTACGGTGGCCAGTCTCGGTGACATGAGATAACCAGGCTGGCAGGGTTGTCCAGTGCTTGATGGTCTGTGCCCACTGCACGTTAATCTCGAGTAGAAATGGCCTCTCGTGGATCAAGTTAATACCTGTTTATCTACAATTGTGCCATTTTGTAGGCACCATGGTAAGAATTTATTCCAGTCACTAGAGCAGCGGTCCCCACCCTTTCTGCAGCAGGGACCGGTGCTCCTGTGAGACTCTAGTGTCTGAGGATCTGAGGCGGAGCTGAGGCGGTGACGCTGGCCTGGGGAGCGGCTGCGAATGCACATGAAGCTCCGCTCGCTCGCCCGCCGGTCACCTCCTGCGGTGCGGCCCGGTTCCTGACAGGCCGTGGACCAGTACTGGTCCGTGACCTGTTGGTTGGGGACCCTGTGCTATAAGAATACTTCAAAATTGTGCAAAGTGACAAGATGCTTGGCAATTAACCCATAAATGCTGTTGATTGATGTAGCATCAGGGTCGTCAGATAGCAGAGGTCATCAGCTCGGTAAACACTGGTCGGCTGTGAGCTGCGTGAGGCACTTAGCACAGAGGTGGCACAAGCCAGAGCTCGTCACCGTCACCGCAGCCACTGCAGTTCTCGCCGTGATCCTCGGTGGCACCGTTGTCATCGCTGCTGCCGTTAGTGCCTAGTGCAGTGCAAGGCGCCATGGTCGACCTTGAAGGATCTCAGAGGAGCTTGTGACGACCTTCCCTGCGCCTAAGAAGCTGACCACTGTGCTCTGTCATTCATTCCCTCTCATTCCTTAACTCAGTCACTTTCGACGGTCTGCTGAATAACTGACACGTTGACGGCTAGACACTGTCCCCTCCCCAGGGGGTACACAGAGCAGTGTGGCACCTGGAGCCACACGCTGGGAGCGACTCCTGTGGAGGACCCCTTACCCACACCCCAAACAGAGTTAGCCAGCGTGGGGGTGACAGGATGGTGCTGGAGAGCCGTCGAGGCGAGAGGTCGAGAAACGGGGCCGGAGAGACACGGGCGGGACCGCGCGGCCGAGGGCACGTGTGGAGGGCCGGAGGCTTCGCTGCTGGCAGAACTGACCGGGGCTGGGCGGGACAGGATGAGGGGACAGAGCTCAGGAGAAACACTGTGAGTGCCAGCTCCCGACGTCGGAGACTCACACGGGCTTGGGGACGCGGGCGGAGTGACGGGCTGAGGATCGGGACATGCGCGCAGCTCTCAGAACTCGGCCTTCGGCAGATGGCGGGACCCTGACCACAGGGACAAATGTGAGTCTTCCCCGTGGATGCCAAGGGCACTGCGGCCGTGAGGGAACCGGGAAGCTGGGCACAGGCCGAAGTCCCACCCGGAGCTGGTGAGACCTGGCAGAAGGCCACCCACTGCACGGGCGGGGCACCCTGAGCTCCACTCAGGAGGAAGGGGCATGCCTTCTTAGCCCCGCGGGGGGGCGGGTGGCGTCCTGACGGAGCGTCACAGTCACAGTGGCGGCTGCTCCCCCCCGCCCCTCCCCC
>NW_006443225.1:22132257-22140837 GCF_000325575.1 Pteropus alecto | reverse complement strand
CCCCCTGCTCGCATGTCCCCTGGGACCGCGGTGGAGTAAAGCCATGAACTTGTTAAAATGTGTGACTTGTGTGTATCCACCTTGCTTCCCTACTGATCCCACAAACAAAGGTCAAAGAGAGGGTCAGACGCAAGTCACGGCTGGAACTCTGACCTGGTGCGTGGAGGTTGGATGCTGTGACCTGCTGCTTCGTCAGCGCCTGTGGATACAGGTCATCACGGATCTGCCTCCAATTCAGCATTTCTAAGAAAAATCCAACATTGAAATAACATAGGGAGATTTATTGGCCATAATTATGGTGATTAAGATAAAGAATTTATTACAAGAGTCCACTTATTTATTATTCCTACAACGAGAGCAAAATAACGGTCATATAATTCTTTCAAGGTGTAATTTCGCAAGTTCGGTTGAGATTTCACCTGCAAATCTGTGACCTTGCTCACGTGTCTTGGTCTCCCGTCCTGTGCTGGTAAATTGCCTTCCTGACCCCACAGCTGGCTTTGCTTTTGCACGTGTCACCTGGAGCCGGTCAGGTTGACGCTGGGCACTAGGGTATCTCCTGCTGCACGTCCCTCCTCTTAGAAGTCAGCGAGTGTTCAGCATTCCCAGCTAAGTGTTTGCCTGTCGTTTTGGGTTTGTTATTTTTTTAATCTGTAATTACGTACTTGACCCTTGAAAGAAATGCTTGCTGTGCAGCGAAAAGCTGGCCTGGCCCAGAGGCCATTTGGCCTTTGCTGGACTTTGGCGTGGCATCCAGGTCACACCTGAGGGCCGCGTCTTCGTGATCGATGGGGCTGGGGGCACCAGGACAGCCAGCCACGTGCCGACGCCACTGTGGGGCTCTGGGTGCTGTGCTGGCACTTGGCCTGGATGCCGAGTCCCTCAAGCGTGCCGACGAGTGACACTCGGATAATGACTGGACACGCAGGCGGGGCACGCCCCCAGCTGGCAGGACCGTGGGCAGGACCGTGGGTGTCGGCGCACGTTGACACCGGCCGCACCCCAAGGACGTGGAGCCTCTCGAGGTTGCTCTGCGACTTCCTTTGGCTGATGTCGGAGCTGTGTTCTCTCCCCGTAAGACGTCACAACCCTAAGTATGGAGGTCCGTGAGTTTGTGGGGCCCTTCCATCCGAGTGGCTTGGGGGACCCCCAGACTTGCAGCTGGTGCTAGAGGTGAGGCGGTCTCACCCCTCGGACCCTGTGGTGGGGCCGCCTTGCCGGCGGCTGGGCAGTTGGACAGTGCCCGAACGTCAGAGTGTCTGGCCCGAGGAAAGTGACAACACCCAAACTCCCCAGACTCCGAGACTCAGCGAGAGCGCGCAAGCTCTGGCTTAGACTCGCTTTTGAAAACTTGCAGAGCTTGTATCATCGTGACACCTCCTCAGACCTGAGCGTGGCTGGGCGAGTCTTCAGCAAACTGGCTTCGAGAACGCCTCGTCACGGAGTCTCGTTTTCAGACTGGGAGGGGGGGTGCCCGTGTCCCGGGCCCCAGGCTTGTCTGCTCCCATAGTGTGAGCGGAATCTTCGAGAAGCATGAATCACGTAGAAATCTTCCTTGGCAAGTTATTTATTGAGGCTCAGCAGAGATCGGATTCTGATTTAAGTTAAATAAGTGCTTTTTCCCTTCAAATAGTAAACATTTAAACCAAAATCATAAAATGTTTTCCCTGATTCCATATATCAAAACTCACATTAGGAAGTTGAAAGAGCAGACGTTCCGGGAGAGGTCAACGCAGGGCACAGGTAGGGGACCTCAGGTGTGACAGGTCGTGGGGGGACCCTCTGTGCACAGGCAGAGGCAGGACCACAGCCGGCTCAGGGGAGGCCACCCTCACGCCTCCGCTCGCTCCAACACCGTCACTGCAGAGGCCACGTGCACCCAGAGACCCACGTGACACTGCTCTGCTGAGCGTGACGGGCACTGTCACTTGCAGGGTCTCCCAGAGTTTGCAGGGTGCGGTGTGTCCTTAAACTTCCCACGAAGAAGGATCCTGGCTGGGACATTTAAAACTTAGAGCACAGGCTCACACTCCATAGTTTGGTGGCACTTGTCGAAGTGGGCGTGCCTTTCCTGAGGGCTGCGTAGTTTAGATTCTCCCAGCCCTGCCTGGCCTGCAGGAGGCCTCCAGGCCCTCTTCCCACCCGCCTGTCTCTGCGCCGGAAGCTCAAAGCTCAAGGCTCCTCTGGTGGTAGATTACAGACCCAGGCCTCCGACAAAGGCCAGGACTTAGTTCCCTGTTTTTAGAACTAATTCTATTTACACTGTTTACTTTGGAAGCACCAAAAGACGAAAAATGAAAATGACAGTGATCCTCTAAAAAATAAGAAAGCAGGAAATGAAATTCTCAGTTTTGTTCAAAATGCCCTCACCAATAGTATTTGCATTTGAAATAAGGACAGTGAAGTGATTTCATCTTAATACATTGTGGCCAAGTGTGACTTTTTAAGTTTTTTTTCTATTAATAATTCAGCGTATTAAACGTTTCTTTCGTGAGCCCCATAGGGTCTGTGGAAGTGACCCATAATCAAACCCGTCTCTGTTTCGCTGTTGAAACTTATATAGTCCTAATAACCAGGGTGAAAAAAAAATCTTGAAAAATCTTCACATCATTTAAATCAGGCTCCCTGCCAAATAAGTTCATTTCGAACTCAAGAAACATTGTTCATTTTTCAAGCTGTCTGAATTTTAGAATTGTGGTTAAGAGATTGGAGACCCATACATTGACTATCAAGCAATGTGAATAAACAGCATGTTGACTTATTTTTTCCTTTGGCAACATTTCAGGAATAGCATTATTTAGTGTTTCAAAGCCTTGTGAGGTACGAATGGTCACGGTGGCTGTCCCATGCCGCTGTTCCCAGCGTTTGGAGGTGAAAACAGGTCGCGATTAGGTGAACGAATTCTAGAGAATCCGTGATCTGGGGTGTGTCTCGGGTGCTCAGTTATTCAGAGACACTTTCAAGGACTCTTACATTTCGTAGCCTCGTCAGATGATCTGGGTTAGATTCGTCGTGTTTAGGGGCTCTACTCAATTTTCAAATATATCTTATGAGAGCAGAAAAATCACCCCCGAACGATGCTCACCAATTCACCAAGGGTTTGTTTTGTTGTCGAAGTTCATCTTTCAGATATTTCGTAAATAGGATAACTGTCCCTGTGAATTTTCTTAGAAGTTTTAGCATATTTTCGTTACACCTTTTTGAAAAACTGGAAGAGGCTGTTCTGATGCCCTCTTCTTGCCGTGCGGGTGGGAAGCGCCTGAGGCCCAGGAGACGCCCTGGTTCCGGTGTCAAAACCAGGGCCCGGGAGCTCTCAGCCCGTCCCTGCTGCTGGGCAAAGAGAAACTACAACGAACAAACAAACGGAAACAACTCCGGACTTTTCAGTCGCTGTGACTGTAATAATTACAATAAACTGGCACAAGTTTTAAGGAAATGTTCAAGGCCAAATGGAGCTTTGTTCTCAATGCCTTTGAGCGAATCCTTGCCTCGCCTCCCGCATCCTGCGACCGTCAGCAGCGATATGAAGGCGCAGGACCCGCCGCCCCGCTTTCTCCCGTGCTGACCAGCTCGTCTGCAAGTTCGCAGCCACCAGCCGCCCCGCACTGCAGCTGTGAGTGCCCCGCAAGCCTTTGAGAGCGTAGGGGAGGTCACGCTTGGTCACACGTGCTGAGTGTCTGGGATGCAGGCTCTCTGGGCAGTGCTAACCTACCCCTGACCAAAATCCGCCTGTTTATACCGCCTTTTCTAGACAACATACAGTCAAAACCACCCATCTTCAGACTTTTCACTAAGACAGAACTTCTTTAGTATACTTAGGGCCTGAGACTTGCACTCGCTGTCCTGCTTCCGTAGATCTGCGTCTGTCCCCCGTCTCCCCAAGAGACACCAGCGTCTCTCGAGTGGGTTGCTGCTACCGACTGCCGATCTTGTCTGTTGTAGACGAACTTCACATTTAACTTCCATAAAGGTAAATTATGTGAACAATATGTAACTTTAAAGTCACTACATTTCAGATATGAAATTTGGGGAATATTAATGACAGATCAAATTGGGAGAGAGAAGTAAATGTATCTTTTATTTTGAAAACGGCTTTATATTTCACAAAAGCGTATTTCCACCATGAATAACTTTGATCTCCGTCTCCTGCCCATGTGCTCGTTGACGCAGCCGTGTGATGAGCATTCACGAGGTGGCCGCCTGTGCCCGGCAGGCTTCTCGGGTCCGTGCCATTGCAGCGACGGTGCAGAATCCTCCTCCTGCAGCGAGCTTGACGTCAGTGGAGGGGACAGTCGAGACCAAAGCCGCACGCGTGTAGAGGCGTCAGCGCTGCGATGGCCGAGTAGCCGGGCGGCCCGGCAGAAGTTAGGGCCTGGGACGGGAGGGGAGGGGCCCCCCGGGCTGAAGAGGTGGCAGGTTAGCCGAGGTTTGACAGCAGAAACGTCCCGGTTCCTCGTCGTCAGTCACAGCGTCCCTTCCCAGGGCCGAGCCGAGGGTCTGAGCCTTCTCTCGGTCACCTGCCCGCCCCTGCCGTCCGGCACTGCTGCCGCGTTTAGGAAGTTATTCTGTGAGCAACGCAGGAGCCTGGAAACAAATCAGGATGGGAAAAGTCGTGACCCCCGCAGGGACCAAAGCCGCACCATTCGACGTGGCCGTCACAGTCGCAGGTGGCTGTCAAGCCCCGGAAACGTGGCGAGTGTGGGCGAGGAGCTAATTTTTAAAATTTTATCTAAGTAATTTAAACGACAGAGCCACGTGTGGATAATGGCTATCATATTGGCAGAGCAGACTTCAAGAATAAGTTTTAAATAATTTATCGGTGTCTTAGCTTGGTAAATTCATTAATCCTTTAAAATTCTGAAGCCACACCCTTGGAGTATTAATAAGATATAAAAATGGACTTTTGTATCTTAATTTGCAGTACATTGCTTAAAAGGATCTCTTCCAGTACATTTCTCATGATTCGGTCACGTGGCCACTGCCCATCCCGTCTGCGTGTCCTCTGGCTGGAGGACAGCTCTCTCCCCTCTGGCTGTGGGGAGGCGGGCGGGGTGTCGGGCGACACTCTGCACAGGGGGAACTGAGCCAGAACGATACACAAGCAGCTGCTCAGTCGCGGGGCGTTCGCCTCCACCCCCTGACATGTTTCGTGTCCACGGTCACAGTGTCTGACAGGAAGAAGCAGCAGTGGCAGAATCCGGTTGAGGAAGAAGTGACTCGAAGCATCTTCCGGGGGGACGTAGCGTCAACGGGGTTGTCTTCAGAAAAACCACTGAACAACAGCGGCAGCAAAAAATACTGCAAAGCGGCAGGTGATCTGTGTTGCTCATTGGTCATTAACAGTAGGAAATACTGATTTTTTATCATATGTATAAATAATTAAAATCATTGAGTCTCCAGATGAAGTTACTGTAGCTGAAAAGTGAATTTGAGAAGATTAATAGGAAGAGGAAAAAAGACTTTCCCATTTCCAAGATTTTCCAGAAACAATGTAGATTACTTCTGTGGGTCTGAGAATGACGTTTGGTAGAGTCCGTTTTGTATAAACCCAGTCACAGGAGATACATTCGACCACTGACGCTAATAATTATGACCCAAGGCCATATTTATTTTTCTTTTTGGTCATCAACTTTAGCTTTGGAATTGAATGGAACAATGCATATTTTGTAAATTTCTATAAAAATATGTAGTGTATACACGCATTTTAGTAACAATCATTAATATACAAGTAACTTTTTAAATTGTCAAATAATTGACAATTTTTGCTAATGAGTTTGAGCACCAAAATATAGGTGAACTGGGGCATATGTCACCAACTCACTCACTCCATGCAGGAGGCAACTCACTAACTCAGTTTTCCTTCTAGAAAATAATGGTCTAAATGTTGCCCGATATAAAAAAAAATCTGAGCCATAAATACCTAACATTTAGAAACATTGTTATTGATAAAAAATCATTTATATGTACTTTTTTATTTTGGGGTAGAAAGAGTACTCATAAAATTAAGCAAAACAAGTCTCTTTAATATTGTTTTTTAAAATATCAATCCATTTTAGTTCAATTAAAATTGTATTTGTTTCACACAATAATCAATAACCAACTTTTCAGGAATAGACATGTGACAAAGTAAGATTCATCGAGTTCGCGGGATCTATAAAACCAATTGCAGCGGCACATTCTTTTTTAACCACACCATAAAAATCAAGAGAAGTGGAAAAGGTTGGAAACCTTGCAAGGAACGTAAATAGGAATCTATTTCTGTTTTTGTACACGAAATAGAGAAAATTAAGTTGCTCGTCTAAATAAGCTGGTTTCCAGTCCCCGCTTCCACGTGAGTGTGAGTCCTCGTGTGGGAATAAGCTGGTTTCCAGTCCCCCCTGCCGCGTGAGTGTGAGTCCTCGTGTGGGAATACCGCCACTGAGCCAGGAGGAACTGTGTCACCTGTTTAAGGTTCTACATCAAGTCACCTGTGGTTTTAACGCTTCTGTTTTTCAGCACCTCACTTGGCTTCTTTGTTACCTGCAGCGCTCAGTCCCCGCTTCCACGTGAGTGTGAGTCCTCGTGAGGAAATACCGCCACTGAGCCAGGAGGAACTGTGTCACCTGTTTAAGGTTCTACATCAAGTCACCTGTGGTTTTAACGCTTCTGTTTTTCAGCACCTCACTTGGCTTCTTTGTTACCTGCAGCGCTGTTTGTCCACGTGGCCCTTGCAGTCTGGGACATGAGTCCCATTTCCACACTAACTGTGACACCGAGCCCGGGGCGGCCCCCTTGTCAGCCCCAGCAGCTCCGCCACCGAAGCCCTCGTCCGCCTGTTCTAACCCGTCAGCGTGGGCCTCAGCCACCCCACGGGCTGCAGGGACCGTGGGACACGGGCCCCACGGGCCGCGAGCTGTGCTTTCTCCCCTCTGCCCCTCGTCTGGCCTGTCTCCAGGCCTTTTCCACACGCGTCCCACAGGACCGGAGTGGTGAGGGCTGCCCCAGCGAGCAGCCGCCTTTGCATCCGAGGGGACACTCGTGTACAGCTGCCTCAGGCACGGCCCGCCTGTTCTGGTCACCGCTGCGACCGCCCCCTCTACGTGCCCCGCGTTGCTGCTGGTCTCCAGGGCTCACTCCCCGCTCTCCCATGGCTGGGCCACCATTGCCCGGCACAGGTCATTTGCAGGCGCCCTGGGCGTGGGTGGGCTGACGTCCTCTCTCCGACGCCCCAAGGTCGCCCCCCCCCCCCGCCGCCCCCACTTCAGAGGCCTCGCGGCTCCTCCGGCTCGGGAATCTTCCAGGCCTGGGAGAGACGCGGTCTGTCTGGTGCAGGGGCAGCACCCAGGCGTTAAGCGTCTGCCCTGTCAGAGCTTCCAGGCCCAGACCCCAGTTTCCTGTGACCTGTCACAGGTGCCTGGTGACTCAGAGGACCGTCTGACCAGCGCTGTCCCGCGCTCTGCCGTGCGGCCGGCCAGTGAGCTTGTTCCCCACATCCGCTGCAGAGGTCTCTGCAGAGGTCCTTTCTGTCCTGTCCCTCCAGCGGAGGCCCCAGGTGGGCCGGCTGGCCCCACTCTGTCGCACGTGGCATGTCTGCCAGGGCCGGGTTTAAGGAAGGGCAGTCGCTTCTGAACTCCTGCCAGGCGGCCACCGGGGGCCGTTGCCATGAAGGCGTGGGCACAGGTGCAGCGTCCTCTGCCGTCATGGCGACCACGTCGCCCAGGGACTCCCAGTTCCGCACGGCGGGATTCTGGGGCTTGTCCCCTGGTCCACCCCTGTCCCTCGGCACCTCCGGTTCCACACGGGCCTCTTGCCTGATGAGTGGGCGGGGTGCATGGTCCCTGGGACAGACGCCTCCCTGTGGCCGCCGCGCGCAGGGCCTCTGCGTCCGCTCGGAGCTTCTCTGAAGCCGGCGCTGTCCCCGGCCAGTCTTCAGCCCCAGTCCCGGCTCCGTGCGTGCAGCGATGTCCAGGAACAGAGCAGGCTGACGAGGGGACCCGCAGTCCCCCCGCTCCCCGCAGCACGGTCGTGTCATGCACGTGGTCCCACAGGACGCTGCAGGCAGGATGCCGTGGGGATCAGCCAGGGTCACCTGAAGGGCAGGACGAGCCTTTGGGAAGCAGAGACACCAAGGTCCCTGGAGGTGTGAAGCCTGAAGGGAGCCTGTAAAATACACGGTGATGAGATGTCCCCTCCCCCAGGAGCTGGCCAGCGGCCCTGTCCACACGCTGTCCAGGCGCCTGGTGAGTGTGAGTGTAGGAGCAGGGGAGGGGCCTGGGGACACTCACGCTGAATGCTGACCGGCCAGCCCCCTGCATCCGGCCGAGGAGAAGAGTCGCTCCTGTGTTTCTGTGGCTCCAGAGCTGCCCCATCTCCGGACACGTGGCCAGGCAGGGCGGCCGCGGGGATCAGACGGGCGAGGAACGCAGGGGACGATCTCCAGAACTGCGATGCCACGCTAAAGAGCGCGTGCTGTGGTGACGGGCGAGGCTGAGACCTCGGGCCCCGCCTGGCGGGCTTTGGGTCGGTGGTCAGGGATCTGGCCGCGCTGCCCTGTGTGCCGTGAGCCACACAGCCCTGCACTTTGTTCCGCAAGCCCGGTTT
>NW_006443225.1:22119860-22132198 GCF_000325575.1 Pteropus alecto | reverse complement strand
TTATTGTAGACAACACGTTTTCTTTCAGGTCAAAAATGGAGCCGCTCCTGGTCGGTGTGTGGCTTTTCCTCCCGTGCCCCCCGACCCCCCGCAGCTCAGGCGGCTGCGCTGGTATCGTTCCATAGAGTCTCAGCCAGTTTTCTTCATCGGAACCCAGTGGGCATCTAACCATTTGTGCTTATTGTTTTAGGGTCTATATCATAACGATTTAAGAACGTTTTATGTGGAGATTGGCATGATTTTCACAACCAGTTAAAAGCCCCTGTTTCGGCTCGATGAAAATGCTGTTTTTCTTTTGAGTTATCAGGATATCACGTGCTCACAGACTATCCGCCGTAAACCTGGGTCTTCATGCCCATACATGTTTTCCTAGATCGATCTTTTCATGAATAGCTTTGCATTCTAAGATCAGTTTCAGATACGCACTGCATGTGGATCAAAGCATCTGTTAATACGGGCTGCCGGGTACTATGAAAACCATCAGCGAAAAGTCAGTGATGTCGGAAGACGCTGGTGGGGAACAGAGACTTGGCTAGAGCCGTCGTACGGCTGAAATCCAAAGAGGAACGAGACCAGCTGTGAACAGAACTGTAAACAGGAAAACCAGGGGCACCAGTTTCACAATGATCTTAACAATGACGACCGACGTTTTTAAAGCCAGGTCCTCAGAAAGTCCGTTAGTACAGCCATCCCGCTGTGGGTCAGTTGTGAGTTTGTGGTCACTCACTCATGGTATGTCCACCGCGGTTGTCAGGGACAGCAAGGACAGGACGTGACATCAGAGCTGTTAACTAAGCGACTTCCTCCTCCCTCTGTAGGTGGCGGAAGTTAGTGGAGGCGGCAGCCATTGACAGCGGGGACAGTGCACCTCTCCAGAGGTCCCTGACTGTACTGCTGAGTGATTTAAATGTGGAAAGGCTCATTTTCATCATGTCGCCTAAAATCTAGAGTCCTCAGTAGAGCGTGTGTGTGAGTAGCTGACAAGTGAGGCGAGCCTGTTCCCAGGGGGCCTGGGACGCCGTACAGTGAGTCACTCGCTGACACATGAGTGGAGACCGGAGGGCGGGGCCCTGAGCCGGCGTTCCGTGACGACACCTGCGTGGCACCGACGTGGATGATGAGGGCCGGGCTAAAGTCAAATGCTGAATTCAGATTTATCGGAAACTAATTTCGAAATATACCTCATTTTTTTAATATTAAAGCACTTCGAATAGTCTCTACATTATTCTGAAATTTTCACTTGAAAACAATTTAAAGTCATTAGATGTATTTTTTTGTTGTTGTTGTTAGTAAGAACTTATGGTGGGACGTTTTGTGGGTCGGCTAACTGTTAATTCAGCAACATTTACAAGCACCTGCTCTGGGCAAGACAGGGTTATTCACTGGTTAAGAGGAGATGCTTTGGTCTAAAGCGGCCTCTGCTGTGACGGTCTGTTGGGGAGCAGCTGTCGCAGGCTGCAGTCCGCTCCCGTGGTTTTATTTTGAGGTGACTTTGGGGTGACCATGTAATCCCGCCCCACTGGGACCCCGGGAGGGTGACCGAGGACTTGGCTGTGATTCCGTGGGACAGCGTGAGGCGGGCAGACCGGAGGTGTCCGGCGTGGCCGCGGTGGGGTCTGGCCGGTGTGCCCAGGTACCGAGGTGCCCACCTGTGCCCGGCCGCACTCAGGTCCTGGCGAGCGGCCAGCGGGAGGCCGGACGTGGTGCACGCCGCGCAGGGCGCGTGTTTGCACGGTTTCTGTTCAACCACGTTGTTCGGTCCTCTGCGGGCAAGCCGCGTCACTGTGTCCTGTCACGACACGGGGCGGTGACGGGGACGCTGGCTGAGCCGCCCTCTGCTTGCTTCGCAGGACCAGTGGTTCTGGCGCGTCAGGAACAACAGGGTGATGGACGGCTACCCCATGCAGATCACGTACTTCTGGCGGGGCCTGCCGCCCGGCATCGACGCGGTGTACGAGAACAGCGACGGCAACTTCGTCTTCTTCAAAGGTGAGCCCGCCCCGTCGGCCCCGCGGGGCCTGAGCCGGGGACAGCGCGCCCGTCCACGAAGCGCTGGCTCCACACGTGAGCGAAGCAGAAGCGGAGGTAACGTTTGGTTCTCTAAGTTACGTCTTCTCATTTGGCAGCTCACGGCTAAGTCCAATTCAGGAGTCGTTGACATCGCATAGAATTTTTATATTTTGCTTAAAAGTACCCCCAAAAGTGATATAAACGAATAAGGGAATGATTGAAAAGCCCTTTTCCCACTAACTGAGGAGTCTGGGTGTTTTTTAAGAGCTTTGGAGTTGCTGCTTCGTACAGCGGCATCTGCATCGCTTCTCTGACCATCCTTGGTTGGGTCAGTGTGTGTCGAGGGGGCGACAGGAGCTGCTCTGTGGGCAGGAAGCACCGCCCAGCTCCCTGCTCTCCCTGAGGTATCCTGAGCTTGTCATTTCCCGGAGTGACAGGTTTCAGCGGCTCGCCTGGCATGCGGAAGGCAGGCCGCCTGGAAGTGACCTTGGGCGGCTCCCGGGTTCGCCGTCCTGACACTCGCGGGCGCTCAGCGATGAGTCTGCAGCCTGTGGGGAGCCGAGGGGAGCCCAACGGGGCTGCAGGGCGGCCGGACCGTGCGCGGGACACGCTCGAGCTGCATCTGAGGGCCGAGCGTCCGGGCGCGGGGGTGGGGGGTGGATGTGCTCCCCTGGGTGGAGGGCAGCTGGGCACGTCCCCAGGGAGGGAGGTCGAGGCCGTGGGCGGCACAGAGAGCCACTGTTCCCAGAGCAGGCAGGACAGGTGTGCGGGGCTCGGGGAGCTGTACTCAGCGAGGACCAGGCTGCCGAGTAAGCGGGGCGTCACCTACCGGTCACGCCGTCCTTAGCCAGTCCTCGAGGTGGGGGTGGCACTTGAGTTCCTGGCACCGGGAAGCAGCCCCCCAGCAGGCTCGGGCCCTACCTGGCCGGCTGTGCGAGCTGGGCCAGGCCCACAACTCGCTGTGCCTCGGTTTCTCCACGTGGAAGGTGGGTCGCTCTTGTCCCTGCTCGAGGTGGGGACTAAGGGGACAGCCCTGTGAGTGCTCAGGAAGTGCCATGCGGCCCCGGCAATCCGCCCGCCCCCTGTGGCTGAGGGCACCTGGGCTGTGGCCCGGGTGCCCTGCGGACACTGGGGGGCACGTCCGGGGGAGTCTTGGCAGCATGCCTGGGGGAGAGGGCCCCCCCTCCACCCGCTGGCCCTGTGAGCAGAGGCAGCAGGAAGCAGAGCGCATCGCCCACGGTGGCCGGAGCTGAGGTCTGTCCCAGGGCCTGGCGCCCCTGGCCAGGCCACCCGCGGGGGCCTGTGTCACAAGCCCGTGCTCTGCTGCTTGCTGCTGCGGTGGCTCCTCCTCGCTGGTTCGTGGGCGCTCTCTGGCCACCCTGCTCGAACTCACACCTTGCGAAGGTGTGACGTCACCTTCGGCCTGGGGCGTGAATCCCTCCCCACTGCAGGTCCCAGGCCAGTGCGGGCCAGAGCTGTGCCCGGGAGACCCCTCAGACGAGGCCGGGGCGGCGGTGGCCAGGGCGGCGGTGGCCAGGAGGCGCCGAGGGCGAAGCGGCCGGACACCGTGCCCCTTCCTGTGCTCTGGTGCCGGCCCGGCCGCCGCGTCTCCCGCCGCAGGCTCACCCGTCTCTGCGAACACCGGGCCTGTCGGTGGCTTCCGATCGCCGCCGGTCTGAGCTGTCACCCGGGACCCACCTCGCCCCTCCACCGCTCGCTCCCACACAGCCTCCGGGTCCCCTCCCCAGCCCAGCTGGACACACAGTGCCCTGGGCGCAGACGGCCCCGCCCAGCCCGAGCCCCCTTCCTGATGTCACCTCCCCACCGTGGGGGAAGGGCCGGACTTGGGCGGCAGGTGGCTCAGCACCTTCCTGCCGTGGGCTCCAACCCACAATCACATGACATCTCAGCTGGCCAGGTCTCCCAACGGCTTTGTCACCTCAGAAGCCAAGACGGTGCCATCGCCCCTCGTCCCTGCCCTGTGCCCTCCCCTGCTGGGGTTCTGCTCACGGGCCACGCCGCGTGTCCCACGTCCGTGGTACCTGTGCGCATCCTGCCCGCTGGGCTGGCGGCCGGGGAGTCCAGTCCCCTGTCCTTCGTCTTCTGTGTGGACCGTGGTCCTGGTACCTCGAACCAGGCCCGATGGACGTTTCTCTAATGACCCAACAGCCCTTGTCCCAGCCTGGCAGCCGGCGCGGACTCTGCTGCCTGCCCACCTGAGCTGGGGTTCGACTCTTCGGTAGGACCCCTCCCCGGGCCACAGGCTGCCCTAACCCGGCGAGCGGTCGGCTACCGACCTCTGCTTGAGATGGTGCCTGGCACGCGGTGGACCCGGACAGGACCATGGATGGAGAGCGGAGCCCGAGCGTGGCCGTGTCCGGCTCGCGGTCCCCGCCGGCCCAGCCCTCGCGCTCAGCTCCGCCTCCGGCGCTCGCCCCGGCCCCCTGGCAGGCTCACTTCGCTCCTCTGTTTGGCTTTGTCTTTCTGTTCTTTCTCGACGGACACCACCTGTTACGGTTTTCTCTCCCTGTGACCCATGCTGTTCAGTAGCACCTGTACCTCACTAGCTTGGTCCTCTTTGTCCCCCACTTAACTCAAGTCCATGTTGGGGTATAACTCTTCTGGCCACATTCCCTAACGGTACTAAGTGTCAGCCTTGATTTCCTCTTGCATGAGTCCGAAGGTGTACCTTCGAACACGAGTATGCGTGACCGCTCAGTTATGAAGTAGAAATGCTCTCAGTCGTGTGAAAGTAAGCATACCCTGTCACATTCAAATGGACGTTTAAAATATCTCAAGAAGAGTGGAAAGCCACTAGGTATAATGAAAACTTTATGTTTTGATATAATTTATATTACTTTTTGAACTTTGGGCAAAATTATACATGCGCATACATGTCACGAAATGGGAGTTGTCGGTACCTAAATTATAAAAACTGGGAAACATAAGCACTTGTCGTCCACACGCGAGACCATCCGTGGTCGCAGACCCTTCCTGCTGTGGGGCGTGTTCACGTGCAGTGTGTTTTGGATCGAGGGTGTCTCTGTCTCCAGCCAAGATGTAATAATAGGGATCGGATTTATCTTCCCACCATAAACAACCAAACGTTAGGCAAAGTACATAAAATGCTGATTTTCATGACACCGACATCTTTTTATTGACAGAGTTTCTCTGTCTTTAATCAGACGTGTTGGCATTTTCCTCTGCTTTCTGCCAAGTGCGGTGTCCATTGGGCCCATTTTTCCACTGGGTCCAGAATGTGTCAGCCTCCTGCGAAGTCCGGTAAATGCCTGCCCTCTGCCACACAGGCAGCACCCTGAGAACCAGGCCGTCTCATGGAAGGTGGTTAAAAGTCCGACTCTCCTATGTGAAAAGAGAAAGAAAGAAAAGAAAAAGAAAGAAAAGATTTGGCTATGAATCTCACATTCTCAAAATCTAAAACACAGAAGCAAAGTCACTTCAGAATTTGCAGGTAAAAACCTTAGTGCGTCAGTGCATAAAAGGGACCACATCGTTGTATTTCCTTAACGAATACTTGAGAATTAAGTGTATAACTCGTAATCACGGTTATTTCCTTGAATTCTATGCCACGAATACTCAGCAGGCAAGATGTTGTTTTCTCAGTTTTTTGTGTACAGTCAACTGCTGGGATCTCATCAGGCACCTTAACAGCCAGTGTTTGCTGATGAGTTTTCTGTTTCGCTTTATTTTTTTAAAGGGGAATATAAGTGCGTTTAAAAAAAAAAAAGTCTCCTGGGGTTTGCTCCTAATGGGGGGAAAAAAACCCCACGAACTGAGATCTGTAGTGAAAGGCTGAGTGTTTCTCCGTTATTTTCCGAAAACGCCTGCCCAACAGTATAGGGAAATGTTTCCAAGACACATTTAAAGTGAACAGATAAACAAACAAACAAATAAGCTTCTACACGGTCACAGGAGTTTCCTGGAAGAGCTGAAACCCTCGTCTCACACGTTGTCCTCGGAGCCACCTGGCCATGTAAACGGAGCCGCTGGGAACGTCTCTCGTGCTGCACGCACGGGGGGCCCCTCGTGGGCTGTGGGCGGGTTGCCGGTTGGGGTGGCCACTGTGGGAAGTGGTGTGGAGGGTCCTCAAAAACCTAAACATAGAACTGTCATACGACCCAGCAGTTCCGCCTCTGGGTGTTTATCCAACGAAATCCAGACACTAATTCAAAAAGACCCCCGTGCCCGTGTTCACCGCAGCACCGTGACGGCAGCCGAGGCCTGCGGGCTCTGTAGGTGTCGGCAGCCGACGAGCGGATGAGGAGGGGACATCCGCACAGTGGAGTGCTGCTCGGCGACTCGAGAATGAAACCGCGCGGCCGCCACCATCCGGATGGACCTCGAGGGGAGGACGCTAAGTGAAAGAGTTCAGACAGAGGGAGACAAATGTCGTAGGAGGCCACTTACGTGTGCAACCTAAACACAGAACGAACGAACGGGGCGGGCAGGAGACAGAGGACAGGCTGGCGTCGGCCACGGCGGGCGGGGGCGCGGGGCCGAGCGCGGACTTGCGTTTCAGGGGGAGTCTGGGGCGCGGGTGCAGCACGGCAGCTCCCGTCAGCGGAACCGTGTTTTGGAAAGTTGCTGAGACTCGATCTCAGTTCCCACCATGAGAAACGAGACTGTCCCTCCGTGAGGGGACGGTGCCAGCCGGACTGATCGCGGGGCTTTCGCAACGCGTACAAGTACCGAGTCATTGCGTTGTACTCCTGAGACTAACGTAACGTTCAGTGTCAATTCACCTCGACAAAAACGTGGCTGAGGGGGGACAGTCGTTCGCTGGAAGGCGTTGGTGCCTCCGGGGGAGACGGCCGGAGGCTGCCAGGGATTGTCGGGGTCCGCGGCGGGGCCGGCTGCGGCAGCGTCGCACAGTGGGCGTGGCGGGCTGAGCGGCACGGCGAGGGTGCTGTCCGTGGGGGGTCTCAGGACGACGCTGGGACCCGCGGAATTTGTCTTCTTTCCAGCGTTGTCCACGCTCTGGCCATTTGGACGAGGGCAGAGTGAAAACCCTCCACCCGTGACCTGCCTTGGAAAGAACGATGGCCTAACAGCCGGAGTTGGGGCAAAGCGGGGAGACCTGCGGGGAGGGGGGGACACTAGAGCCAGAACCAGTGCAGCGGGGAGGGCGTCCAGCAGCACCCACTCCCGAGGGCCCCTCCGCCCTGATGCAGGGCCTGCTCTCCATGGGCCTCCTCCCGCCTCCACAGGCCACCAACTCTGGTTGTGTCACTACACGGTCACCCACTCTGGGAGACGACGCCACGCCCGTGTGCCAGCTGCACCTGCTGCTGCCACTTCACGGATTTCACGAAAAGCCACTGTGGACGCACGGGGAACAGGCGTGCTCCAACTTCCGGCGTTAAATCGTCGTTCCGCGTCTGGACTTGTGTCTTACAGGTAACAAATACTGGGTGTTCAAGGACACGACCCTCCAGCCTGGGTACCCCCACGACCTGGTGACGCTCGGGAGCGGGGTCCCCCCGCATGGCATCGACTCGGCCATCTGGTGGGAGGACGTCGGGAAGACCTACTTCTTCAAGGGGGACAGGTCAGTGCGCTGCGTGGGGGGCAGTGACCGCGTGCGTGGCGGGGACAGTGACCACGTGGGGGCAGTCACCGCGTGCGTGGGGTCACAGTGCGCATCCATCGCGGGCACTCGCTGTCGAGGGAAGGGTTGTGTGGGCATCCACACCAGAATTACTGGAATCGAAGATCTTTTTAAACATATTTTAAATAACATTCAGGATAAATCTTCCTCTGATACCTGCAGATGACACGACTTTCTTATGAACCTAAGCGCACAGCACATTCGTCCCCACCGTGATCATAAGGTGCCCCAAGCTGTGCCGTGTGTACGTACCCTCGCGATGCATTTCCCCGTCATTTTACTTACTTAATTTAAAAAGTACCTTTTAGCAAAGGTTTTTTTGTATGCTTTTATATAAAAAGTTGAAATTTTATACTTAACACACAGTTAATTGTGAGCATTTTCCAATTTGTAATTTTTGACTGACGATGGTTTCAAACACTGAGCTTTGTCTTTGAACAGAAAGATCCTATCATTTGCCTCCACAGGTTAGAACATATACTTTTAAATTTATTCTATGACTTACTTTCTACATTCGTTTTGAATACATGCAGACATTACTTTAATTCACTGTCATGAAACTAAGATTTTGCTAAATATTTCTTACTAAACCACAAAACAAAAAAGATCCATCAAAGGAAAAGTTTATTAAAGTGGAAGATGCTGCTCACCGCCACAGAAAGCGTGTGCTTCTCAGGAGGACGTAGGTGCAGCAGAGTGGGAGAGACCACGACGGCCCACGCGGCTCGAGCTGCAGACTCAGAGCAGCGTCTTTACGGTGACCCCCCTCAAGGCCGGTGGCGTTTGATTCCTCAGCTGCTTTAATCGCTTGGATGTCCCCTTGCAGCACCCGGTTTAGTCGGGAGCTGTGTGGTTGGTCGGTTGGTTGGTTTTGGGCACAAAGGGTGGAAACACAAGGCTGAGAAGATGCACGAGACAGTCAACATCCACAGGACAGAACACGAGAGCTCAGCTTCCCCCGACCGTTTTAATGAGGCTTCATAGATGGTAACGAAGACCATTTCATTACCGAATAGCCATTTTTTTTGACTCATGCAAGTATGACTTTTCAGAATGTTTCCATTCTAGAAATTTAGTACTTGCTGAAAAATTTAAGTGTAGAAATTAACTAACTGTAGGCTATCTCAAGTCAGTGAAATCAATGAAGAGTAGATTCAAAATTTATAACAGAATAAAGACTTTAGTAAATGGGAAAAAGAGTTTTAGTTCATTTATCTCCTATTTGAGAAGCTGCATACAAAATACAACAAAATTCTTAGAAGTAATACTTTGATTTTAAGTCCTATTTAAATAACTGCTTTCATAGGTTTTAAAAAAATTTAAAACAGGGCTTCAATTAGTTTTTCATGCGTGTGATCTTATATGAGATTTTATGAGTTATGGGTATTTATAAACAGATTACTTCATATTCATGTAATTATATAATTCCAAAGTCAAACATGTATCAATACACTCATTCTGGATTGAAAGTTCACAGAGAAGACACAGTGTCTGCCTCAGACATGGAAACTACCGCTGGCTGTCACCTTTACAGACGGTGCGTGTTTACAGTGCTCACCAGCTTTAACGCTCCGTGTACTTTCCACGTGTACTTTGGAGCGAGGACACACTGAATGTGTATTTGTCCTTACTGGTTCCCCAGCTTCTCCCTTTCTGCCTTCACGAGTGGGCGGCTCAGAGGCTCGGGGCTGAAAGCAGAGGCCCCGTGAGATCCGAGCGGAGGTGGCTGCCGAATGTGACGAGCCGCTTGCGGAGCGAGACCAGCGGTCCCGGGGGGCCGTCCAGCGTCACCGTCTCCGTGCAGCTGGACCTCAGCCCTGGGCCCCGCTCGCCCTCTGCTCCTCACACTCAGCTGGTTCTTGGCCACATCCTGGTCCGCTTAGTGTTTCGCTCTAAAATGCTGTTTCTAAATCAGCTCCCAGCATCTCACAGGCTCATCCAAGCTGTCTTGCCATACACTTCAGTCTAAGCTTAACCTCTGAGAAACTGAAGGTATTTTCAAAGAAATAGCGCCCAGGCAGGTGTCCCCATGAAGAGGACGCCACAGAAGCCACAGGTCGGGATCGGGAGAACCAGCCCGATGACCCTCCTACTTGTCCTCCTCGGAAAGGCCCCGGGAGGTCCTCTCACGTCTCCAGAAGCTTCACCTGGCCTCCCTGTCAGGCCCGGGTGACAGGGCTCTGTGACAAGTGCCTGTCACCGTGCGCTTCCCGTCCTGATAAACTGCCTGTGGCCCACTTACTGGGACACTTCCGAAGCCACCTGTTTCTCCTTGCCGTGAGCACTGCAGACGGCGGACACGCTGACCTCGAGGTTGCTCGCGTTAAGTTTCGGGGACCCCACGGCGAACCCTCCTGACAGCCGAGGCTCTCCATGGGCCTGCACCAGAAGACTGTCCAGAAGGAACTGGAAAATATCTCTCTGATCTCAGCCCAAACGCCTGATCCCAGCATAGCGCGTGAAGGACGCTACTTCCCAAAGTGTGTTGGCCACACGCCAGCAGATGGTACAGACGCTGCGTGAAAAAAGGCGGTTTTTCAAATAAATAAATTTGGAAAACATGTTCGTTCTACATAGAGAACAGAGAAGAGACTTTAAAGTCAGACAGAAACGGTATTAAATCTGCCAGCCAGTCGCTGTCGTCCAAGAACCCCCTCTCAGGCGGGGACAGGGATGGCCACCTCCTGGCTGTGCTGTGCTTCCATCAGACGGAGCCCAGAGCCCCACGCCAGCCCTGAGTGGGCGATGTCGCCGCGAACTCCCCTGGTTTACCCCGGTTTTGTCAGCCCTTTGGCACATTCTAGACGCGATCTGCTTGATTCTGAGAGCGTGTGGACACTAACGAGGAATCCAAAGTGGGACGCTGGCCGTTTGTCCCCTAGGGGTCCGGCAGCTCTGTGGACGTGGCCGAGGGCCGCCTGTGAGGGGTGGGCTCCGTGCCCCCACCCTCGGCAGCTTCGCCTCTATTTTCCTGTCTGTACACTGAGGGCTCCAGTCAAGACCCGCCTGAGGCCGACAGTCCCCGGCTCCACTCTGGCTCGGCGGCATCTCGAGTCGCACGTCTGCACCAGACGCACGGATCACCCCACCCGGCGCCCCCGCTGCCTTCCCTGGTGGCAGCGTGGCTGTTCCCCACGTCACAGCCGCATCCGAGTTAAATTCCGCTCCGTTCTCTCGCCCGGGACGTCGCCAGCCCTCGAATCACCACCACCCCGGCCGCCCACGCTCGAGCCCAGCGGTCGCCGCAGTGACATCCTGCCTGGCGCCTCTGCTTCTGCTTCGCCTCCGTCGATCTAACTCGCAGCAGCAGCAGCGAGCTCCTTCCGAAGCTCAGCCACAGCCCGAAGCACCGCCCCTCGAAGCCGGTGGTGGCGATGACGGTGGCCGTGACAGTGATGGTGACGGTGATGGTGACGGGGACAGTGGCGGTGACAGTGGTGCTGGCGGTGGCAGTGGTGGTGACAGTGGTGACGATGGTGGTGTCTCAGGGGAGCCCACGAGCTTGCTGCAGCGCCAAGACCTGTCTTGTCTCCAACGCCGGTTCCTCTCTGACCTTGGGCCCCGTCACTTCGTGTCCGGTCACCCAGCTGCCCCATGGACGCTCCGGCCAGCGCCTGCTGCGGGCTCACCCCATATATGGTGCTCTCACGGTCGCTCGCTCCCCAAGGCGCCCTGAGTTGCCCCTCACCCCGCTCCCTGCTCAGAAGCCAGCGCGTGGGGACCTCCCTGCCCGCAGGTCGCACGGCTGGTTCCAGCTCGTTTCCTTAGTAGGTCTCACTGCCTCCCCGCACGGTGTGTATTTGTCGCTATGTTGGGGTTTTGCCCATAACCCCTACATATCCTAAAACACGAGGCAGACGAGGGCCAGCTGTGCCCTTCCAGGTCCTGTGTCTGGCACCCACCTCCATGCCAGGGACACAGTGATGCTCAGTAAGTGCTGAGTGAATGAATCAATAAGATTCTGTTTAATATTCTTTCAGAAAAGGATTCTGCTTCCTAAGTAAGATTTTAAAAAAAAGAGTTCGATGCTACCCTTTTGAACTATAAATATGTTAGCATTTTTTTATTAATTTTGGCAGACTGAATACACAGTAACTTAACCATTTTGACACATCCAGGAAAGGGAACAGTCCACGTTTTGCGTCTGCCGTCTGCGCAATGACGGCACGTGCTGGGCCGGGGAGGCCGCAGGCTGCACGTCGCGCACCGCCCATGCGTGTTCTTGTCTTCACCCTCTAGGTACTGGAGATACAGCGAAGAGATGAAGACCATGGACCCTGGCTACCCCAAGCCCATCACGGTCTGGAAGGGCGTCCCCGACTCTCCCCAGGGAGCCTTCGTGCATAAGGAGAACGGTAGGAACATGCGCGGGCGCAGGCCACGCGCGGGAGGAGGTGTCACCACCCTGCGCCCAGGCCCCCTGCTGAGTCAGGCCGGGGCGCGGCTCCGGCTCTGTCCCGACCTCAGTCTACTTAGTTCTTAAGAAACAACGAAGGTGACTTTTTAAATGGGGGCTGTGGAAGTCACCTCACCCAGGCCAGTGAAACGTGTGCGAAGGTAGCAGGGACCCATGCGTGAGACAGGAACGGTCGCAGGAAGGCTGAGTGTGGCTGGGCACAGACACCCGGTGGCAGGCTGCAGTCGTGTGCAGGTGGCTTCGGCAGGGTGTCGGCCAGCAGGGCAGGCCGGCCGAGCAGCG
>NW_006443225.1:22119595-22119848 GCF_000325575.1 Pteropus alecto | reverse complement strand
GCCGGGTGTCCCGCGGGAAGCCGGCCCAGCGCTGGCCGTCCCTGCTCCCGGCAGACGCAGAGCCTGACCGGCCCTTCGCACGGGGATTTGCAGCCGCGCGGCTCCCTCCTCTTCAGATCGTACGTTTCCTTTTCACGTGGCAAAGAACAAGTTTGCAAAATACCGACAGTAACAAAGCATGCTGGGAAAACCCGGGCACGCGACCGACAGGGAGCCCCGGGCGCAGCGCGCCGGGGTGTCCGTGTCCGTGCCC
>NW_006443225.1:22113612-22118986 GCF_000325575.1 Pteropus alecto | reverse complement strand
GGGAGGCGGGACGTGCCCTCCCGTGACGTGACGCCTGGTGGCGCTGTGCTGCCCTGAGCAGCGAGACGTGACCGGCCAGCGCCAGGATCTGCCTGCGCGTCAGCTGCGCCGCGCAGGCTCGTCCGACTTAACTGTCCAACACGGATACCGGGTCGCCTTGTTTACCGCTCATGAACGCGCAAACCGTCGGCTGGCTTAGGAGACTAGTGCAGGAGCATCAGCGTGGCAGGATTACACTTCTGAGCTTGGACACTCGGACGTGCCAGCCTCAGCGGACGCGCTCGCACCCGCTGTCTCCACGGACGACGATGAGCGAGAATGTCTTCTCTGCATGGTACCTGCCGAGTCCGGCTCGCTGTCCCACCCTGTCACACTGGACAAGCCCGGGAACGTAGCTCCTGATCCATCAGTCTCCTGGTTTCCACCTGGAACCGTCATAATTTAACGTTTTTCTTATTTTCCTCTTTACTCGCAGCCCCCGAAAATAAGGACAGCAACCCACGTGATACTAGATTCACGAGAACAGGGGAATGGCTGCTCTCGGCACTTGCTGTTCAGTGTTTCCAGCAACGGCGTGAGCTTTTCACTTAAGCTAAAGCTGTGGTAATGAGGCCGCGTTTGGCCCGGTCCACACTGCTCCAGTCACCTGCTGTCTGGCCCCGCCCCCGAGGCGTCTGTCCTCTCCCTAGGGAGCCCAGCTTTAAGGCAAATGAAGACTGCGTTTAACACCGTTGTGTTTTATCTTGCTGGTTATCAAACAGTGCGGATTTGGTGTGTTAATTCTCCAGTCCCCGTTAAAATCTACAACTGTAATTCTAACAGATACTTCTGGAAGATTCAGCTGATTCATTCACATTTATTAAACATGATCTAAATTCTTACTAATAAACGTAAGAGTGGGAACGGGGCACGGGCGCTGCCGTCAGGAACGTCGGATAAGTCGTGACGAGAGCTGTGGCAGACAGTATCACATGACGCCTCAGGACTGAGGGACAGAGAAGTCACCAGCGACTCTGTCATACAGGAGGCAAAAAGTCATCAAATGATGCTCCACAGCCTCACTAAATCCTTGCAGAATTTCTCAAAAAACAACAACAACAAAAAAGTAATTTTGGTAAGAATTAGCTACTCTTAGGAAGTCTAATATCTACCAGAACATAACATCGAAGCTACTCTTAAAAGGGGAAAAAAATCTGAGTATGTAAACATTTTCTCAACCGACATTTCATAAGTGGCAAAAAACCAAACCTAAATTATTGAATGAGATGCATTTTGTGGGATCGAGGTTCGACAGAGTTCTGTTACCAAGATATCAGGCTACTTCTTTCCATATACTTTTATTCCTTAACTCCCACCTCCCAGACTTACTGCTAACACGTGTCCTCGGAAAATGCCGATTCCACTCCCGCGTGTGGAGTGTTATGTAAAATGGGCCTGCACACGTGATCAGTGTGAAAACAAACTTCCGACCCTCTGCGCGATACCCGGCAGCTTCATCCCGATGAGCTTGGACTAAGAATTAGAGGGGACACTTCCAGCTGCTGGTTTCCGTCCCGTTTTGAGGTCCGCTGAATTCTAGATCAATGTCATCATCAACTCTGCTCCTCCAACGTGCCGAGGCTTGGCAGGGCCTCTGCATTTCTTCCTCCAAGCTTGTCGAGTCGCTACTTTGGATGTCATTAGCGTGATCAAATACCAGCTCCCTGCAGAAGCGTGTGAAGCGACACACACCTGCTTTCACTTGGCAAGGTGCTGTTATTGCAAAACTGCCCTTCGAAGCTCAAAGCAACCGCAGATTTTGTGGCATTGAACAGAGTGACTTCCAAAATGAAGTCACCCGAAGTGACGGGCTGTCCTGGCTGAAATTCTTCAGCTGTCAGTCTGTGGCTTGTTTGAGCGGTGACCTCTCACAGCCTGTGCCGCGTACCCAGGGAACACTTGTTCACAGGCGGGTCTCTGAAGGGGCCCAGCTGGGGACGTCACTCACCTTCAGGCTCCAGAGCTAGACCAGGAATTTAAACCCTGTTCCCGCCAGGACCCGTGCAGATTCTTACCTGCGAGCCTCAGCACCTCGCCTGAACGGAGCAGGTGATTGGCCCTGCCGGCCAGTGGCCACGAGGACTGGAAGGTGTCGCTTGCTAAGTTCTCCGCACAGCGCGGCTTCCGCGGTGCGGGACGCAGGCGCTCGGCTCGAACCGCAGAGCCCGCACGACGGCGCAGCGGCTGCGGCCGCAAACTCTCGTCTCTGTTTCGGAACTTCAGCTCAGAGCTGGAATCAAGTCAGTGGTGTCGTCACAAAGAAGCTCGACACGAAGGGGTCATGGACAGAAAGAAAAGGCTGGACACGTGCCCAACAAAACGACAAGCGTTCACAGACTTCTCCCGAGGAAAGCACACGCGTTTGTAGTTCGACTGCTCGAGCTGGCCGAGTCCGTTATCTGCAGTCATGACGGTTCGGGACGGAAAGCATGTGTGTGGCTGGTCCCTTGAGCCCCCCACGCACCGCCTGCCGCCGTGGAGCGCGCGTCAGCCGGCAGGATCGCCGATGGAGCCGTGAACTTATTCACGCTCCACTCCGCTAATTCTTTACTCTGAAAGGGCTAATGATGGCTTGAGAAGTTCTATAAAATACAGCGAGGTGACAGCGAAGTTAAGTAAAGAGAAAGTTAGGCAACGAGGGGGCAGGAGAAGGGAACCAGCACGGCCTGGAGCCATGTGTGCGTCCCCGCCCACGGCCCCGGGACCCGCCCCCCAGGTCCCCGCCCACGGCCCCGGGACACGCCCCCCAGGTCCCCGCCCACGGCCCCGGGACACGCCCCCCAGGTCCCCGCCCACGGCCCCGGGACACGCCCCCCAGGTCCCCGCCCACGGCCCCGGGACACATGACCCCAGGTTCCTGCCCACGAAGGGCATGACTTGCAGTTTCGTGTGCTTTCTTGTCCGCATGACGAGGCAGAGCTTTGTCGCGGAGCGGCCCTGCCACTCCCATGAGATGTTCCCCGGGGAAGCCTCCGGGAATGTGTGGCACTGTCCCCGATGCCAGCTTCTCTCAGCACAGGGGGCTGTTGTCGCGCTGTGTGGGGCTCTGTGCCAGCCGTGCAGCCCACGAGCAGGGGCTGGCGCTCCTGTCCCCGCGGACATGAGTGTGCAGACCCTCCTCCCAGAGGCACGTCCCAGCCAGCGCCGTGGGCAGGGCGGGCACAGCCATGCGGACTCACGGCTGGTCCGTGTGGGCGACAGCCGGGCTCAGAGTAGTGTTCCCACCTGTGCACACCGAGGGGCCAGATGTCACGCGTGCGTGGCCTGTCGGGTTGGGTCACGCGTGCGTGGCCTGTGGGGTTCAGTTCCTGGGTGATCCGCTGTCGCCAGTAAGCGCTCCTGTGTGTTGTCCCCTCCCCAGGCTTTACGTACTTCTACAAAGGGAAGGAATACTGGAAGTTCAACAACCAGATGCTCAAGGTCGAGCCCGGGTTCCCCAGGTCCATCCTCAAGGACTTCATGGGCTGCGACGGAGCGATGGACAGGGACAAAGGAGGACACAGCCCACCGGACGACGTAGACATCGTCATCAAGTTGGACAACACGGCCAGCACTGTGAAAGCCATCGCCATCGCCATCCCCTGCACGCTGGCCCTGTGCCTCCTGGTGCTGGTCTACACCGTGCTCCAGTTCAAGAGGAAGGGGGCTCCGCGCCACATACTGTACTGCAAGCGCTCCATGCAGGAGTGGGTGTGACGCCCGCCCCCGCGGGGCCCTGGTAGCCGCAGAGTCGAGGCACGTGCTGCTCCGCGGGTGCCCGGCGGGCAGCGGGCTGGTGGCGGCCCGGGCCGGGGCGGCCTTTCAGACCCGGAGCTGCGCCTGAGCGGAGCCGGCTGTGGGGGCTCCATGCACAGCTCCTGCCGCCCCCGGCCCTTTGTCCTTCCTCGTCATTCAGTTCTAGGCCTTTCCTCTGCACGCTCGACGCCCGGTAAGTGTTCAGGAGTGAGTCCCGAGGGACAGAAGAGGCGTCGTCTTCTTCCAGGGTGATGGTACTGCTCTCCTTCGGAGCTCCGCCCCCGTCGGGGGAAGGGAAGCGACACGGATTCGAAGAGGTCGACAGAGACCGCAGCTGACCTTTCAGGAAGCGCGAAGACCCCAAACAGCTTCGTCTCCAAAGAAGATGGCGCTCTGGCTGCTGGGGAAGCGCCCTGCTCCCCGAGAGGCCGGCCGCGCCCCACACACGAGGGGCCAATTCTCTGCAATATGGAAACAGCCTTAATGACACGTCGTTTTCCGTTTTCTGCAGCTGTTCTCAGCCGTGTCCCCAGCATCCCATCACATCGCACTCGGAGCTGTGTCCCAGTGGGAGCCCGCCCGCCCCTGCTGAGTCATTGTGGCGACCCCGCCCCCAGCTGCGTGAGGCCGTGGCCCAGGCCTTCCCTGGGTCTGTCATTGTAGCAGTGAGAAGCGCTATGTCCCTAAGGAGGTGCAGTGACAGCCGTTCCGTCAGGCCACACGACACCAGTGACACGTCCGGTGACCCTTTGAGAACTGTCAGATCATCTTTCAGAGTCGCAGGCTGTCGGTCTTGCTCCTTGGTGGACTGTCCACCTGGGTAGCGGTGACAGCAGGCACAGGTTCAAGGTCAGGTTTTTAAAACAGATATCCTATCGCCCATGTAATTTTTAAGTGATTTCCGGTACTACAGAAACGCATTTATGACAGAGATGATGTTACTTGCCAAAACGTTTCCTGGCAAATAAAAAGGTATTTTATTAAGTATCTTGTAAGAGTGGAATTTTATTTGATCACCTGCTGATGGCCCATGTCTTCTTTTCCTTTGTCAGACGTGCCGAATGTCTGTTTTAAATCCCTCTGGGGGACAGCTCGGTCGCCGCGGTCCGGGCAGTGCGCGTGGCGGATGGAAGGGGACGCAGGGGCGGCCCTGAGCTTCGTCACCGCGCGCAGCGGCCGTAGCTCTCCAAGGGTGGCGCGGCTCCTGGAGACGGCGGGCAGCCGAGCAGCACCGCGGCGTGTCGCGCTGGGTGCGTTTTGTCCCAGCAGCGGCGTCGTGGTCTCCATGTGACCTGCGGGGCAGTTTGTATCAGCGTTTTTTCCTAGAGCAAAGTCCGCGGCTGAAGCGTCCTTGCCGGTTTCCAGGAGCCGCTGCCCGCAGTGAAGGGCTTCGGGCGGGGGCGCCCCCGAGTGCCACCCGCTTTGCGTGACCACGAAGCTGCCTCGAACCTGCTGTGGGTCCGCGGACCGTCCTCAGCTGCACGCCGGCTCGGACCCGCCTTGCGGGCCTGCTCCACGGCGCCGCCCGTGGCCTTTCGCTTGCAAAGTGGCAGAGGAGGAAACGTGGCGTGGCCCCCCCTGAACGCCGAGCGGGCACAGG
>NW_006443225.1:22113070-22113344 GCF_000325575.1 Pteropus alecto | reverse complement strand
GAAGCGACTTTTCACCTCCCTGTAATAGAGTTTCAAGCCTAAATCCATCATTTCAGTATGAATATAAAACCATAAGAAAAAAAAAAAAACCTCGAAGTACTTGAACTGCCAGTGTGGCTTTTCCGGAAAACGGGGACTTTACCTTGGTGAGCATCTCTTGCTCCGCTGAGGGTCCAGCATAGGTCGTCCGTGGTCAGAGGGTGGGAGGGTCGGAGGGTCCGCAGGGTCGGAGGGTCGCGGGGCTGTCGCTGCGTCCGCGGAAGGGCGCGGTCCC
>NW_006443225.1:22112185-22112987 GCF_000325575.1 Pteropus alecto | reverse complement strand
CCACGCCCGGTTAACCGCGCCGCGGTCGGGGTGCGGAGCCGTTCGTGACCGCGGGCGGTGCGCCCAGAGTCCCCGGACTCTATTTCTTACAAGCCGGACACATCGGTGCGTGGCTGGGGAAAGGGACAGTTAACAAAGAGGTGGCTTTAGAGGAAGCGCAGTGAAGACGGCGCCCAGCGCTGGTCCCAGTCGCCGAGGCGCCGCTGCCGCTGGTGCGGACAGTGCGACCACCTGTGCCTTGCTGGCTCGCGGGGAGAGGTTAATCCTTTTAGGGCCTGACATCATGGAAAACAAAATGACTGGAAATTACCTTTTGTGAAAGATCGAACTGAGGAACTACGTCGTTTGGGGACGTGTGCGGATCACTGAGGAAATTCCATCAACGACACTGAAAACTGAGCTTTTTTAAATGAGAAACCGAAGCAGCAATCACTTGCCCCTTTGCTAATGTGTCGCGGGGCCGGATTCATCGTCAGACGGCAGTCATAAGGCTAGAAAGCGACCTTGACATTGGGCGGGGAGGGACGCGCAGTCTGTGCGGGAACCCGGGAGGGGGCGTGGGGACAGGAGGTGGTGGGATGAGCGTTCAGGTGCCACGAGGAAGGCGGAGCAGACCCCGGGTGCTGCACTGGGTTCTGGGCGCCGGCCCCTTGCAAGTCGCTCCCTCCTCTTCCTCTTCCTCCTGGGGTTGCGGGGTGGCGGCGGGGGGATCTCAATCCTAATAGAATGGAAGGCTGATGGCTGATGGATGTCGCACATCAGAACAGTGGTTCAGGAACGAGGGACGACTTCAGGTCCGCCC
>NW_006443225.1:22102548-22112144 GCF_000325575.1 Pteropus alecto | reverse complement strand
CACCCCATCGCCCCCAGCGATAGCACAAAGCTCAGGACGAGAGCTTCCCAAATTGGAATAAAAACGACACTCCTGATCGCAAAAAGTAATTTTCCTTCTCTTACATGATTTTTCATTACTTTAAACACAAATGTAAACAAAGTAATGTTCCTTATGTAAATTAAGTAGCTCGTTTATGCTTTTAGCCAAACATCGCTGTTCTGCATGTTACTCACGGGTCTGGATGGCGTGTGAAGTAGCCGACCCGTCTGCATTCGCCCTGACGTGGCGAGGCCACCAGCCCATTCCGCAGGCGGAGAAGCAGGCAACGGCCGCGTCGGAGCGCGGAGTCTGCGGACCTACAATGTCCGAGGACAGCTTCGGTTACGGATCAGAGGGCGAGGCTTTCCTGAGTCAGATATAACAAATTACTAAGCCACAACTTACAAAAATAATTACTAATAAAGGATAGAGACCCCCGAATTAAGCAAACGTTACTTTTACCAGACAGACCAATTGTAATCTTTTTCTGTTGACACACGATCTGTTCCGCATTCTACGCCCTTACTTTTATTCCCTTCCTGTGGGTGGTTTAAAAGTGCGTGTGGGGCCAGGACATGGCCTAGCCCACCCGCCAGTTCCCACACGTGGATGTTGGGTGTAGCCTGGGCCCTCGAGTGACGCTCCTCGGATCATGGGATGTCTCTAGTGAGGCACCCCCGCAACTCCACAGGTCTCACGGTGGGGGAAGGGGGGACCTGCGCCGAGCAATCTCACTCTGCCAGGGGAAGATGGGCGGACGCCATCGCCAAACAGACCAAGCATCACCAGAGTCGGGAAAAGAGCTTTTGTTGCTTTTCAGTTTGGGAATAATTTGGGAATTATTTCCAGAATCTAACGCAGGCGGCGACTTAGGGAGAGTGTGTTGAGCGTGGGAGAAGAAAATCAGTTAAGCGGAAACGAGACAACACGATCACTGTGTCATGCCAGGCCGCGGAGCTTCAGTGCGGCAGGTCGTTAACCCTCATTTCGCGTAGAGAAGCCGGAAGGAGAGAATGGCGAGCATGAATAAAATGATTAGCTCTTCGACTTACGAAGGTGTCTCGAGTGTTTTACCCACTTGTTTTCCTCTGTGAAAAGGTATCACTCGGAACACAAACGTTTCGGCAGCACTTGGCTGGATCCGGGTGTGACACTCTGTCCGACGCTGGCCTTCCCGTGCCTGCTGCACACCTGGAAAAAACTAGGTTTCCAGTTCTTTTCGTCACTCGCTTCTTTTTTGTCTGGCATGGAACCCATTATTCCTTATGGGGTCATCAGCACATTTCGAGTCTCAGTTGCTCTTACTGACAAACGGGTGTGATTGTGTGCCTGGCTTTTCTGCTCCCCCACGTCTGAAATTACGTTCCTTCCTGTTTGTCACCTGGAAATACAGGTGGCTGGGAGGGGTGTCATTCTGCCTCACTTGGGCCGTCTGTGCCCACATTTCCACGCCTTTCGAATTCCACCTTCACCTGGGTTTTTTTTGTTTTTGTTTTTAACCGATTTGATGTTCTCTTCTCTTGGTGAAAAGCAGAACTGGGCATCAGAGGTGGTGCCCAGAAAACACGCCTGTGTCCCTGACATGCGCCTTGGTTTCGCATGAGGACGCAGGACCCCCTCGCTGGCACGGTCCCCCCTCTCCTAGAGCGAGTCCCCCGAGGAGAGAGAAACACTGGGCATGATGGCTGCCGTCTGTTGATAAGCTAGCTACAGACGTTTGCTTTTGGAGAATGTGTCTTAAATAATTTTTCAAAAGTAAATGTCGTAACATAGTGTAGTGTTTAAGGCACACTGAGTACACGAATGCCTAAACCTCGATCCTTTGGTCTGTTTATGTGTAAAGGACATAAATATTGGAAAGGGACAAAATGAGAGATTCGGGGCGTGAGGGGGCAGCTGGCCGCCGCCCTGCCCACGCGCCCGGCCCTCCTGCCGCGCGCTGCTCTTCTCAGGGGCCAGAGAGACTCGCCCAGAAAGATCTCCTTCGAGCTTAAAAGTCTTGAAAGATTTTTTGGTTATGTATATAATTTTAAACAAATATATCTTGCTTTTTATATTGTAGGAGGAAAAGTGATGGAGTTGACTAGTTCAATTTTGCACTAATATAACTTTTAATACAGTTTTTTGAAAACATAACATCTAGTTAGTTCGCAGTCTATTGATGGGTTTTTAAAAGTATCCGTTATCGATATTGAGCAAATCGCCCGCTTCGTCAGTAAGTAACCTGTGTCTAAGAGGTCTTAAAGCTTGCATAGCTGTGCCAACATCAGCTTGATTCCAACAGTGGGTCAGTAGGACAATGAACGCAGTTATTGCCACCCATACGAACTATCTGGTAATTTAGATTTGGAAATATATATGATATGTTACTAGGTAGATTAAGGGGGAAAAACTCTCATAAATTAGTTTGTCAAATAAATACTACATATTTATTAAAAATTCCACAGACACATATCTTCCGAGTCAGGATAAGAAGCAAGCAGTTGCAAAGGCAAGTTCTCTCTTGGATAAATAATGTACCTTTTATAGCTTCTTATGAACATCATTTTTCCATTCTCTACTGTGGTTATGGGAAGCTAAAAGAATTTAATGCATAAAAATTAATGCAGACTTTACTTAAATAACAAACTGTGAAGCAGAGAGAAACACTGGAAAAGTAAATATTTAGGCCATTATCTTTTGGTTGTCCGACGCCACCTTCAGTTCCCATGATGTTTGCAGTTATGGAGAGAGCTTTGCAATCTCATCGTCGGATTCCGGGTTGTTCACATCACACTCAACACGGTTTCATTAAGTTTTCCATAATGTGTCGTCTTCTGTGCGCGAGGAGGAGGCAGTACCGCACTCGCGTGCTGACCCCTGAGTTGCTGGTGGCCTTTCGCCCGCCCAGGATTCCACGCACCGAAGCCGCCTCGAGTCCGGCACGTGCACGTGTCCTTCAGACGGACGCGAAGCTGTCTGTGCGCGAACATAAGTCTAGACAGATGCGCTAACGGGTATCATGACTGTCAGATACGATCGCAAACTTCCATGGCACTTAAGTTCATTTTTCCATTGGTTTTATCGATCGGCGCATCGGACAGTGCTTATGCTTCCCACGCTGTCTTCATTAGTGATTTGCGGCCTCGCGCACACCGTTAGGGGAACGGTGGCCAGTGTGTGTGGCAGCCTGGCCAGCTCCTGTCTCTTCAACTCCGTTTACTGTTGCATCATTAAAGGTGGAGGGTCACGCTATATCTCGTTGCCGTAGACGTCAACACGGCCAGACTTTCCCACCAGGTACTGTGCTTACGACGCTGCTGCTCCGGACCACCAGGGGCTGGGATCGCCGCCTGGCGCTGTGCGGCGACTGGGCTGTTTATTAATTCGTATTCATTCCGTTCCCATTCGAAGAGGGCTTTGGACCGGGGCAGTTTTTGTCTGCTGTGAGTGTCTTTACCTAGGGAAGGATTAAATGGCTTTTTATGCTATTACATCTTCTGTATCTGCCACCAATCCACTGTGTTGTAATTAAAAAACTGTCAATAAAAAAGAGAACAGAGAAACGGTTCGTCCACGCTGTGGGTTTGCTCAGGGCGTGGCTTCCATCCCTGTGTGAAGGATGTGGGGGGGCTGTCGCCTCGGGCAGCAGCCTGTTCCTCGTCTTCCTGCGAAACATGGAAGGACACTCCGGAGCGATGCAGGCCCAAGTCTCCACGTGCGCCCGGATCCATGAGTGTGTTCAGTGGCCACGCCACGGCGGGGACCGAGGACCTGGCCAATGGGGACACTGGAGGAGGTGACACGGGGCCTGGAGGAGGAGACGTGGCTACAGAGGGGCTCCGGGGCCCGCGCGGGTGGCCGTCAGCACAGGGGCGAGGGCTGCGTTTGGATAAGCGGCGTAAACGGCCGTACGACGTCCTGCATGACTGTCCAGGTCGATTTGACGGAAGGAGTTCGTTTTCGTATCTAAAGTCTTTGGCAGAAGCCCGCGTCAGGGCGTTTCTGCCCCTTTTCCCTCTACGACAGGGCTGGAGAGGAGGGTGGCCGTGAAGGCAGAAGTGACTCAGAGAGAGCAGGCGTAAGGAGAAACATTTTCAGATTTAACATTTTAATAAGTCGTCCTTCTTCGAATATCAAAGAGTTGCATGTAATCAAGTGCCAAACTAAGAATTTCCTGAAAATCAAACCGAGTATGGACCCGTCATCCCGGGTCACCTGAATTTTAGGAAGAGTTGGGACGAGTATTGGGAGGGAGTAAAGCGAGCTTTCCGCTCTGGGCGCCAACGTCACGGCGTGTCTGTGACATCTCTGAGGTCGTCACCCCCACACGGCGGGGCGGCCCTCACGCGGACTGAGGAGGCGGCCTCGAGAAGCGACCGTCTGCAGTGCTACCTGAGGGACAGGGGGTGCTGCGGTGAGGCTTTGACGTCCGCGCCCAGGTGGGTCCCCGGGAATCTGGGACGCATCCCAGAGAGTTCAGGGGGGACGCGCTGATAAGACGTGCGGGCTCTCGGGACGTGTCAGCACCTAAGGACACGCACGTTTAGCCAACCGAGGACACAGTTCACTTTATTCGTAGGAGGCTTGTGAAGAAAAGACAGCCTTTAGCTCACGAGGCTGTCACAGCTGCGAAACCATCGGGATCAGGCAGAATCCGAGACGCGACTCTCGTTTTTATGATCGAAGAGGAAAAAGAACGTTAGAATTATCGGTCTGACCCAGTAAATTTATTGGTCTAAGGTACTCGGATTATTTATTTAACATCAAAATATATGACGCTATGACCTGTCTTCCCTGGGTTTTCTCAGTCAGGGGCCAAGTTAGACTAAGACATTGTGCGGGAGAACAGGGAGGGTCACGGGGAACCGGGCAGCACGCCTGGCAGCGCAGAAATGGGAAAGTTTCTGAGGCAAACTACACCGTCTGCATATTTTAAATCTTTTATAAAATTACGGGAATGACATAGCTTCAGCCCGGTTTGAGGTACTCTGCCACCCTCAGATCGGCCACCCCAGGGTGTCACTGCTGTCCCCTCCCCCCGATTCCTGCTTGCCTCACCGTCCACATGACGCCCTCATCAGGTGCTGGGCTCATTACCAAACCGGCCTTTCTGCGGCCCTGTCTCACTGCTCAGCAGCACTGAATGCTAAGGATACGCAGAGCGACTCGGCCATCAGGGCCTTTTCTAGAAGCACCCAGAGCCCGGGAGTGCTGGCTCGCAACGTCCCCTCCCGTGCCTACCTTGTCACAATCATTCTCGCGACCCCAGGTAAGCGTCCCCTTCACCCTGCGCCCTGCCCTGGCCCCGTGCTCACAAACATGGTTTTAGCTTTGGAGCGTGCTGGCTCCGGAAATCCAGAGTCACAATTTCCACCCATCTCTGGGCAAATTTCTCTGGATTTTTCTTTAGCACCCCAGATTCGGTTCACTAGATATAAAATCCATCGCCGCTCCTTTCCTCGTGCTTCCTCCTGAATTATCTAATTCATGACGACACGAAGTTCTCTTGGTCACGTGTCTGTGAAAACGGCCAGCGTCCTTGGCCTTCTGCAGCTCGCCCGGCCGAGGCGGGGGCCGCGGGGTCTGCCCGCGGTGTCGCCGGCACGCGGTTCCTCTTCCCTCACTCTCTCGGCCCAGCTGCACACCCCTTGCAGAACCATCTCCTCAGATTCCGGTCTTGATCACATCGCGCCTCTACGCACAGCGAAGGTCGAGCGTGCAGACCCTCCACGAACTTTCGAACTTGCCTTTCCAGAGTTCTCGCCGGTGCCGTTCTGATGCCTGAGGCCACCCAAACCCCGGCTCGCACTCCCGGGCGCACCCGCCGTCTGCCTCATCTTCCTCATCTCCCGGCCTCGCCGGTGAGCGGGAACGTCCCAGCCGCCAACCTCGCGACGCCTCTTCGCATCTCGTTTGGTGCGAGACGATCTCGGGGTGATCGATCCCTCGCCCTCCTCTTCGGAGTCTCCCAGGTTTAATAGTAAGTTACAGGGGCAAAGCTGACACCGCGTCGAGACGAAGCCTACGATTTCGTGTGGCACAGTGTTCGCCGTCTCCGTCAGGCCCGAGCTCCGGGCCCTGCGTTCCCGCGTGTCTCGCCTCCCGCGGCCGCCGGTGCGGGGCCGGTGCGGGGCGGCCCCGGGAGCGCTCACTGAGCTCCGTTAGATCCTGTTCCAACTGTTCCCAGCCTCGCTTTGTTATACATTCGCTGATCCGCTTTCTAGGAGTCGTGTGCATGAAGATATTTAAAAGCATCAGTATCCACGATTAAACATTTTATGCAGCCGACCTTGGTTCTTTCTAAGACCTTAGCTTTGTGCAGAGCTGTTTAAACATTTCTCATTAACTCATAAAGGAAGCTTCACGTTTAGGCCAATCTTTTTAGATTCATCTTTCACTGCCAGAGGAAGTTCTTCAGCGGGGGCAGCCGAGGGAAGTGGGGAGACCTGTTTTTGGAGGAGCGAACATCGAACCCCACTTCGTTGACCAGCTCCTTGCCGTGAGGTGGCCGTGCAGGTTCCTGATGCGGAGACGCAGTGTCTCCGCAGTGAGCAGATGCTGGGCCGGGGCCACCCGCCCGCTCGATGGAAGGGCCGGCCCGCGTCTCCCGAGTCTGCAGGACAGGACGGTCCCGCAGGGTCCAGTGGGAGGCGACCGGGACACTGGGTCGGGCGCGAAGGACACAGGGGCACAGACCCACGGCGCCGGGGCGGGGAGAGAGCCGTCTTCTAGAAGGTTAACTGTTGCTCAGCGCAGTTACTGCTGGGCCTTCACGCTGCCAGGGACAGAGCAGCGGGCCCAGCACGGAGCCACGGGGGCCGCCCACGGCGGCCAGCGAGCCGCACCCCTGGTCTCGGCCTCTGCTGAGCATCACCTGTGGCCTGTCAGCCTGGAATTTCCCGCAGCCCTCGGTCCCCCTCAGGTAGGTGGCCTGCCTGCAGCAGCCCGCTGTCCCCGGAGCCCTTTGGGTCTGTGGGGTGGGGCACAGCGGCCACCCCACGAGCCGCCAGATAAGGCCGACCGGCTCCCCAGACCCGCCCACTGAGCCACAGTGTCCAGCTGGAACCCCTTCTGCGCTCTCCCTGGCAGGCGACAGGTGACTGAAAGCCACACGCACTGCCAGGTCACACACTGCGTGGGGCACAGGCAGAGTCACACTCCCTCCTGACAACACGGGAAGTGGATTCTCTCTTTCTTTCCTTTTTTTGTTGCAAAGACTTAGAAAAGGGAAGCGGCACCGGAAGCCCGTGACGGCAGAGAAGCGCCGCCAAAGGAGAGAGCATGCGGGCCGGCGGGCCGGGCAGAGGCGCAGGCGCGAGGACAGCGGGGAGCGGGGGTGAGGGTTCGCCGTGCCCGGTGGGGACCCCAGAGCCAGTTGGGGGGAACTGGCCTGGGCCAGCCCCGGAGGCAGTAAGCACTGCCCGCCAGGTGGCCACAGTGCCCACGAAGTCCCACCCGGACGCGGGCCTGGCACCCTCGGCCCTGGTCAGTGACACCCCCGGTTAGCGTCACCCCACCCTCCCGACCATCCTCGGTCCCCAGGGAGCAGGACAGGACACAGCATCCACTGGAGTGGACGTGACGCCCGGCGTTCTAGAGGACAGCCCGCGTGTGACCACAGCTGTGACGAGACTTTCCCCCCAAAGTGTCCACGGCCCTTTCGGCGTCCAGCCCTGGGCTGAGGGGAGGGCCAGGCCCTGGCCGCCTCCGCCGGCCGCTGGGCACGGGCAGGGGGCTGGGACAGGACCCCGCGTGCCGCGCTGGCTTCCTTGACGGCCTGGATGTGGCTCTTGGTGGCAGCGGCGAGGACAACCTCGTAGGTGTCAGTGCTGGCTCTTCACGGCAAGTTCAACCTGCTCCCGGATCGTGCGGAAAACCTGGGGCCCCCATCAGAGACCCCAACATTCAAAGATGGTCGTGACCACCTAGCTCCACTTTAGCCAGCAGGAGGGGTGACGGGCCATCTTAGGAGGGGACCTCCCACCAGCCGGGGTCCCGGACGTGGCCACTCGAGTGAGCTGCATGGCGCGAGCTGATGGACGGTTTCCTGGACCCACTCCAGCTCGCAGGGAACATCGGCCTCTGTCCCTTGGCGAGGACGGCAGTGGCCCTCCCCCAGCCACACTGCCGTCCTGCGGGGCGAGCCTGCGTTCTCATTGAGTCGCTCCGGCCCCCACATGGAAGTCCTGCGGCCAGTTGCGCTGGTGGCTAGGGCAGGCAGCACAGGAACGTCGCGAGCAGTCTGTCCCATCCGAAGAAGCTTCTCGATGTCCGGGTATGCGAGGGGTGTCAGAACAGTCTCCACGAACTGGTGCGAAGTTCTAAGTGCTGCACGTGGCAGTCACCACCGCCGAGGGGCGCGCCCACGTCTGGGTCGGGTGGCAGTTTGCTCGCCTGCTCGGCCGGCTGCACGGAGGGGCCGGGCAGGAGTGGCCTGCACGGCTGGGCAGTTGGCTCTCGCTGTCGCCACCCCATCTGCTGGCTTATGCTGTGGGGTCGGGCCCTGGGAGGGCAGAGCTGGAGTGGGGTCCGGTGAGTCCCTGGGGGGGCGTCACCTCCCAGGCCCTTGGTTGTATAAATGCGATTGTTCTACTAATGCTTTTCTGCCCGGGACCCTGCAGTGAGGCGGAGGATTATCAAGAGGGCAAGGTTCACGGGCAAGTCACGTGATAAAGCCGACAGGGTGTTGATAGGACAGCTCGAGGTGGGGTGATTTCGGGGTGACGCGAGTTCACCTCTGGGGTCGTATAGTTAACCATCGGTGGCACGCCACACGTCCTCAGCACAGGCGAGCGGTGCTTCTCGAAGCTGGCTGGTCCCCGCGGACCGTCGAGGCGCGGCGCCCACGGAGCTCCTGGCTCCGCCTCAGACCCGCCGAACTAACTTTAACAGTTTTTGATGTTTGGCGAAGGCTGGAAATGCAGCCATCGGCGTTGCTGGCTATTCATACCTGAGAATGTTCTTTGCTTTGCCAACAAAAATCTCAACGTTCCTGTGGGCGGGGGCCGGGTGACACAACGCCCCAGATCTGGGGACACAGACAGCGCGCGTGTGTGGGAGGCGTCGGGTGCTCTCAATTTAACGAGCGAGGACTGCAGAATGAAGAGGTCACCCAAGATATATTTTCCTCTCAATGAAGAAAGACTTCTTATAGATTTGACACGGGAAAGGTCCCGATCTGAATTTGTTTCTGGCTGTGAATTATTCAATATCCTGACAGTGGTGTTTAATTTGAAATGCATTCGTCCCTTTGCTAGTCGCGAGGCGAACACCCCAAAAGAGCATATATAATTGCCCAGATGTTTGTGTGAAATCACTGCCATTAATCACCACATTGATTATGCGGCCCGGTTTCCGGCTGCCTTCTATTTTTGAACAGTCCCCTAAAGTGACAGGCGCCACCTCCTCGTTATCCGTGACTTTCTGGGCCGCAGTCTGACAACTGAGAACGTCCCTGAGCACAATTCGACTCTGCTGCTTCCGCTGGAAAGGAAGTTCTTTTGTCGCTTCCTGTTTGCCACGAAGCAGGTTCTGTGCTGCGGTTTCAACAGTGGCCCCTCCAGCCGCGTCTCCCCGGGGGGGGGGGGGGGGGG
>NW_006443225.1:22101998-22102484 GCF_000325575.1 Pteropus alecto | reverse complement strand
GCGCCCCCAGCTGCACCGTGCTCCGTTCCCAAGGCCTCGGCCAGCAGTGCCTCGGCGTAAAAGGCTCAGGCCTGGGGTCTCCGGGAGGGGTCTGAGCGAAGGGCGTCCTTCTGGGGCTCTGCCCCCCACCCCCCGCCCGCAATTAGTGCACTAGATTATTCCAAGTCACTCCAGCCTCGAAATGTCAAGGTCTGAAGTAGGCAGATCATGTCTCCACTGGTCCCGCGGGGCCTCCGGCGAGCTAGAGGGGACTGGCCATCTGGTCAGCACACCCTGGGCACCGGAGTCTTGCTGGCATTTGACACTCGACTCTCTCTGGTTCTGGCATCCACATTTAACACGTAGAGGACTTTGTAGCGACGATGCACATAGTCCGCCGGGAGCGAGCAGCGCGCTCTCTGCAGAAGGCACGCGGTGCCGACGAGGTAACCGCGGCGATGGTCCAGATGCGCAGGCCGAACGCGCGCACGAACCCACGGCACGCGC
>NW_006443225.1:22098817-22099467 GCF_000325575.1 Pteropus alecto | reverse complement strand
CTATGGGTCATACCTGTGTCACGTGTGTCCCCTCCCTACCGCAGGGCGTACATAGGTGCGGTCATCACAAATACTGCACACAGATGTCCACAGCAGCTGTATTCAGAACTGCTAAAATCTCAAAGCAACCAAGGTATCTTTCCAGAGCTGAGTGAACTGAGGAACCGATTCACCCAGACGAGGGAATATTAGTCAGTGCTAAAAAGAAACGGCCGACGAGTCATGAAAAGACACCGAGAAATCGTAAGTCCACATGCGCAAGCGAAAGAGGCCAGTCTGAAAAGTCTACACACTGTGATTCCAGCTGTGTGACATCCTGGAAAAGGCGAGACCATGGAGACAGGAGACCAGTGGTCGTCGGGGGTCGGGGCTGAGGGGCGAGAGACATGAAGGCAGAGCACAGAGTGTCTTTAGGGCTGTGAAACAATTCTCTAAGACATCATAGCAGTGGACACGTGTCATCAGAGTCATCAAAACTCATAGAATGCACAGCACCAGCAGTGACCCTCATGCAAACCGTGGCCTCTGGGCGACAGTGACGTGCAGGTCCCATGGCTGCATCGGAGGCTGCCAGGCTAGCGGTGTGGACAGCGGAGGCGGGGCGTGGACGGCGGAGGCGGGGCGTGCACGGCGGGGGTGGGGCGTGGACG
>NW_006443225.1:22094179-22098695 GCF_000325575.1 Pteropus alecto | reverse complement strand
TGGTGGAGCTGGGGGGCCTGAGGGGGTGGGGGCGCCTGCGAAATCTCTGCACTTCCCACTCAACTTCGCTGTGAACCGAGAGCTACTCTACAAATCGTTCATTAACTAAAAAGGAATAAAGGACCGTTGCATCTCGAGGGGTGTGGGGGACCGGCGAAGGTGAGTCTCCGCAGGCCCGTGTCCGGAGGCGGGCGGCGCTGCGTGCTGGGGAGACAGTGGGAGCATCTGTGGTGCTGAAACGCAGCCTGGCTAAAGAAACGCCCCAGGTTAGAAAGAAGGCACGTAGCTCAAAGTCTCTAACGTGCACTGCATCTCCTTAAAACGGTTTGATTCAGTCTCCTCTTCCAAATGCAGCCGCCACTTGTAAACGAACGGGTAGACGTTTGGACAGGCCGGCCTCCGAGGGGCCTGGCCGCCGCTTCCGGCCCCCGTGGCTCAGGCCCCCATCTGCCCTCGGAGCTGGCGGCGTCCTCACACAGCTCCCTTTGTGTGGCCGGGGCCATGGCTAAAAGCACCGTCCACTGAAAGAGACACTGTGGTCGCTGAAATGACAGCCTGTGGTCAGAGGCGATTCTGACTCAGTCCCTACAGGATGCACAGTGTTTTCACAGGCAGCACAAGAAGGCCCTGTCTGAGCTGTGGCACTGAGGACTCTTTCATCCGCAGGGCTAAGACCTGCGGCGGAGTCGCCCGCCCTGCTCCCCCACGCCCGGGCGCCTCCCGGGGACAGGGACGGCGGGGCAGGTGCTGAGCTGGCCGGCGGAGCCGAGCCCCCACCAGACATGGTCCAGGCCAGGCGCTGGAGCACGGCCCCACGAGCCAGTCCCTCAGGCCGCTCCCTGGTGTCCCGCTTTGTGAATGCGGCCATTGAGGCCATCCTGGCTGAGAGGGCGTCTCAGACCACGTACAGATGTGCAGTGCGGAGTCTGGGCGTGTGGCATGTTTTTAACGGTAAAAAAAATCAAACCCTGAGTCGCTTTTCATTCACTGTTTATTCACTGCTTCCTTCCTTCATTAAATGAGGGCCACGCGGCTGGGAAGGGTGACAGGGGGTGGGGGGCGACAGGGGCCGAGGACACTGGGCGTGGAGGCGGTTTGCTGTCTTTCTGGGCGCTGCTGCCTGCACGTCACGCAGTGCACACGTGTGCTGACTGCAGTCGCGACACCTTATAACCCTGGACGCCTCCGCCGCCGTGTCCCGTGCTGACGCCGCTGAGAAACTGAGCTCACAGCGCAGACGTTGTGAACGTGCATCACTCGGAAGCGCCTGAGAAGCAACCGCTTTCTGTAAAGAGCTTTCCTAACATTTAAGTCACAGGGACCAACAGCTGAGTCTTCTGAACAGTGCTGCCCAGGGACCGACAGGTCTGGTGACCACGCACAGGCTGGGACACGGCCATCCGAAAGTCTCGCCCGAGATGTCGACTCTGTGTTGCTGCTGCGTGTCCGGCCGCACTTGGCTGTCTCACTAAGGCTCTTCCCGCTTGAAACCCCCTTCCTCGTCATCGGGGTTACTCCGTGCTAGGACCGGTCAGCAGGCCGTGGGACGTGTAGGACAGACTGCTGCACGCTGAGCCAGAACTGGCTCCCTGGGGACAATAACACCCTTTTCTTCACAACGCTGAGAATCTGGATTAGGAGGAGATTTTGGGGAAAACGATGTGGCAGTTTAAGTGAACGGTGACTCTTATGAGATGTCGGCAGAGTTCTCTGTCTTCTTGATTCTAGACGTACACGTTCACATTTTACATCTTTCTTTTAAAGATGAAATTATATGCTACTATATGGCAGATTTCAGCAAAACTAAATAACAAACGTTTAAGGTTTCATATACAATTTATTTTTATTTCCTTTCAAACGATTTCTGAAATAAATCATAATAATCGGTGAATTGAGAAACATCGAATAATAGTAACTGCTTTAGGTATGCAAACGTCAATTCATTCTAAATACTACAGTGTTTTATACTCACCCTCTCACATAAACCATTAAGTAGCAATTTCCCACCTGTGTATGGTGACAGGTCATCCAGCTGGTACTGGTGTTTGGTCACAGGATGTCTTGGAACATCTGTTACATTGAGCATTAAAATATCTTTCCTTGGGTCAAACGCCGTTTTTGCCCTTGCTATACCATGGATGGTCTAATGAAATCCATACTTGAGAGCAGAAAGCTGCCGGCCTCTGCTGACGAGGGTCACAGAGAAAAATCGTGAATGCATAAAGAAAAACCAATGGGATCTAGGCCTGATCTATGAGTTTTATAAAACTGTGAAAGCGGCAATCCAAGGTCAAGTTTCTGCCTAGTTTTTTCAAAGGTCTGGAGTTCAGGTTGTAGGCAGTGGCGTGCTGGGAAAAAGGCTTTCTGGAAAGAAAAACAAAAAACAAAAAAACCCACAACAAAAAACAAGGCCCAATTTGTAATTTCCACGGTCTAAACGCTCCTGCCGTAGCAGGTGTGAAGTCAGCGATGGTTCAACGGCTCCTCACGGAATTCCTGGCTTCTAACGATTGGGTCTGTGCGTCAGGGACAGGGTGTCTGCACCGTGACGGGGTGACCTGCCCTCCGTCTCACAGCGGCTCCTGCGAGCCCCGTGTGTCCCCAACGATGCTCTCATCCCGAGTAGCCGTTTAACCACAGAGAACGCGCCCTGGAGGCGCCGGGCACGTCCGCGTCTGAGATCTTCGCCGTCTGTTACGGGATGCGGCGCTGCTGTGCTCAAAGCTGAATTCGACGGTTATAAAAAGCGCTGCTAAATCGAGGGACCACCTGACCTGCGGCATCTGAACGTCAGCTCACCTTAGGGATTTGTATTAAAACGTGACGTCACTAACTCCATGATGTATCCGTAACGAGGCCGGTAAAATACCTTATTATTCTGTAATTCAAACCAGCCGCTTCCCTACTATCCCGAGGCCATGCTGTTACAGGTTCAGTAAAAAGTTCCGTAAAGCGAGAGAACACGGAGCGTGGTGACCACCGGTCACAGACAGCGAGGACCCCAGGAGAGCCGGATCCCCCTTCGTTTTGTTTTCTGCAGGGCTCTCAGGGGCCCAGCAACTTATCCGTTATTTTTAATGAAATCGAGTGTGTTAGTTATAGGACACGTTACTGCAAATTCAGCAGCTCACGCCGTTGGCTCACGGCTCCTGTGGGTCACACGTCGGGGAGAGGCTGAGCGGGGGGCCCGGCCCATGGCCTCACGAAGTTCCATGGAGACGTCCACACGGATGCAGTCCCTGTCGGTGGCTGTGACTCCAGGATCTGCTGCCAAGGTGACGCTTAACAGCTGGCGAGGGGTGCTGGCAGTGGGCGGCCATCGGAGTCCCCTGCCACACAGGCCTCTCCGAAGGGCACCCTGACCGGCCTCGCAGGGGGGACTGTCCTTCAGAGGGGACTCGGGAGACAGCAGGTGGGAGCCCTTCCTGCGACCTGTGCTCAGGGTCAAGCAGAGCCGTGTCCACGGCGTCCTGGAAGTTGCAATCGGCCCAGTGACACGTGACGTGAGAAGGTGGGTGTCCTCGGGGTCACCTCGGGGGCTGGCTGCCTCGCAGACGTTCTGGTCGAGGATTCTGGAGAGGTATCCTGGACACCTGGGTCTTCCGTCAGCTGAGCCAACGGATGACAGACTAGAGGATCTCACCGTGTCCTGTGTGGGCGGACCCGACCTGCCACACCGCGTGATGTGTAAGAGTGTCACGAAGATGCCCATGTGCGCGATGCTCACGCCTTCTTCCGTGGCCGGAGGGAGCCGTGAATGACCATGGGGAGGGCCACGCGTGGCGGGTCCGCTCCTCCCTGCAGCCCAGGGTCAAGGCCGCAGTCTGTACCATCACCCAATGACCTCTACCAGCTGGGCGGCCCCGGGCGCCTCAGCTTCCCCACCACCATAACGAGCCGCCATAACAAGCGCTCTGCAGGGCGGTTTTGGGGCTGAACTACTCAATGCGCGGAGCGTTCAGAGGCGTCCTGTGACCGCCAGTGGTTCTCGCGAGTCATCGCAGGTGTCAGAGGCCACGACACCTCCCGACAGTGTCGTGCGGGGTGGGGAGACGCCCCCGGGCTCAGGCGACCACAATGATCACCCCTCACAGCGAAGCAGCCACGCGGGTCACTGTCCACGCCCCCACCTTACACGGGGTGAGCCGGAGGATCAGGCAAGGGCTCGTGAGATGGCACTCGGGTGTCCCGTCCCCCTTGGCGCCAGGGGACCTGGCCGCCGGGTGTGGAGAGGTGGCAGGGCAGAGACAGTGATGGGGACGACGGTGGGGACGGTGGTGGGGACCGTGGCAGGCGGCACAGGCAGTAACGCCACCTTGCAGCTTGGCCCCAGTGAGCCTGCACACGGTCGCCCTCCTCCCCGGAGACTGAGGTGTGAGCAAGCAGGTGGGGAACGTGTGACCGCGGAGCCCGCTCGGACGCCCGTCCCATCTAACCAGACACCGAGCTGCTTTCCGGGGAGACAGGGCAACCCGCATCCTGCAGATGGGCCTGCGCAGAGGGGACGACCCTGACC
>NW_006443225.1:22088798-22093946 GCF_000325575.1 Pteropus alecto | reverse complement strand
AGCACGGGCCCTTTCAGGGGCGGTGTGGCCGCTGTCCAGGGAGACCCAGTGCTGACGCCCCTGACCACGGACGGCCCAGCAGACGGCCCAGCGCCCGGCCTCCAGGTCAACCCCTGCCGGCGCCCCGCATGCCTGTCCCCCCTAAACCCCCAAACCCTAACCCGGTCCAGCGAGCATCATGACCCGAGGCACTGCTAGGCCTCACCGTCTCCGTCATCAATGACCGAGCGCCTCCTCCATCAATGAAATAACCTCTCCTCCCGGGAAACGAACAAACAGAGCGGAGAGGGCAGAAAGGACGGGACCCCCAGGTTTATCGGGCTGGGAGCTGCTGAGGGGATTTCTGGGGCCTAACACTGAAGATATTTAAAATTTTTGTCAACACTTTTACACAATAGAGCTCCAGGTTCCCCTGCCCCATCTTACGGAAAAATCAGAATAAAAGAATGACCCAAGTTTTGGATTCAGCCTCAATATCCCTCTCTCTGTCCTCCGGCCAAATGCTGCTTCCGCCACAGTTCCAGCCGCTGGAAGGTCAAGTCACCACTGCCCACGCCGCTGAAATTTTCTTGGTGAACGTGAGTCTGTGCCTAATTGATAACGTGACGCACAGGTGCACGACACAGACGAAAGCACACGAACATTTATATGAGGACGATGTGAGTCGATCGATGGCCTCGGAGGCCACTTACATTCCTTTTTAATCCCTGAACACTCACTTGCAAACACTGGCTAGCACTGCAGATGTTACACGGATTATGGTGAAATTCTATCACTCATGTAAATATAAATTACATTCATTATTGTAAGGTCGCGAAAAATTCTAACTTTACATATAGAAACAGTTATGATGAAACTTCAAAATACGAAGGGAAAAAACCTTCAGTTCGTAAATTATCATACGAGGATCTATTAGCTGGATAATGTACGAAAAACAATTACCAACATTTGTTTGTAAATATTAAATAATCTGAGGCAGGATAATAGAAATAAGATTATAATATAGTTTTAATATTTGTGGGATTATTTATAAGCTATATTTGTATTAAACATTCAAAAATAACTAATCTTCATAATATTAAGAAAAATAAAATTTAAGCAGTCTGTTTTTTTAATTATGTACTCTCATTTAGGCCACATTTTTGCAGTCAAAATCCTGTTTGAGAATTCGTATGAAAAGAAATTGAAAACTGTCTAAAAATTACGTGACGAGAACTCCAAAATACTGTGTGACTGTGCCTAGGATTCAAACAGAATGATGTATATAAAAGTTTCAAGAAAACAAAAAAATATTAGAGGAAAAGATGCCCCCCCAATCATATTTGTTCTTATGAAACAATTAAAAAATAGACTTTAAGGATGCTTTAGGAAGACACTTTCCTAGAAATTCATAAATATTAGAAATGCAAACAAAATCTTGTTGGAAGAATTGCCACCGGCTGCCAAGTCTTCTCAGGAGCTGAACGTGAAGGATTTTTGAGCTGTCAGGCTAATTTTGTCCATTATCCTGTCACTGCTGCTCTGTGACGGCCGGTGGCTACGTTTGCCATCGTGGTCTTCACGAGACGATGAAAAGCATGTTACTCTGGAACGGAGCGATTGTCAGAGCCGGCCCTGGGAGAGTTGTCGCCTCTGTGAGGACAGGGAGGCCTGGGCCTCTCTGCACATGGGAGGACGTGCCCACGGCCGGGAACCCCATCGCCGACTCATGGTTGTAGGGGACTCGGAGGGGACAACTGTGAAGCGCACACTCTAGGGTCAGATGTGAGGGGCGGACAGCAGAGTCGCTGGAAACGGGGCGGCCTGACTGGAGTGGACCTCATTCTTCAACATCGCCGCCGGCTGGGCTTGCCAAACGTACAGGTCAAACTGCCCAGGGATTTCGACACTTCCCCGAGGAGGGCGTCTCATGTGCCAGCCAGTACGTACACTTTTTTTTTTCTTGTAATATCCAAGAATAAATTCTCTTTTAAAAAGTTTTATCCAAGCAGTAATAAGTGCTAGTCAGGATTTAATGAGCCTGGTTTTCTCCCGGTGGGGTGGAGGGCCCGCCTGGATAAACACGGGGGCTGCCAGGATGCGTGGGAGGGAGCTGGCCTCTTTCCCGTGTTCAGGCCCCGCAAGGTCCCAAGCCCCAGGAAGTGACTGTGCTCTGTGCCCAGGGATGTGGGAGTTGGCGGAAATGTAAAAAACGGAGAAACGGAGCATGGTCTATTTTCAGCAAACAGCAATGTTTTGACCAAGTGGTAGGAATCCAGAAAAAAAAAATCTGACGGACAAAGTCAACATAGATATGGTATTTTAAACAAACAGGCAAGGGTACCAGGTCACCGGAACATGCCTTCAAGAACAGACACCTCTACTCTGAGTGCCTCGTGGCTGCTGAGTCACTCAATGAGCTGGCACGAAACGCCCGATTTCTAACCCTTAATTCTGTTCTGTAAAAACTTAAATAACCCCGCTGCAAGGCTGTTCTGAAGGTGAAATTAAAGGAAAAGACTGTTTCTGCCTTTCAGTCTTTCACATGCTTCTTTCCTTAGTGAAGCAGAAAAACGAAAACCCCAAATACGACACGTTTAGAGCATGTTCTGAGTATTTCTCTACATCCCGTGTATTCACTCACTTCCTCAGGTCAGTGTTTATTAAGTGAGCTTGGCCCTGGGGCAGGGCTGCTGAGGATTCGCAAATAAGCGATGCGTTCAGTCCAGAACGCAGCCGCGCACACACGCATCTCCGGCGAAGGCGTGAGGGCCACTGTAGGGCCGCAGACACGGAGCCGGATCTCAAAGGGCAGAGCCCAGGAAAGACGCCCGCGAGGCGGGGCTCTGCGGGGGCGTGACCCCACCCGCAAAGGCGGAGGACTGTCACAGTCGGGTCCAGCTTGTCCACCTCGGGCCCTGCACTGAAGGCATCCTGCCCCTGCGCCTTCGCTAGGCTGTGCAGAGACGTCGATAGGCTCCCTGCCACCTGTAGAAGGTGGGGCAGTCATCACCCATCCGCCTGAATCCAAATACTAATCCCTTATTTGGCAACTGGACGCTTTGTGGGGAGTAACGGCTCCTAAAAACACCCCCCCCCCCGTCCCAATGGCCGGAACTCGTGAGTGTTGCTTTACAGGAAGGAGGGGGCTTGCAGGTGGGACCGGGCTCCTGGGCGGGGCATGGTCCTGGATCGCCCACAAGAGTCCTTATCGGAGAGAGGCCGGGTCAGAGCAGGACGTGGCAGGTGTGACGAGGTAAGCGAGAGTGTGCAGTGACTTCGGGGAAGGGCCGTGAACCAGGGAACGTGGGCGGCCTTCAGGCCAGACGAGGCCAGGGCACAGACGGTGCCCCAGAGCCTGCGGAAGGAACCAGCCCTGCGGACACGCCGGCTCGACCCACGGAACCTGACCGCGGAGTTACGAGAGTGACCAGTGCCACCACGAGCCGCCTCGTCTGTGGGGACTCGTCACAGCGCAACAGGAGGCCAAAGCATGTCTCATGCCACGCTGGGGACCCAGGACGTGGCAGTTTGGAGCCCCAGGACGCCTCGCTCAAGACAGTGGCATGCAGCTCTCACTGCTGGGTGGAAGCGAGCTGAACCACGTCCTCCACGGGTGCTCCAGCGGTGGCCAGCTCCTTCCGGCAAGGTCTCCCCGGGCCTTCGGGGAACAGGCGATACACGGGTGGACCGTGGGCTGCAATATGCCGACAGGCGGGGTTTTAATGAGTGTAAATTCCCACTAAAAGGCAGATTTCTACCTTCTTTTCAAAAACGGAATTCTGGCAGACGTGGCATCCCCTGTGTAAAGTGCTGCTCAGTGACGTGACAGCGATGGGTGAGCACGGACGTCACCACTGGTCAGGCGAGGGACGGGCCCGCCCCCAGGGGCCGCACCAGCTGCAGAGGGCACCCACACGTCTGGCTGCGGTGCTTCAACGACTCAGCCCTTCAGACGCAGAGTCGCTAACAGCAAAGCGCGCCCGGGGCTCATCCATTCCCGAGATGCGACTTCCCTGGAGACACTCATCACATGTGGCTGGAAGGTCCCCGGAGACACTCATCACTGTGGCCGGAAGGTCCCCGGTGACACTCATCGCATGTGACAGGAAGGTCCCCAGTGACACTCATTGCACGTGGCCGGAAGGTCTCCGGGCGGCTTTCCAGCATGAGAAGACCCGGCGTGCCTGTGGATCTGCGTTCAGTGCACGTGGTGGCATCCATTCGTACAAGGACGTGTCACGTCCGGACTGAGACCAGAGGCCACCGCGGAGACCGGGCTGTGCCCCAGAGTGCTGCTGCGGGGTGTCCGCCACCCGTCTTGTCATCGAGACGCTGAGTGTGTCCGTACAGGACATTTAAGAAAGAAAAAGAATGGATCCCGACATTCCCTTCGAGGATGACGCGTCTGCTGGAGGAGACGACGGGCCACCGCCCTGTACCTGGGCCTGGATGGCGCCCGTGTCCTCTGCTCCACTCGCCACGCGTCAGCCGTGGTGCACCTTCGCTGTCCGACTCGAGTGCCACCTCTTGCATGACGGCTTCGGCGTCTCAGTGAAGACCGTGGTCGGAGCCCCTGCCTCCTCCCTCGGACGCCCCGACGCACGCCCCCGCACCAAAGCCCGCCACACGGAAGCTGCCCGAGGACAGGCGTGGCCATCTGGTGGCCCTGCCCGACATGCCAATGCTGAAGGGCTTGGCGGGTGACGTGGGGCCAGCAGTCTTCCTAGGCTGGTCATCTCGTCCCTCGCCTCTCTCGTGGAGACGGAATGAAGGCCAACACGACAGGGTCCTCCTTTGCTCACGGCACAGAGGTTTTCTCGAGGGCTCCGCGCTCTCTCGCCCTCGCCAAGAGCGGCCCCGGCGTGTGCGGACCTGAGCGCGGCCTGGCCTGGGCTTCCTCGCATGGGAGACGGGAGCCTGCGCCCTGCACCCCGGCTCTGATGTCACGCCCAGTCCAGACAGCGGCTGGGGCCGCGTCTTCTGGAGAGCGAACGGCCACGGCCAAGGTGACCACTGGCACAAGCCTGCAGGTGTCGGTGAAGCCTGGGGGAGCAGGGCGCCCCCAAATGCGGCCTTCGACTTTGCCACCCGGGAGGAGGAAAGACCCCGCGGACACCGGGAAGAGCCCGCCCTCCAGGGCTCAGCACGTGCCCTTCGCTGGCCCCA
>NW_006443225.1:22086843-22088731 GCF_000325575.1 Pteropus alecto | reverse complement strand
AGCTTATCCCAGGCACCCCCGCTGCGGGGGGCTCCGTGCTCTCAGGAGCCCGGACGGGGCGAACCCCCGTACGTGCCAGGGCGGACCCAGCAGCCACGTCTCCGGTGACCACAGGGACTTCTGGCCTCTGGACTGGGAGCTGGGAAGGCTTTATTCCTGCAGAAGCTCGAGATGGGGGGCGGGGGGCGGTTTCCTGTCCCAGAACCTCCTCTGTGACAGTGACCCTGCCTCACTGCGCAGCTAGGGAAGCTCCGGCCAACTGTGAAGCAAAACTCTACCCAGCGGTTGACAGGAAAACGTCTTTGTCTTTCTCGATGACTGGTCATCTTCGGTCATCTTCGTCCTTCAAACACAGGGCAATAGCATTCAGCTGGACGGCCCATTAGGAGTCACGAACTTCACATATAAGGAGAAGACTCTCCGGCTATAATATACCACGATTCGTGGACAAAGGAATCTGTTTCGCTTTACAAATAAAAGAACCGGGAGGGGAAAAGCCACGAACAGGACGAACAGTTAAATTCTAAGGGGGTGGTCAGCACCAGACGGACACCTTTTCTCAGAAATAAATGATCCCGACGACTTGGTTTTTCCATTAAACGTGACAAAAACGTTCAGACGCTTCCTCATAGGCACCTTCGCTTTGGCCACAGCTTCTCGCTGCTCCGCGGCCAACATCGTGCCTCCCCCGCTGCCTCAGCTGAGGCTTCTGATTTCCCTTTTTCCTCCCTCCGTCTGGCTGATGAAGATGCCCGAGCAGACAGTGACCACGCTCAGACCCGGGCGCGACTCGGCCTCCTGCCCGGAGCCCTCGGCGCAGCCCCGCCGGCTCCCCCTGGCAGAGTCCAGCTTGCTGTCGCCGGCACGGATTTGGCCCGTGGGGTCCCGTTTGACCTGCCTCCGCCCTGTGTCCACCTCTGTCTCCTGAACCTGGTCGAGGTGACCCGTGGCCATCTCAGACCCAGCAGGAGACGCAGGCGCGAAAGTCCGCACCTACCTGTCACGGGCTTAAGTCTCCGCCGAGTCTCTCATTTAGCAGATTCCACTTTTCCCACGGAAACTGGACTGATAGGAATTTGTGACCAAGAATGGCGTTACTGTAACAAAACCCTAAAACACAGGGCGTCAGCTTCCAGACCGGGCGCCGACGGAAGCCTGAGGGCCCGGAGGCGGCGGCTGAGGCTCACGGGCCAGCAGACCGATGCCAGCCAGGAGCTGGAGGGCTTTGCTGTACATTGGGCGAAAGTGTCACCTGCTATAATGTAGATGACATAAAACACAGCCAAGCCAGTGACCGAGCTGGTGAAGGCAGTCTCCTCACGGCACGTCCTACGCTGCGGGGAAGCGTGAGCTCAGGAAGCCAAGTGCTCAAGCAGAAATCAGAGACGTGAGGACACTACGCTTGCTGAACTCGATGAGGAAACTGCTCCCCGCCCCGCCGCTCCCCGCAGACTCCACATGGAACAGGCCTCAGGGAGAAGGCGAGACCCAGGCCCAGCCGGGCATGCGTGGCCTCGGGCAAGTCGGAGGGTGGCAAGGTGGCACTGGGACCCTTGTCGGGACCTCGGGAGGAGTTCCGCGGTGGCCCACGGGCCCTCTGAGGCAGATGAAGACAGAGACCTCTTGGGCTCTCCCGTCCTCCCCACGAAGTCCCAGGTGCCCAGGGGCCTCAGGCCGTCAGCCCACTGCCGCCTCAGGCCAAGCAGAGGACACTCCTCCGTGCGGCTTGTGCCTCGCGGAATGTGATATAACCCGGCACGTTATTTTAAAATTTAAAGGAATTTTGTTATTTTGGACTAAAAGGTACAGAATCAGCACGAAGTGAGATGTGACTTCTGCAGCCCCCAATTTCTAGGCATTAAACTGGCAAACAACTCGTCAGAAACTG
>NW_006443225.1:22083944-22086829 GCF_000325575.1 Pteropus alecto | reverse complement strand
GCGAGGGCCACACATACGGAAAAGAAGTGACTCAGAGTCGACGTCGAGACGGGAGGGCAGAGCCAAGAGCCCAGCGCAGAGGACTCAGGACGCAGGCTCTGCTGGGTGTCAGACCTGCTCCGACCAGCGACTTTTCTCTTCCTGTGACCGCAGAGCCAGCTCAGAAGGGTCAGTCCTGCCTAACCACTGGGCTGCTTTTCAGAGACGACAGAGCAACCCACATCCTGCAGCCGGAGCTGCACCGAAGGGCGACTCAGACGTCCAGCCTCCCTGAGCCAGAGTCTCCCCACCGGAACCAATGACCCTGACGTCCAGCCTCCCTGAGCCAGAGTCTCCCCCCACGGAACCAACGACCTTGACCTCCAGCCGCCCCGAACCAGACTCTGCCCCCTCCTCCCCCCAAGGAACCAAGGACCGGACACGCAGGGTCGCAGCACAGGCCCTCTCAGGGGCAGTGTGGCCGCTGTCCAGGGAGACCCAGTGCTGACGCCCCTGACTGCAGACGGCGCAGCGCACAGCCTCCAGGTGGACCCGAACGCCTGTCCCCCTTAAACCCCCAAACCCTAACCCGGTCCAGGGAGCACGATGACCCGAGGTGCCGCTGGGCCTCACTGTCGCCTCCTCCATCAGCAGCCCTCCCCCTGCAAGCTGACCTCGAGTGTCACCGCAGGACAAGCCGGCACAGGGTCCCCTGTGCCCCACTCTGAGGAGAAGGGGGTGTGGCTCGTGCATCTGCGAAGGACCTTGCGGTCAGAGGGGCCCCTGCTTAGCTCGACTTTCCGCTATCACCGCCTCGGGGCTGGAACCTGTGCTGTGCGGCTGGCCCCACACTGGGGCGGTCCCGGCAGGCGCCTCAGGCCCCTCCGCCCTTGCGTATTCTGCGTGTGCAGGGGCCGGGGACTTGCCTCGTAGGCCGCAGTCCTCTGACTGGGGGCGCCCATGGAACCTCATGTAAAAGGCCCCTTCCGCGCCTGGACCTTGAGTCTGTGCAGATCATTAACAGGATGAGACTGAGGGGCTTATGACGGGGCCGGCGCACCCCCTATGCTCCCGAAGGCCGGCGCAGGCAGTTCCAAAGGCGCCTGGTGGACATGCCGCTACCCTCCCCAGGCTGTCTGCCCTGAGCGCCGGGATGGGGAGTCTCACGTCCCTCCGTTTCTGCTTCTCTAATGTGCTTTCTTCCGGACCCCTCTTTTGCTTGTTATTTATTTCCCTCTGTCCAGGGAATTCACAGGCCCCGCCAGGACTGACGCGGAATCCTGCTTCCTGTCGCCTCCCAGGGCATGGAGTCCTGTCTGAGCACTGTCCCCAGGCTGCTCCTGGTGCTCGGCCACCCCTGGGCCCCCATTTGGAGAGTACCCCGGATCTTATTTGACCCCCGGCATCCTCCTCCTTTCTGCCTCCCACAGCCAGCCCCGCTGCACCCCTGCCTGCTGCTGGAGAGGCCCCCGCTTTCAACTCTGCCTCAGCGCCCAACTGCATCTCCTGGGTCAGAACCAGCTCCCCAGTCTGGCCGTGCGTCCTCGCCACGCTCAGTTAAACCCTATTATGATGCGAAATAAAGTATCTCCGAGGACAAATACCTCATCATTTCACTCATCTGTGGAATCTAAGGAACGAGAGAAACGAAGGAACAAAACAGAAACAGACTGAGGGCTGCGGACGGGTGGGGGGCGGGGTGTCCTGTGAAGCAGACGGGATTGAGAAGCACACACTGGCAGTTACAAAGTGGCCGCGGGGGTGTGCGGTGCAGCAGAGGGAACAGGGTCAGCAACGCTGTGGCGGACTCGAACCCCCCTCGTGCCCCCACGAGTGCGATTTAAAGAGTAAGTAGGTCAAGTTCACACGACCATGGGTCACATGTTGCTTTTGAACTGTTTCATGACCATATGTGCGTGTTTTCCTTTGGTTTGGTCTTTTGGGAAACATGAGGGATTTTGTTGTACAAATAGCAGAGGTGAATTTAATTCGAATTCTTACAGCTGAAGCTTTTGGCTCGCTGTTCACTGCTTATTTGCAGTCACACTGTCATTCATCTAAGAAGGTGAATGGGACGAAGTGCTATTTCCGTGCTCAAACACTCGCGTTCACACCTGTTTGCATGACGAGTTCAGTCGACTTGGAAGAGCACCTGACGCTTTCAGAATTCACCGTTCCTTACTTGAATTCACTGGAGAGGAGAAATAGTCACCTGTGATGGCATATGTGGCGATCGTTTGGGAGAGGACTTATCCATGAAATTGTCACCATGTTTTTACGTATGTTTGGGTGCCGCCCTTCGTGAGAACGTGCAGAAAGAGATCACCTCTGGGCACGCTCCAGCCCCGGAGAGCCCTACGCACACGCGGGGCGGGGGGGGGGGGGCAGACAGGGGGACCCCTGGCCCAGAGCAGACAGTGGGACCCGTGACTCAGCAAGGCCACCTGTCCCGAAGGTCCTCCTGGAGAGGTGCCTTCGCCACCACCTGCCTCCGGTTTGACGACACTGCCCTTCCAACCCAAGGAAAGGCCAGCGGGGAGCCACCTGAGGCGGAGTGTGCCAGGGGGCTGAAGGGGACATGATCACATGCGACTCTACGCAGGCTGAACACGCCTCCAGCGGTGTCACGAGCGCCTGCGAGGCCGTTTGACAGGCAGACGACGTGCGGCCCGGCTGGGAGGCAGAGGCCCCGTGGGAGTGGGGAGGGCGACGCGCATCCCCTCGGGTCTGACCCGAGGCGGTCCTTTCTCGGGTGCCCCACAGCTCTGACCCAGACGGCTTGGTGTCCACGTGTCTTTTTCTAAAAAGCGGAACGGCTCTCCACGGGGCGCGCTGGCCGGTCCGTGGGAGCGGCCGTGCAGAGCGCTGTCCAGCAGGCCGCGTGCCCACAGCTCGCGCTCTGCATG
>NW_006443225.1:22083547-22083782 GCF_000325575.1 Pteropus alecto | reverse complement strand
CCCAGGGCGGAGGGGCCCGGGGTCGCCACGCGGCTCTAGCGCGTCCCGAGGCGTCCGTCTGAAAGGCCCCTGGGCACGTCGCTTATGTCTACGTTCTGGGGTTCACGTCGCTTATATCTACATTCCGGGGTTCACCAGTGGGAGCTCCCTCCCTAGCGTGTCCCGTGTTCCACGCCGTGACGCCGCATGTGTACGAACGCCGTGCGGGGTCGTGGGCGGCGGGGGGCTCAGCCCA
>NW_006443225.1:22079045-22083477 GCF_000325575.1 Pteropus alecto | reverse complement strand
CGGGCCTCGGACGGGACAGCACGCGGGTGTCCACCGCCTACGACGGCCGGGCCGGGGGACCGGCCCAGTGCCCGCGCACATGGACGCGTACACACACACGTGCACAGACACACACACGTGCACGGACACACGTGTGCATACACGCACATGCACACAAACTCACACGCACACGCACACAGCGGGACCTTTCTCGGTGTGTGAAGGCGGGAAGGGCCGATGGCGCCAACACGGATGAACGTCAGAAACACCAAACTAGGGGAAAGACGACAGACGCGAAGCCTCGCGTGCTGCATGAGTCCGCGTCCACGGAATATCCAAATCGGTGAGTCCACCGGGGAAACAAGCAGATGGGCGGCGCCAGGGGCTGCTGGGGGACAGGACGAGGAGGGACCACGTAAGCTCTGCCATGCTCTGGCGTGGTGGGAATGGGGACCAGGTGGACGGGTCGCACGGCACTGTGACACACCCAACGCCACTGCCCTGTTCACTTCAGAATGATCGATTATGCATCGTGTGAATTTTATCTCAGTAAAAAGTCTGTGTTTATACAAACAGCTGTTTAGATTCAAGATTCAGGTCTTTTTCTCAGCGGGCTGCACTCTGCGGTTCTATTTCACTCGTTAATCAGGTTCCTACGTCGCAGAGGAGAGCGACAGTCAGAAGCCTTTGCGGGTTCTCCGCGGGTGTGCCCTGCCCTGACCCACAGCCGAAAATTAACACAGAAGCTGGGAAGCAGACGAAAGGGCACTCACTTTCCAACATGTGTTTTTAAACTTTAAATTTTCCTTGCTTCAGAATAATTTTATATATTGGATTGCTCCATTATCTAAAGTCGGAAGTTATTTTCTAAAATGCAATTTACAGACATTGCTACAGACATTTTGGGAACATCTCTTTGCCAGCAAAATTTCACCACGATCTTCCAAAAATGTAATTGCTTCTTTATCATCTGACTGGAGAAGCAGTTCACCTGCCTTGCTTGGCTCTGTCAGGAGTTGGCGGAAGACACACTTGGGTGCCATCCACGGATGGCTTGTGGCCGAGTGGACGATGGCCACGGCACGGCGGGCTCCCGGTGCACTTGGATGCTCTTCCATGGGCAGGAAGCACCTTGCGCTTGGCCCGGCCCAGGGCATCTGTTACGGCCGATCCCCGTTTACGGCGATACTTCTGTTTTCATCTCTGGGTTATTTCTTCCTGAAGCCAAAATCTTTGGTAATGAGATTGGACTGGGACAAACAGACAGATACAGATTGTTTTCCCGGAGCAGCACGTGATTAAATTCTTCATGTGTTTCATTTCAATCCTTCTCTTTGGTAGATGTTTGACAGAATGAGAATAGTTGCTATTGATGGTCCCATGAAAAGAAATTCAACTCATCTGGAAGAAACAGTTTCTTCCTTTAATTTGTGATTGTAACCTCTGAGGCCAGAGAAAGCTGCAGTTAGATATTTCAGGATGTCTTAAAAGCTTGGAAGTGTGGTCATATAGAGTTTATGTTTATGTCACTTTTCCTCATCAAAATAAATTTCCTTTCCACACTGTGGAAACAGGGTGCATATCTTCAGGCTACTAGAAAATGCTCCCTAATATTGCTACCACAGAGGTGTAATTGTTTGAATCATAAAATAAGGCCATGTTTTATTATGGATAATTATAGATTTATGCTCTTCTATTTAGAAAATAAACCACTTTATATGTCTGTACGAACGTGTACACTCGGCAAAAGGCACATCTTCCCATCCATCTCAGTTATAACTCAGTTTCCTAATACGCTATTTCGATAGGACAATATGTTAATTCTAAAATCATAAATCCATAATTTTCAAACAGTGGCAGCAAATTATACATAAATTCCAAGTGCAAAATTATAACCAAAATATGTTTAAAATTAACAAAGACTGCCTAGGATATCCAAAGAACAGAGCAGAAATACATTTAAACTCCTCCAAAATTTTAGCTACTTATAGACACAGTAACCCAAGAACCACGCAGACTGAGGTTTACAGATCTGAGGGTCAGAATAAACCAGAAGTTGAACGTAGCACCGAGATACTGGTTTTGTATTTAAGCACTTGAAAAGACGTGCAGCAGTGGTCTGCGCCCAGATGAACCATCTCACTGCCCACGTGTCTAGCTCAGATCAGGACTGGGAGAGAGTATTAATTTTTATATGGTCTCCACATGTTTCTGATCTCAATGGAGAAGTGAAGGGATCTGTGATAAAGAAATATTTGGGGAAAAATGGGAAGAAATTAATATAATCTAATTTGGAAAATAAAAAGATAAGAGTCAATCACTTTTAATTTAATTTCTGAATTCACAGAATGTCTGCGACAGGTAAGACGCTGCACTGAGCAGTCATGAGCTCGCTGCATGTCCTCCGGGGAGATTAGGGTTTTGCTGTGTATGTGTGTGTGTGGCGGGGGGGATGACTCAGGTATAAGAGATAACTATAGTACGAGATGGAATTATGTTTTAGGGAGATTGAAAAAGAAGTTACAGAGGGTTGAGGAAAACCTTCCCCTTATAGATAAGAAAACCGAGGTTAAGCGACTTACTCAAGGTTAGAACTCAAAAAGGTTAAAACTAGACTGTGCCAGGCGGACTGCTACCAGACCAGCTGGTCCACAGGGAACAGCTACGAACTCAGCATAGAACGTGAGACACTCACACACGCAACACAAACTCACGCAGGGACGGTGCTGACACTCAGTAAAAGGAGAGAGGCTGGGTGAGTCTCCGTGTTTACAGTCAGATCTTTGGGAAGTAAAAAAAAAAGCACTAAAAACAGTGACCATGTGGGGAACGATTCAAGTCGATGTTTTCCTAAATGTTCTTTAAAATTCGCAACCCCGTATTGTGGGTTCGTGAAGTTTGTGATGTGGGTCGCACGACAACGTCAAAGAGTAAGTGGTTTCTCCGTTTCACGTGCGTTAGGACGATGCATTTTGGGTGTGATGCTCGGAACTCTAACGTTTTATTTTGCGGTATTCATGGGTTCGCACGCAGTTGTAGGAGGTAATACAGAGATCTCACGCACTTTATCCACCCCCTTGCCCGAGGCAACATCTAACAGACTGACACAGTGTCACAAGCAGGATAATGACACCGATTCTTTGCACTTCCTTTTACGGACACACCGACCACTGATTTCTTCCCCGCCCCCCGCATCCCCCATAAACCCTGGCGACCTTTAACCTGTTCCCAGTTTCCGGAATTTTGTCATGTCAACAATGCCCTATAAATGAAATCATACGGTGCGTAACCTTTTGAGACTGGCTTTTACCACTCAGCCTTTGGCGTTTCACAGAGAGGGTGTGTGTGTCACTAATCTGACACTATTTATTGTCGAGCGGTATCCACTGGTGGGCACGTACCTAACCATCCACCTGCTGTGGGACATCTGGGTCGGTTCCAGGTTGGGGCTCTTATGAACAAAGCTAGAATAATCACTCAGGTACAGTTTTGCGTGATCATAAATCTTCATTTGTCAGAGATAAATGCCCAGGAGAGCAACTGCGAAGTCACACAACAAATGCGGATTTTGTTTTGGAAGAAACGGCCACACCGGTTTCCAGATCAGCTGCCCAGTCTGCCGTTCCCACCAGCGATGCACAGGGGTCCAGCGTCTGCACGTCCTGCCAGCACTTGCTGTTCTCACCAGTTTTCACTTCGGCCATCCTGATGGGCACGTAATAACGCGTAATGGTTTTAATTTTCATTTCCCTCGTGCTGAGTGATGTAGAACATTCTTCAGTTGCATATTTACCATCTGCACATCATCTTCTATGGTGAAATGTTTCTTTGTATCTTTTGCCTTTTTTCTATTTAAATTTTTTGCTTTTTACTGTTGAGTTTTGGAAATATGTCTATTCTACCTTCCTAAAATTGAAAGTAAAAACATCATTGTGTACAGTAAACTGCACATATTTAAAGCATAGAGTTTGATTAAGTTTTTATTTACATATACACCTATAAATTGACAAACTGATCCTAAAATTTATATGGGCATGGCAAGGGCCTAAAATAGCTAAAACAATTTTGGAAAGAAAAAAAAAAAAACAAAACGGTTGATAGCCGTTCTGTCTTCAAGACTGAACATGAAGATCTAGGAGTCAAAATTCAATTCTGAACATGCCAGTGTTGAAATAAGGATTGGCAGAGCGTGTGCTGGCCCAGGAGAGGGAGCCTGGGGATGCACACGGCGCTGACTGCACCACAGCGGTGACACGGCCATCGACTGCGGAAGGGGGGGCTTTTCAGGGAGCTGAGCTAGCCTGTCGATGGCCCCATGGGGGACAGGAAGCCTCAGCTTCCACTTTATGCCACGCCTAAAAATTAATCCCAGATGGATCACAGCACTCTAAGGAATAATGAAAATCGGATGGACCCAGAAGAGAGCATTCTACGCAGAGTATTTCTAGAAGGT
>NW_006443225.1:22072676-22078998 GCF_000325575.1 Pteropus alecto | reverse complement strand
AAGGTGGACGCGCAGAGGCTGCCTCACCGGCTCAGGAGGGGGCGTTTCCGAAAAGAACTGTGGCTCTGCCTGTGACTGGGCGGCCAAGGGATTGCAACCATCTCAACAGAAACAGAATGGAGCCCGTGTCCCCATGTGGACAGGTGCTCGGTACCCGGAATGCTCAGAAGCGTGTGTCCGGTTTCCCTCTCAGAACGAGTGAGGGAACACGCACGAGTGCCCAGCAGGTGCCAGGCGGTGGGGACAGCGGAGGGCTGCGGGCTCTCCTCCCGCTGGGCGAGCCGAGACGCGGCTGGGGACGAGTGCTTGCCGACGCCCGGCGGGTTTCAGCGAAGACGCTTTCCATGAGCCCGACCGGTTATTGTGTGTGTGTGTGTCGCACAGGTCATCAGGTAGACAAGTCAATGCGGCCCCTGAATTAAGAATTTTTGAAAGACTCCCGGGTTTCTAAGCCTCAGTCCTCATGTTGCGTTGATGAAAACATGGTTCTTAGATCAGATTGCTTCTGCTCAGTGTTTTGAGACCCGTAGTCTATAAAATGTCACACCCGTCGTTAAAGGACAGATCTCACCCATCCAGCACACAACCAGCAACACACAAGTACTTAATTATTAACGTGGGCAGACTGGAGGAACATACACGTTTCTATCACAAATGCTCTGTTAAAAAACTTTAAAAGAAACTAGAAGATTGAAAATGTTAACTGAAATGTTTTGAATTTGTGTATTCCAAAGGAAAATATGAGCTCATTTTATACAAACATCTACGACCACTGTTTTATAACCGAAATTATTTGTAATTTTGCTAATTCGATTTTATTTGCCAATTTATTTCCTACATGGATGAGCCAGTTCTTTCACGAGACGAGGACACTGACTTTCATTCATTTAAACGTACGGGTCCTTTCGGATCCTTTTAACTTAATATAAATTACTTCTTCTGAATTCAGAAAGGTAACTTTATGTTTAGACTATTTTCCATGTGTCCTTCTATTTCCCTTTCCCAGTTTCGTACTAACAGACTGATGGGCCTTGAAATGAGCGCTCGTGTTTCGTTAGGTGCAGTGTGACAAAAACCAGCCTGACCCCCCGCGTCAGACAACGTGAATGAATGAATGATACGTGAAACCCGTATCGAGCATTTATGGTTTCATGACAGACTTTCTGTGACAATGCAATGTAATGATACTATTATTACGATTTTAAAGCAAATATTCTGTTATTAATTAGTTTTTATTTAATTAATGAGGGACTTAAGCGGCAATGTGTGTGAGTAAACAATGCTTTCTGATGATGCATCACTTATGTGCCGTTATAAATAATAGTTTTCTATTACTTATTCCAAGAAGAAACAGAAATCTGCTCATGCAAAACACAAATTTCCTTAAAGCCATTTTGTTCCAATTTCAAGTCATTTTGGTCAAGGTCTTTCTTATAAAAAAATCACCTAGTAAGAGACTCTCATCATACTCCTTTTTCTAGTCTTACATTTTAAATTTCTGCCAGAGGTGTCCACGTTCATCCCGTCCACACTCAAAGGCAGTCTTGATCACCTTGGGACTTAACACATCAATCTAAATTTAGTGTCACGGGCTCCCCAAATTCTTCCCCTTTCACGGTGACACTGAAGTTCTCCGCTGGGTCACAGAGGTCACAGGTGTCCCTACGGAGGGAATGGGTCCCTCTGCCACGTGCACTGTCACACTCCCCTCCAAAGCCCCGGTGGGACCTGCGGGTCCCGCTGCACTGGGACCAGATCTCAAACGGGAAACCTTCTCTGTCTCTCAGGCGTCCCCTCTACCGCCAGTTCCGACATCGTGACCTCCTTCCTCCCCAAGTTTTCTGTGACCAACAACTGCCAACTGCAGTGTGAACTGTGCGTCGCAAGCCTGGCTTAAGCCCCAAACACGCGAACATTGAAACATTTGAAATGCAGCCAATTTTATATAAATCTCTATCATACAAAATTCTCCTTGTAATATGAGTTGGAGCGTGTGAAGTTTAATGTCGTAATACTTATTGCAGGCTTTGTAGAGAGGGACGTAAACCATCGTGGTTGTGAAGGATTTGTCTGAGAATAATGATCTTCTTTAGGTCATAAAGATTCTCGGAAGGGAACGATTCTTGATGGTGCTAACAGCTTAGCGGCTGTAGCCTGGACCTGAGGCAGAGATCGCTCTGGACCTCAGTGCATGCAGATGGCATCGCCGCTGACTGAGTCAACCCTTTCCAGCAACTGGCCGTAAAAGAAGAAACAAAAAAACAAATGACCAGATGGAACCAGGTTTCTGACAGCGCATAAGAAACTAACTGCTGACTACTCACTCTTCGATGGAAGGCTTCGGGGACGAGCCTCGGGCGCACACAAGGCAGAGCTTCCTTTGTTCTGTTTCGACCGGGGGCCCGGCTGCAAGCACGTCTACACAGCCTTCGACCGGGGGCCCGGCTGCAAGCACGTCTACACAGCCTTCGACCGGGGGCCCGGCTGCAAGCACGTCTACACAGCTTTTGCCTGGGCACTTACCCTGGGCCACTCCCCACGAGGCCCACAACCTTGCTTGTGTTCGAAATACTTTATTTCCTTCAAGAACACGAGCCCCTTTGTGAGACGCGGCCCCAGAGCAAGGAGATGCTCCTTACGTTCCTGTAAATCGTGATGCAGTCGGCTGTAAAACAGACGTTCCAGAGAACGCTTTGAACGACGGGGGCTCTGCTGGGAAAGCCCCCGACATCTGGACTCGGCCGCCTGGAAGAGCAGCCCTCGTTCTGCTTCAGACGCCCCGCCACATCCTCGTTGCAAAACCAGCCCCACCCCCACCAACTCCGCGGGGGTGCAGAACCCAAGACCATGCTTTTCTCCACGCTGCTTTGGTTCAAGCGTTTTGGGGAACCGGGCGCGTTAATTCCAGGCTAATACTTGTGAGACGAGCCTGCAGTGAAGGAGAGACGGGGGTGCGGGCTGGCTGAGCAGAGCGGTGGGGGGAAGCCAGGAGGTGGACACGGGGGTCCCCCAGGGGTCTGGCTCCTGAAGGTAGGCCCCCGCCTGGAGCTCTGCCTCCGTGTCCCCGGTCTGCTGTCAGGCTTGTGCTGGCTCTCAGCCGGAGCGGTCCACCTCCCGGCCCGCCTGACCCCCACCCAGCACCTCCGAAACTGGCAGAGGAAGGTCACGGCCAGAGCTCACAGCTGTTGGTTATTTTCAAGATTAATGTGAAAAGCACTATATCGGAACTCACCTAAAGGTGTAAACCAGTGAACAAATTTCAAAGAATTAAATATCTTTGAGAAATGGCGTTTTTCCATGCTCTGGCCAGCCGTGGGGATCCCCGGCGCCCCTGCCTCTCGGCCCCACCGTCCCCTGGCCCTCGGAGCTGGCTTCCTACGGTGAGGCGGCGCAAACGGCCTGCAAACCCCAGGCGTGCTCGGACCCTTCCTGTCCCCATTCTCTGCCCTGGAGTCCTGTCTTCTGAAAACAGTGAAACGCTGCCCGCAGCATTAACGCTTTTCCGGAATGCGTCGTTAATGTGTTTCCCAACGTGAGATCAGCGGAAGGGTGAGCAAAAAGCTACAAACCATCAAACCTCCCCACAGCGCGCGAAAGATCTGGCTACATGGAAAAGCTGTCACCGGTAACTGCAGAGCCACAGGAATGGTGGCCTCGAGGCACCTGAACAGAAGGTCCTAAGAACCCCGAGTCTCACAAAATGGCACAAAGTGGCCATTACGCTGAGAACAAAGGATATCCAGTTTGCCACCACGGAGCCGCCGGAGCAGCTGGACTACGGTGGAACATGACCTTGAGGGCTACACATGCTACCGCGTGTCCCCACCACAGCGAATTTAGAAGTGACAGCTGTTTATGTGAAGCGGAGCCGCCAGCTCTGTGAGGGGCCGGTGCTTGGGCCTGGCGCCTCTTCGCGTGAGCCGAGGTCACACATGCGGCCCTGCCCGCCTGTTTCCGATTTAAATAATTATCACCCACAGGTTCAGGCAGCACTCGTGGGGAGGGACTGTGCAGCCCTGTCTCGGGCTGCAGAATTCTGCCAGCCACGGGCGTATTTTTAATGCTGTTCGCAACAGATACTGGTGCTATTGGCCACGACTTGTGGTCATCCCCGTTGGGCACGGGGTGCGATGGCAGGCCCCGGCCCCCTTGCAATCAGGTGTGGCCACATGACCTTCTTTGGGCCACGGGCTGTGACAGGAAGTGGTGTGTGCCACGTCTGGTTGAGGTCTGAAGAACCAGTGGGGATCCAGCAACGTTCCCTTCCTTCCTGGCACAGTGACCAGAAGCGACGGAGCCACCGAGTGACCGTGCAGGGGCCGCCACGGTGCCACGGCCCGGGCAGGGCGCGGCGCTCAGGTTCGCGTCTGTTACAGCAGGAAAGTGTCTCCCTCACCTTCCATAAGCCATATTTAAGACAAGCTAGAGACAGAATTTTGCGTGTTTTGCCAGATTTTACTGTACTTTCGGTCCAGCTTTCCAACTCGTCCAAATCATTTTGAATCTGATTCTATCGTCACCTTGGCAACACCTTCAGGTTGGGGTCGCCTGAGCCTCTGGTGAGCAGCCTTAGATGTCCTAATCCAACAATGAACACAGACACTGACGATGACCGCATCGCCTCGGAGCCTCCGCCATGTCCCTGGAGGCGACCGCAGATGGCAAAGAGCCATTACTGATACCCCCTGGCACCGTTACCCGACAGAGTCACGGAGGAGGCGTGCCCGTGGTTTACCGTCCAGAAACCCAGTATGGTTACCGGGATAAAAATGACCTGATAAAACAAAAACACGGTGTGTGTCCCAAGTTCTGAAATTCTTTCTTTTTTACTAGTTTTATCAGGGCGTCCTTTACGTGCAGTGAGACGCGCCCATGTCGGTTCAGTGACGTCCACTGTCCCTTCCCAGGGGAGGAGGGAACGGTGGTCACTCCGAGGTGCCGAACACTGCGTTGTTGGCCACACAGACACCTGGGACGACGAGCTCCTTTCTGCCGGCACAAGAGCCACTTGCTGTTCCGATGCCACAGGACGCGGCACTCTGGGAAGCGATCGAGCCCGAGCGTCGCTCCGCGCAGATCACCACGTCACGCCATCTAATTATGACGTGTGCACAGGCGGCAGGAAAACGCGAGGAAGTTGTTTTCATTACTGGTCCCCGACGGTCCCAGAATGTGCTTTCTCCTGCTGCACGCTACACACCGGCTGTGCCGGGGACGTCCCTCTGCCCCACACCTGTCCTTCTCTGACTTTTGGGGGGCGTGAGGAGGGGACGTGGTAGCAGCGTCGGGGGGGCCCCCACGAGCAGAGCATTGTATTAACCCCATGTCCGATGCTCAGTGGAGAAAGGGGGGTCGATCGGGGAAAGAAGAGCTCGCTGAGCCGGAGCTTCGCGGAGCAGGGGGGGGCAGCACCCCACGGCCGCGGCGGCAGGTGCTCGGGCGGAGGCGCCCAGGAGGGGCCTGTGAGGCTTCGGGCCGCAGGGGACATCACGGGGCAGCACCGACAGTGTCCGGCTACACCCAGGCCGGTTGCGAGTGACCATTACCGAGGCTGTGTAAGCTCTCGCCCCCGTCGGAATCCGGGTGATGCGGGGAAATGTGGGGTGACGCGGGCGACACGGGGTAACACGGGGCAACGTGGGGCGACGCTGGGAAATGCGGGGTGACGCGGGGTGACGCAGCGTTGGCGCAAGTGCCCAACGGCCCAGCGTCGTCCCCCCACCTCCCCACACATGTCCCCCCCGGGGACATCGTGGCCGTCCAGTTTCCGCAGTGCATACACACACAAGAATATACTGTCTGCATTTTACTCCATGAAATACTCGGTAATGTTTTTCATAAAGTGAAGGATATCTACATCCTGTATATAGTAAATGTATTTCATAAAGCACAAGTATATGTAATTGTCACTTTTTGTCTATTTAATATTATGATGAATACCCATTTTATTTATATACACGTAAAATTCCTTTTCAGTCCTTCAAAAATATCTCATTGACATCCTGCAGAATTTCAAGGTTTGATCATATGCACGCATCTCTTTCTGATTTATCGAAGCGGCTTCCAGCTATTTTCTAGTTAACCATACTTTTGAAGCTAAATTATTATCTTGATGGAAATTCACATAGTGTCAAAATATAGATTTGAAATCTGTGCAAATTTCCCTGGCTATCCCTGTCGTCTTAAAAATGGAAACGATTCACAAAAACCTGCCTAAGGAGGCATTTGTGAGCCTGGACGAGCCGCGTGCAAACTGCTGCGACCGTCTGTCACCGAAGGCCCGCTGTCCAGAGCCGCGGCGTGGGGCCCTGGGCAGCGCAGC
>NW_006443225.1:22064477-22072642 GCF_000325575.1 Pteropus alecto | reverse complement strand
GGCCTCCGAGCCCTTCGCACACGGCGAGCTCGCGGGAGCGTCATGATGGTCCCACTGCTCGTTACCCTCTCGACAAAACTACACCGCGAAAAAAAGCCGTGCGAGGGAGTCTGGAGAGGTTTTGTGCACGAAGAGGGCAGAGGACCCAGACTGAACTCCAGCCCTGTCTCCACGAGCTCACGTCCCCCCGTCCCCCCGCCACAGACCGGCAGAGACCCCGCAAGACCAGCCTACACCGCGGGAATCTGTGAGGGCGGAAGAAACGAGACGTTTCAGCACAGTGAACTGTTGAGGTCCTTGCAGTGGTGGGTTTTTCGGAAATAATTGTGGTTTCGATATTACAGATTTCTTTGTAAAAATGGGATAAGCAAAATTTCTCATTTTTAAGAAATGGTGCTGGTGATTCCGTCACACTCATCTGAGCCGTGAGTGCTGGAGCGAAGGAGGGAAGCTCGCAATGGCCACACCCGGCACGCGGCGCGCACGGCCCGCTGCCTGCTGAGAACTTGGAGCTCCAGCTGGATCTCTCCACTGGCACTCATTTGCTGGGCCCTCCGGTGCCAACGTGAGGCAGACACGTCTTTTTCTGTGCGTTACTGTCCCCAGAGGCAGGCGGAAACGCCAGAGCGCCCATAGGCAAGACACAGTCTCGCAGGATATTTTTAACCTGGCTTCAGACACGTGATGCAATTGGAGGGTTCTCCCCCTCTCGGTTGGACCTGTTTGCCGCTGGAAACAAGAACGCTGGTCTCTGACAAGCAAGAAGAACGAGCACGGACATCCTGGACCGCGAGCAACGGCCGTCGCTGAGTCACACTGTCACTCTTCTTGGAAACCCCTAAACCCATTTCCCACTATTCATATTTTGTCATTTCCCTGCCTCAATGAACTCCATGTAAAACTTCACTCAGACTGCAGATTTCCTAGCAAATATATGTATACGCATTTCCTAAAGTTGGAGTCATTTATCTGGACAGCCAGCCATGCGAGTTGAACATATTGTGCGTAAATGCTACAGAGCTGGCCAGAGTACAGAATGTTCTCTTTTATAAAAAGAGTTATCTTGTGAAAAAGCCACCATGAATCATGTAAAAAAAAAAAAAAAAAAACTTGCTTCACCCATGCATTACTAAGTTTTCAAAAATGATTGAACACAAAGATCAGTGTCACGATGTGTTTTCTTGGATTCGAAGTCATCATCATGTACAGTTAAAATCCAGTTAGTGTTTTAGTAATTTTTCACGCAAATCTGAGGCAGGGAAGTAACATTTACTGACGCCGCGCTTATGCGAGGATTCGACACGGGCCAAATCGCTTTCCCCTTCTCTCTCTCTCAGAACCGTTGGGATCCACGTCGGCTGAGGGGGCCGTGAGAGACGGTGTGAGTGCTGGGGTGGCCCTGGGATGCTGCGCTGTCCCAGGACGCATGGACGACAGTGCGGACCGGACGGCTCCGGAGGGGACTCTGTCCTGCTTTCGCCTCTCTGTCCCGTCCACGTGGTGACTCGGGGCGGCTCGGCTTCCTCCGAAGATACTCTGCGCTTCCTGCCTTGGTTCCCGGACCCTGGTTCCCTGCACGAAATTCCCCTTTGTCACCCCTCCAGGGTGTCCCCCAGCCTTCCTTCACGGTCCAGCCCTACGGCCAGCTCCCCACGAGCGTCCCTTAGTTCCTTTAGGTGGAATTAATAATCCCTCCTCAAGATCGCAAAATAACATACCCTTATTAGCGAAACCTTCTGGGCAGTAACCAGTTGTGTACAAGTCTATTTCATTGCTTCTGATAAGTTATAAATTCCTTGAGAGAAAAGATGCATTCCATTTATATGTGATCTTTGCTTTACCCATTATAATATTTTGCATATAGTAGACACTTAAAAAACGAGAGCGTCATTATGGTTCCACTGCTCCTTATTCTGCGGATAAAATAATAAATTCTACTTTATAAATTAGCTCGTGTTTTCAGGAATAATAGAAATGATGAAGGCCTGGTTAATTGAGGAGTGCCACAAGTGGCGTATAATGCCCATATTCTAAAGAGATGTCTACACTATTCAGCATGTAAATATCAACAATTTTCCATTTTATTGTTATTGTAAATTTAACCTTTCCATTAATTTCTAGAAAGCTGCTCCTCACTCAGCATTAATTATGACCACTGAAAAAAACAAATTATGAAAAGAAGGCTCCCAAATCATACTACGGCGCGTGACGTGTTTCAGCCCTTTACACCTGCGCTTCCTGGTGGGCGGGCTGAAGGGGGCTGGGATTTTGTCATCGCTGGGGACATGGGTTCAGAAAGTCTCATCCCTTTAAAGCGGCTGCTAACACTCCTGCCGGCCTTGCCCCCGAGGGCGCTTCCCTTCATTGTCTTGATGGCGAACAGACTTTCCCGCCGCCCTGGGGGGGACGCCCTGCCGGAACGAACGGTTGTTCTCCAACAGAAGTTGTCACGGAACATGTGGATGTGGGGGAGACCCGGGGGGGGGGGATGTCCCAACACGCGGTGTAGACGTGACCCCGTCACGCAGAGCCACCGGTCTCGGTCCCCTGTCGTATGCCTGCACGCTATTCACACGTGACTCAAACATAACTGATACGCGGCAACATGATCAGTCTAAAGATGCTACGACAAAACTCGCGAAGATGAAACGGCACTCACGCCCAGCGCTGGCGACAGTTTGAAAAGCCATGCACTCATATTGCTGGCGTTAGTGCAATTTGGCACATTTCTTAACGGGCAAATATGTCATTATGTATCGGAAGTCTTAAAATGGTTGTGATACATGCTTTAGAATTATTTCCAAAGAAATCAATACAGAAGTGGAAAAAGACAGGAATATTTATTAGTTGTGTTTCCTATAAAAACAAAGAAATGAAAACTACTTATATCATGAATAAAAAGGGAGTGATTTGAGCAAATTATAGTTCACTCATCTAACATACGACACGTAAGACTGAAGCCGGCTGCGGACTCTCCTCGCCGTAGCTCAGGGACGACGGTGAAAACTTTCAGACGAGAACACAGCCCAGGTGCGACGAAAACCTCGTCTACGAAGTCTCTTCGGCGCTCACAGATGCCGTTGGCCGGGGTGGGGGCCAGGAGTCTCCCGTCTGCCCCCCAGACGCTCGCCGCCCCGCCCCCGCGCCTGTGCCCGCGCGGCTGGCCTCTGTGACGCGCCACTCTACGCCGGGCAGGAACGAAAGTTTGAGTGGACGGCGTTTAGGGTGAGAAACAGCGAAATGGGAGAATCCCTCGCCACTGAACACCTGCCGTCATCTGTTAATGTCTGACTCACATGACCCACCGGGAAGCCCGAGAGATGGTTCAAGGACGGAAACTCTACTGGACATTTATAACCGGAGACCACGGTGTGGGGTCTTATTGTCCTTGCCACTTCATTCCACCGTCACCGAATCAAGTCCAGCTCCCCCAACCCTCTGGAATTTAATAGAAAGAGCTCCCCTGTCCCATGAATTATCTGAAGGACTACGCAGTTGTTACACTGCTGTAAAGAACAAGGAAACAAATACTAATCTGAATCTTGGTATCAATGTTTATTGTTGAAAAAGATACATCTAGAACACAAGGGTAGACAATTCCTGGTTTTACCACATTAATGCTGAAGCTTTTTTAAAAAATTGATACCTTTGAAAATATAACCAATAAACTGACTGCAAGGCTTCCTGCAGTCATAATAATGTGCTTATCCGGGAAGGAGAGAGCTCCAGTTCAATGCCTCCCGGCGGCGATGCCGTATGAAGATGCATCGCAAACAGATGGTGCAGAGGACGGGAGCCGGCTGGATGATGGGAGGAGAATATCACCGAACCAGAATAAACTCCTGCTTGGGCCCGAGGACAGAACTGCCTGAGACAGATAAGAAGCCAGCAGAGCGGGCGTGGAAATATCCTGCTAACAACACACGAGCTCTCAGAAGAGACGGGGGACGAGGTGGACCTGTAGGAGATGGCAGACAGGTGGCAGCACCCTACTGGGAAGGTCACCTAACGGCAACCCCAGGGGACTCTGTGCAGCCGCTCCACCCTGCCAAGCTTACATAAAGGCGCATCTCCAAAGCACACCACACCCTCCAGAGTCCCGCCAGCCAGGACAGCCTGCCAGATGGCGCGTGGGCACGCGGACCCTTCCACACGTGTAGATCCTTGCACGAAACGAGGAGGAACGTGGCGCTGGAGTGGTGACTGCCCCGCGCTTGTGCTTCTGAGTGTCCCTGTGAGTGCTGGGGACGCGGCACGGGCGGGGGGCCCGGTCCACACGCGTCTCCCCCACCCCCGAAACCACACAGGATCAGGCGTTCCCGTGGACGCCACACAGGGGATCAGGCGTTCCCGTGGACGCCACACAGGGGATCAGGCGTTCCCGTGTACGCTTCCCCCTTGCTAACATCCCCAGCTCAGGGAGCAGGGACGTCCTGGAGGGCACAACGTGAACGACACTACGTCAACGAGCTTTCGACGGCGCGGTGTGGGGATGGACACGTGCGTGATTCAGCATACAATTAAAACTCGTCGAGCCGAAAACCAACAGGACAGAGACTTGAGATTTAGTTGATCATGAAGTCAACAACTGAACATAACTTAAAACAGTTTTATTTAAAAAATCTTTTGAATCCAGAGCATTGAGCAATATGGTTTAATTTAAAAAAAGAAGTGATGCTCTCATTACCTTGCATAATAGATTATTTATTCTCCCACTGACAGCTATATTTTAAATCATATAATGATTCTATTCATCGAAATCCCTGACAGTAAAAACCCAGCGTCTTGGTGGACATCAGTATGCTTTAAAACTCTTCTATGCCTATTTGAAAGTAAAAGATGCTGTTAAGTTGTTATTGGAAGAAATTGGAAGAAAAAAATTCAAGAGACAGTCTGACAAAATGAATCATGAAAACAATCTGTTTTTAAGTAAAAGATAATTTAAAAAGCCTAAAGATTGGTGAGCAGCGCCACACAAAAGTGTTAATTAACTGCAGTAAATATTATGTGTAAGGCACAGAGCAGTTGATGGTGGGCGTGTCAGAAGCCTACTTTTTTAAATAGTATTTTGATTGAAGTACAGCACGCACACAGAAGAGTGCTCAAACCATAACCACGCAGCTCGATGGACTGCTGAGAACTGCAGAAGCCACGGAACCAGCACCGGACCAAGAATCAAACTGCCCCGAGCCCCGAAGCTCTGTCTGTGGGCTCCCCGGTCATGGCCTCCACTTTCAGGGCTGATGTGCACCCCGAGTTTGGACACTGTAGGTTCCTTTTGCCTGAAACGAGTTCCTTTTTAATCTCCTCACACCCCCAGCCCTGGGGCTTGCCATGGCCGTGAGGTCGCATGGCCCCATCACGTGCTGGCCCCCCCCATCACGTGCCTGGCCCCCATCACGTGCCCAGCCCCCCCATCACGTGCCCGGCCCCCATCACGTGCCCGGCCCCCCCATCGTGTGCCCGACCCCCCATCACGTGCTGGCCCCCCCATCACATGCCCGGGCCCCCCATCACGTGCTGGCCCCCGTCACGTACTAAACGACCCGTGAAACGGAGCTCAGAAGCGAGGCCCAGAGCATTCCGGCGCGTGTGCGGAGCGAAACGAGCCACGGCCTGACCCCATCGCTCCCACTTCAGGACGGTCCACCGCAGGGATGTGCGTGTCATGGTCCTGGAGGCCGGAGGGGCTGGGCTGCGGGGAGGGGTCCCTGGGCTGCCCTCGCATGGCCTGTCCCCTCGCACAGCCTCTTTCACAGGGTGTACACCTCAGGGGGACCTCACCCCTCATGACCTCGTGACCTCTACTAGACCCATACCTCCCCAGGCTCCACCCCCAAATACTACCAAACTGGGGGTAGGACTTCACCTTCTGATTTGGGGGGACACAGCGCCCTCCGCCACAGTGTTACAGGAGGCCTGCTGGGCAAATGGAGGCATCCTACGTGACAGCAAGCCCAGCCGCTGTGTCCCAGGAACTCTCCCCCGGAACTCACGAGAGGACTCGTCGCTGACGCCTAGGCCTCCCTGCTCCTGCCCAGGACCCAGGCAGGGAGACACCAGCAGGTGGGGAGATGCGGGGAGACGTGGGAAGACTCGGGGAGAAGCGGGGAGATGCTGGAGGGGCGTGGACCGAAGCGGCAGAGCTAACGAACGAGCAAGGACAAGAGCACAGCCATCTCTTCCACTGAACGGCCCTATGACCGACAGGTGCGCCAGGCTCAGGTTATTTGCTGCCCGCCCTGCAAACTGCCTGGATGTGGGTTTGCGGGGAAAAGGCCACGGCGGAACTGGCTTTGCCCCACAGGGCTGGTGCGACCCGCCTCATACCTCGTCTTCAGTAGATACTGCTCCTGGGGGCTGAGAGCCCCAACCCCGAGTGTTCAGAATCACACTGCAGTGTCTGTCACGTATGCCGACTGTCGCCCTTAGATAAGCAAATCCTGTTGTTATGCACAACACTGCTTATGTCTAATCCGTCTGCCAGTCTGAGCTGACCAGCGACGTTTGCTGATGTGGTGGCCACAGAGGGCACTCTGGGACGGGCCCGTGGAGCCTGACCTCCAGTGAACGCAGACCCGCCTCCAGGGAGCGGGGCCACGGGGCAGTCCTTAAAATGTGCAAAATGACATCGCGCAGATCGTGTCCTTTAGTGCAATGTAGGAAAATGCCAAACCGAGAAAAAAAACTAAAAACGTATTTGTTTGCAAACTAAAAATATACACCATTATATAAAGGGACAGTGTAAGGCAGACTAACAGACACAGAGAATTAAAAAGCAGAAAGGAAGACATGTCAAAATAAATACGTACAAGAAACCGGGGAAATCAGGAACAATAACCACCCACACACAGAACATTAATAAATAAAAAACTAGAGAACGGTCCTTTAAAATGTTCATAAGATTGCTGAATATTTGACAAAGCTGATCAAAAAAAGAATAAAAAAGAAAAATCGGAATGAATAAATATTGTTTCAGAGAAACAATTATTAGAAAACAAAAAGATATTATGAATAATTTTAAAATAGTATAATATATTTAGATAAAGATGAAATGGATCATTTTCTGGGAAAAATATTTAACTTCAATACTGGAGTAAGATAAAAAAACTGATTAGGCCAAGGACCAGGGATTTCATCATTTCAGAGCATTCAGGAAACGGAGACGATAAGACAATATCCGTGTAACGTTCGGAAGTGCCAAGCACGGTGCCGAGTGCACATGGGAAGTAACGATGCCGTCAAAGCTGAACCACGTGTATCTCTAACAGGTCTGAGAGAGCATCTGCAAAAGATAGGGCACACTAAGAGGTAAGAAATTCAGGGAGCTGTGGCTTAAGTCTTTCTTTTTCTCATCATAGTGCTACGTAAGTTAATTGTACGTTTTACAACTGTTGGTGACACGTGGCCACTGTCTGCAAATACCTGTGACCCTTTCTCCTTTAGCGGCTGGGCTGTCCTGCTCCTCCCCACTCTGCGGCCTGCCTCAGTTCTTAGCTGGATATGCTGAAGCCAACTGAAGACTACAGTTCCCAGCGCCCCCTGCACCTGGGTGAGACCACGTGACCACGTCGGGGCAATGTTTGGGTGGAAGAGGCTGTGAGGCTCCAGCCTGCTCCCCTGAGGGGAGGGGTCTGCTCTCCCCTTCCCTTCCTTCTCCTGTTGACTGGGATGTGGCAGCAGCTCAAGCCGCCATCCAGGCTGAGAGAAGGGGCCATATCCCGAGTTCGTGGGACCACAGACGGAAGGAGCCACTCTCTGTTTGACAATGAGGCAAGTGAGCACTAAGGAAGAGCCAACTGGAGACTCCTGAGCTTCGACTGCCGCCAAAAGTGAAGACTTTTTTTCCTAGAAGGCTAGATTTTATCTAGAGCTGATATGTTAATTAGGCTTGATGGGTTACGAAATTTAATGTCAAAAGCATAAAAAAAAAAACAAGCAATATATTTTCAAGGCAAAGAGACTTTTTCTAAAAAACAGTATTCTTCAACTTCACACAGAAAAGAGACTGAGTTTGAAATCACAGCCACTGAATTGTACTCTAATAAAAACACAAAGTGTGATGGTCTGTCAGAGATACGGGAGGAAGAATGACTCTAAACAAAGCACTTTTCCTCAGTTGTTATAAATTATAGGTATCATTTATTATTAAGTTTGGCGGGGTT
>NW_006443225.1:22059522-22063970 GCF_000325575.1 Pteropus alecto | reverse complement strand
GTAAGGCAGACGAACAGACACAGAGAATTAAAAAGCAGAAAGGAAGACATGTCAAAATAAATACGTACAAGAAACCGGGGAAATCAGGAACAATAACCACCCACACACAGAACATTAATAAATAAAAAACTAGAGAACGGTCCTTTAAAATGTTCATAAGATTGCTGAATATTTGACAAAGCTGATCAAAAAAAGAATAAAAAAGAAAAATCGGAATGAATAAATATTGTTTCAGAGAAACAATTATTAGAAAACAAAAAGATATTATGAATAATTTTAAAATAGTATAATATATTTAGATAAAGATGAAATGGATCATTTTCTGGGAAAAATATTTAACTTCAATACTGGAGTAAGATAAAAAAACTGATTAGGCCAAGGACCAGGGATTTCATCATTTCAGAGCATTCAGGAAACGGAGACGATAAGACAATATCCGTGTAACGTTCGGAAGTGCCAAGCACGGTGCCGAGTGCACATGGGAAGTAACGATGCCGTCAAAGCTGAACCACGTGTATCTCTAACAGGTCTGAGAGAGCATCTGCAAAAGATAGGGCACACTAAGAGGTAAGAAATTCAGGGAGCTGTGGCTTAAGTCTTTCTTTTTCTCATCATAGTGCTACGTAAGTTAATTGTACGTTTTACAACTGTTGGTGACACGTGGCCACTGTCTGCAAATACCTGTGACCCTTTCTCCTTTAGCGGCTGGGCTGTCCTGCTCCTCCCCACTCTGCGGCCTGCCTCAGTTCTTAGCTGGATATGCTGAAGCCAACTGAAGACTACAGTTCCCAGCGCCCCCTGCACCTGGGTGAGACCACGTGACCACGTCGGGGCAATGTTTGGGTGGAAGAGGCTGTGAGGCTCCAGCCTGCTCCCCTGAGGGGAGGGGTCTGCTCTCCCCTTCCCTTCCTTCTCCTGTTGACTGGGATGTGGCAGCAGATCAAGCCGCCATCCAGGCTGAGAGAAGGGGCCATATCCCGAGTTCGTGGGACCACAGACGGAAGGAGCCACTCTCTGTTTGACAATGAGGCAAGTGAGCACTAAGGAAGAGCCAACTGGAGACTCCTGAGCTTCGACTGCCGCCAAAAGTGAAGACTTTTTTTCCTAGAAGGCTAGATTTTATCTAGAGCTGATATGTTAATTAGGCTTGATGGGTTACGAAATTTAATGTCAAAAGCATAAAAAAAAAAACAAGCAATATATTTTCAAGGCAAAGAGACTTTTTCTAAAAAACAGTATTCTTCAACTTCACACAGAAAAGAGACTGAGTTTGAAATCACAGCCACTGAATTGTACTCTAATAAAAACACAAAGTGTGATGGTCTGTCAGAGATACGGGAGGAAGAATGACTCTAAACAAAGCACTTTTCCTCAGTTGTTATAAATTATAGGTATCATTTATTATTAAGTTTGGCGGGTTTTTATGGCGCGTCGGCATGCGTGTGGGTGTGTGCACACACACGTGCACGTGGGTGGGTATAAGACAGCTGGAGCTACGATTTAAGAAAACCTATTTTAATGTTTTAATTTACTTAATATTTCTATAGTTTTAAAAATAGAGCTTTTGCATCCCTCCCTGCACCAAAGAAAGCAGGTTGTTTTATAACGTATCTCTAAGAAATGAGATGGAAGATTTTACTAAAGACATTATCTGGCAAAGTCGGCGTTGGGACACATCCAGTTTCCCACACGGAATCTCATCCGTTCTCAAGAGCTGACCTTTTCATCCAGAGGCAGCTATTTCGCTGGTACGAGAAGTCAGTGGATGAGGAATGACACCAGAAACACATGGAGTTTAATAGGCAAAATTCTACCAAGCCATTATGAAATGCCAGTAAATTACTTTGTTCCCTAAATTAATTACTATAAAAAAAAAAAGGAACTCAGTTCTCTTTGCCTCAAGAAGTGTACATTTTAGAGAAGCTGTAGCAGCTTCATCTAAAAGCACAACCGTATTTTTATAAATGGAACTGTTTGCAGGGGTCATGTCAATATTAGCTGTAATAATATTATTGATCATGACACCTGCAATGTGCTGGGTGCTTTGCACACATCTATGTTAATATTTTCATCTAACAATTTAGTGAGGCGTTATAATTCACATTTCCCAGATGAGGAAACCGAGATGCATAGGAATTAATTTGCAAATGATAGAGACAGAACTCAAAATCGGGTCTGTTTGATGCCGAATCCGATCTGCTTGTCCCACATCACAGAGATTCATGTTCTGACCAGAAGTTAAATATAGAGGATCTGAGGAATTTTAGTGTATTTAGGAGAAAGAGACTTCTAGGTTGAGTAAAATACTCGAGGATGATTCGGCCAATGTACAAAATACACACACAGAAGTACATTTACTTAATGCTGCCTACGTGTTAGCTCAGTCTGACCTCTCTACACATTTAACTGTTCCTATTTTCTTCCTGGCTACCTGAAGGCAACCACTCGTGTGCAGGCAGACAGAGTTTTACACGTGTTTTAGTAATTATCTTTCTCCTTTCAGGGTAAGCCGTATAAATGTTTTTATGTATGTGTTTGTACAAACACACTCATAGATATTTAGATATTAAACTAACAGAATGCTATTCATCATCTGGAATGTTATCAAAAGAAAGTGAATTATATGAGAAAGAGAAAGAAACGTTAGACTTCGTTTTATTAGAAAAGGACGTTTCTTCAAAGATAGCTCAAGCTATAGCTTGAAATAGAGGACGTGGCTGAAAGCAAATATATCTGTATTATAACAGGACAGCTCATTTAGAGCAATTTGACGCTCACCGAGTACATTCAAATGACTTTTACGATTAAGGAACCTGCCTCGTCTTGCCAAGGACAAATGAACGGCCAGTTACTCAACCAACTGTGTTGTTTCATGTAAGGATTAAATCTTTAGCTAATAAAATTGAAGACAGTTTTTTGGCAGAAATTAACTGCGGTTTCAGGTAGTGTCTCTGCATTTTTACCGAAACGACAAAACCACCTCCAATAATCAGAACAGTATATTAAAAATGAATATCGTAGGTAAACATCTAGAGTTTATAAGATCTATCCTTGTCTTGTTCTAATATTAGGCAGAAAAGTTTTATCAAAGATTCTGATATTCATTAATAATATTTTCAAATATTAATGGCTTTGCTGTCCATAATTCTTTGGAAAACTGCTAGTCTTCTGATACCCTATTAACACCTTCTATTTGTGTCAAGGAAGGAGACACATGAGAAACAGTCAAAAGATCTAAATAAATTTTATTAATCAGGGGTCTACAGAGACACAGAACCGACAGGACAGACAGATATCTGACACACGGCTTCCTACAGGAACTGGCTCACGTGGCTGCTGGCGCTGAGGAGCCGCACCGTCTGCAGGCGGAGACCCAGGAGAGCAGGTGCTGTGATCCAGCCCCAGATCAGAGCCAGACGACGGGGAGGGGTTGGCACAGCCCCCGTGGGAGGACAGGGGCAGACGTCTCAGCCGAGCAGAGGGGCGGCTTCACCCGCCCGCTGCCCACGGGTTCTGCGCAGTCCTCCACAAGCTGGATGACGTCCACGCACACACTCAGAAACAACGCACGCAGCTCCCTGGGCACGGCGCAGCCCCATCACGCCGACGCATCGCGTCAACCATCACGCGCGCGCAACTGGAGCGTCGGAGGGGAGGGGAGGGGAGGGAGACGAGGAGGCAGGAGAATGTTTAAAGACGTGCAGACCGAGAACCGTTCCCAGACTTGTCGGTCCTCAGTCCGCAGAGTCAGGAATTCACAAAGAAAACCACAACCAGGCGCATCAAAGGGAAACTGCTGAAAACAGACAAAGAGAAAGATCTTTAAAGCACAAGGGAAAAACCCCACCATATCTTCAAAGCAGCAAAAATAGGATCGAGGGCTGACTTTTCAAGAGGAACTAAAGGCCAGAACAAGAAAGGACATCTCCAGAGTGCTCGAAGGGACACTTCCCACGCAGCGTTCTATACCCAGTACAACTGTCTCTCCGAAATGAAGGCAGAATAGACATTTTCAGACACGGAAACCAGGCAGAAGGCCAGCGATGCCCGCTGGAGGGACAGGGCTGCACCGAGGGAAACGGGCAACGGGAGGGGCGAACGGCCCGGCAAGAGCGAAGGAAGGGCTGCCGAGAACTCGCGGGGCTCGGAACCGTGGAGGGACGTCACGACCCGGGCGTCCCGCCAGGGCGCGAGGCAGTCGCCAAGGACACCGCTGCGAGGCTTCTGCTTTGCTTAAGGGACCACGTCGCTCCGCACGTACTGACATCTTTAGTTTCGCCGACGAAGCACACGAGGGCTCGCCGCGCACCGGGCAGCGGACGGCGAAGCGACGTCCAGACGCCCCGACTGTCGTGAGAGAGACGACGGCGCCGTGTCGGGAACGAGCGCGGCACCGGCGACACGGCCACGTCCGTCGCACGCCAACGGCCTCGCCCTGCGGGACGGCT
>NW_006443225.1:22036571-22059233 GCF_000325575.1 Pteropus alecto | reverse complement strand
CCAGGCCCGGAGCGGCATCTCCAAGCCCAGAACACAGGCTGCGCGCGGCGACTTTCCTTCGGACGTGGGCCACGGAAAGCGGGGAGCCAGAGAGACCTCAGGGCGGGGGAAGCCGAGCCGCCGGGTCAGGGGACCGAGGCCAGCACCACGGGGGCAGTAAGTCGCGCTGACTACGCACCCCCATGGCGCAGCACGGCACCTCTGTGGTCTTCCTCCAGGAAACGTAACCCCAGTATATTCACGGGGGAAAAAAATCCCAGTGGGGAGACATGCTACAAAACTGCCAAGGTCGTAAAAATAAGAGACTGAGAGACACTGTAACGACTAGAAGAGCCTAAGGAAACATGGCTGGTGGGACATCCAGGAGGAGGCCCTGGGAAGGAAAAGGAGCACGAGGTGAAAACCGAAGGAATCTGAGTCAAGTGTGAACTTCATTTAGTAATAAGGTACCCACGTTGGATAATTAATTTTAACAAATCCAGCACCTTAACGCAAGTTAATAATAAGGGAAACTGGATGCAGAGTATATGTGACCTCTCCATACTATCTTTTCAATTTTTCTATAAATATAAAACTATTTTAAAATAAAAGGTTTAAAAAAATCTAAAGAATTCAAAGGCAAAAATGATCATGTTCCATAACCTAGTTAATGAACAATATATTGTTTATATGGACCCACTTTATATACAAGAACAAAGTTAATTTCAAAGAAAATGATGAAAAAAGATACACCAAATGCTACTGAACAGAAATCTTGGCTGGATGTAATAATAACAGACGAAAGAGGATTTAAGAATAAGGATATTCTAATATCGGAAAACACAGACTTTAAAAATAAAAAGTTAAAGAGTAACGCTTAACAATAAAGGCACTCTTCAATAGAAAGACAGAACGAATCAAATTTGTACGGGTCTAATATCGTAGTTTAAAATATAGAAAAAAATAGCGACAAATTCATAAGGAGAAATAGACCCTCAATCCGAGCTTGGAACTTGAAAACACTTTTTTTTTTTTAAAGAAACTAATAGAAGAGGTAAATAAAACATATATGACTATAAACGATTTGGAAAATTATATTAACCAACTTTATCTCTTTGCATCTATGTACCTAGTATCGCACTATATCCAATAACTAAAGAATACACGTCTTTTCAAATGCACATAGAAATGTAAGTAAATCAAGCCTTAACTTCTTCCTAAGGATTTAAGTCATACAATGCATACTCTCTAAAATTACTGGGATTAAGCTAAAAATAACAGAAAGGTAACTAGAAAAATTCCAAATAACTAAAAATTAAACACACTTCCCTCTAAATAATCAATGAATCTGTGTAACTCAACACAGTTGATATCAGAAAATATATTGAATTAAATGATGTGAAATATTATGTTGGATGAATTAAAATAGCACTTGCAGGGACATTTATAATATATTAAAAAAAGGAAAAAGTTGAGAACCAATGATTTATCTTTCTTCTAAAGAAGCCAAAAGAGACCTGATTAAACTCAAAAAAAGAAATAGAAAGTAAATCTTAAAGTTACTGTATGTATCACTAAAACAGAAACCAGTTAAACAATAGTGATTTTCACAAAATCAGAAGTTGAATGTTAGAAAATATTAATAAAATTACTAAACTCCAGAAACCATTGCTCAATACAAAAAGACAAGCTAACTACCAATTTCTAGAGTGAAAAATAAGATAAGACTATAGATATTAAAGATAGTAAGATGGCACAAACAACAAATACATGCAAGATATTTGAAGTTAGATAAAATGGCTGGTTCTCTGGAAAAAAAGAACTGATAAAAACTGACAAAAAATATGCAAAATCTCACTCATCCCGTCGCTTTTAAAGAAATCGAATATATAATTAAAATCATTCAACCAAAAAAAATTCTAGGATATTATGGCTTCACCAATGCACTTTTCCAAACTATTAAGGAAAAAATAATAGCAATATTATACAAAGAGAACAGGAAGCACACTTTCCAGTATGATTTTTGGAGTCATAGTAACAAAACCTGAGAGGAGATTATGAGAAAATTAAAGCAGAGACCAATATTCTCCATGAACATAAGATGTAAAATTCTTCGAGAGCGAGCCACCACATCGAACCCAGAGCTGAGCAGCCAGCAGAGCAGGTCTGCGGAACTGGCCCTAGGAACGAAGCTTGGCTTAGCCTTTGAAAATCTGCCAGCGATGTTATCGCATTAACAGAAAGGAATTAATATAAGCTTTTCAAAAGAGACAGAGAAAGGTTTTAATAAAATTTGACACTTATGCATGATTTAGCTCTCAGCAAACTACTGCCAGGCAGAACTTGCTGAATTTAATAAAGTTATCTGTAAAAACCCCACATATCACTTCTCCTGATGGAACAGGAGATACTTCCTCTCTGCATCCTGGCACAGGGCGAACCCGGGCACCCCCAGCATCTCCAGTCAACACTTCAGTGAAAGTCTGGCCAGTGCAGGAGGTGGACGAGGAAATAAACTATGTGGACGCAGGGCAGGAGGACCCGCGACCTGCCTCATCCAGTGTGGGAGGACGCCCCCCGCATGCTCCTGCTGGCCCAGGCCGGTGGCCTGGCGGGACAAGGCCCAAGCTGGCCGGGAGTCCTCACTCTCCTATGAGAGGGCTTCCACGGGAGGCGGACCGTGCACACACATGCGTGCGCACACGCGCACATGCACACGCATGCACACACACATTCACACACACATGCACACACACATGCACACGTGGCACTGAGCCCTGCTGGCTGCGGCTTTCTCCCCGCCACCTCCTGTCCTTGCTGGCGAAGGCCTGCCCTGAACCAGAAGCCTCTCCCATGTGGCTCGTGCACATGGCTGCTGTCCACACGCTCGGTCAGCAGAGAATCCCTTTCAAGACCTTGGCCCAGGCCTCCTGGGAGACGTACCTGCCCGGGCGCCCTGACCTCTGGCAGCCCATGCACAAAGCCGCCTTCTGGCTGTCCCCCACACCAACAGCCCGCGGCTGCGTGGGGTCGCCCCTGCCAGGTCCCGGCATGCTGGTTTCTCCCCAGCCCGACCACGTCTGTAGAGAACTGGAGAAGACGCACCCCTAAGTATTAGATGCTGACCTGCCCTTCCCCACGTGGTTTTAGAGCAACGTGAGATTTCAGCAAACATATTGAAAACTATAGGAATTGCCTATCTATGCAAAAAAAAAAAAAAAAGCCTGAGCGCATCCCGTGGGGGAGGGGTCCCCCGAGGAAACAGCCCTTCTCACTGGCCTTCCTGCTGCGGAGAGGGTGGGGTTTGGGAAAATAGGGAGAGAAAACTCTTTCTACTCTCCAGGGCCAAATGGCTGAGTCTGCGGCCACGGAGTGCAGTTTCTGAGCAGTGCGTGGGGGCAGCTGCTGGGTGCCCGCCACACGGACGCCATCAGGAGATGGCAGTGGCCTCAGGCCAGACCGAGGTCCTCTGAGCCACCACTGGTACTGCCAGGGAACCCCGCCCTCCTCCTGATCATCGAGGTCACTGCCTCCTGCTGGGGGGACACTCCTTCCCCTGCCTGCTGTCCCGACAGTGGCCGTGGGGGCCTCCGTGTGCGCTTGTGCACTTTCCGGGACCCACCCTGGCCAGCTCCAAGGGCGACGTTCCGCATGGAGAAGCCAGGCTGAGCCTGCTGGTCCCCTGGTGTGAGAACGTGACTGAGCACCCCCACTGACAGGTGGGGACACGGCTGTGCCCCGTGTGGATGCGATGCTATCTGGGGAGCATGACGTCTCGACCCACAGGCTGAATGTGCAGGGGTGGATGCCGGGGGAGCCGCAGGGAACGATGGCGGGGCCAGGCCACTCCACTTCCCCTCCACGTCCCCCGGACCGCGCGCTCTGCCTGCTGGGGACGCGGCGCTGCGGGCATTCAGCAATGCCGGTGTGCACCACGTCCCAGGGCGGGGGTCCCCAGGCCGGCCCCGTCTCGTCTCCAATGTGTACCGTCGGGCGCTGGCACAAGGTCATTCCAGCCACCCCCCCAGGCTGTCAGTTTATTTGACAGGAGCCAGCGGGTCCCTTGGCCATGTGCCCACTGCTGCATCTCCTCTGAAACACAGGGGTGACCAAGAGGGCCTTCGTGTCCCTGTCAGCTTGACTAAACTTCACACAGGCTCTAGGCCCTGACCTCCCATTTCTCAGAGCATTTGCTTTAGAAAACTTGTAATCCTAAAATCTTTCTCTGTCCCTTTGACGCGTAAATGTTTTTTAAAAGCCTCTTGTAAGCTTCACACCACAGGAAAGTCTTGTCAAAGACCTGAAGCTGTCACTGCAGAACGAGGCCGTCGGGGAGACAGAGCCTGTCGCAGGCCTGGGGGCCACTCCTGTGAGGGCCGGCCGACCGCAGACCGAGCAGCTGCGAACTCAGGAACAAGAGGTGTGCTGACACGCCCGGCCGAGCCCCGGCACCATCCTCTGTCCCTGCCCTCTGGGACGCCTCCCCTGCTCGCCGAGGTGCAGACACCCTCCCGGCCTCTGCCTCCTCACGGCTGAGCTGGACTGCGTTCTGCCTTCTCAATGGCTTTGAGAAAAGCCTCTCCTGACTGTTTAACTTTGTTCAGTGCAATTTTTGCTGTGACCGTGGATCCCGTGGTCCGAGCTGACATCTTGTGAAATGCTCTGTAGGAGAATCTCACTCTGCAAAGTGTTGGATGTTGGGGCTGGCTGAGGCCCCAGAGGCAGAAAGGGCACATCTTACGTGGAGTGAGATGGGCTCCTGCTTCTTCCAGAACAGAATGCGTCTCTTTGCAGTAAAAGGAGCGATTCTGCATAATTTTTAAATTATTTTATGCTTTTAATTTTTGTTTTCCAGAATTTCTGAAACACACATGCAATCATTTGTTTTTAATATTCAGTAGGCAGGCACTGTTTTCAAAATATGGACGTTAGTATCACAATATTTTAAACTGGAAGAAAACACAATTTTGTAGAGATGAATGAAATATCAACGTCTGAGAAAAACAAGCACACCGAGTGTCGCGCGGTCCCGGGTTGAAACAGCGTCCCATGCACACGGGAGGGCGTGCTCCCGACTCCTGGCCACACGATGCGACGTGCTCTGCTCTGTCCTCTGGCGTCCTGAGGACTGGCTCTCCCTTTCGTTAAAGGAAGATACGATCACATCGTGTAATGGAGCAGATGATTACCAGACTATTTCCATAATCTGTTCCATTTTTTTGTCCATTCCAAAATGATGTGCTGCTTTTCCCCAAAATGAATTGTTAAAAAATCGGAAACAGATGAAAGTCTTGGAAGCTCCTGTTCCCACCGACTCTTTTCCCAGCGGTTTAACTCTGCCCGGGGGCGTGCGGTCCAAGTGTTTCGTGGGAGATTCTGGAACCCTCCGAGGTCGTCGTTTCAGTGCCATTTCCAGAGTCACAGAAACACGGCTCACACCTGGGACACTGCAGGGTCCTCGGGCACGCTCTGCAGCCATCGGCTTCATGCAGGCGCGTCACCCTCAGAGCCGACGCAAGCTCTCAGTTAGTTTTGTGGCCATGGGCAGAGTCCACTCTGACCGCTCTCAGGTGTCCCCTCTCCATGCTTGGGACACACCCTCCTTCACAGTGAACGGTGAAAGCCTCCCGCGAACAGCGGGCACTCGAAGAAAGGGTCCCCCACAAATCCACCCGCCTCACCTGGCGTTAAGTCTCCCCTATGTCCTCAGCGGTAGGGTCTGTGGGGTGGGCAGGCGAAGGGTACCACGGGGAGTACCAGACCCTCCTCCGCGGAGGCGGGGAGCCACTGCTGAGCGAGATGGTTCGAAATCCTCTCGAGATGGTTCAGCTCCACACAGATCGACGTACTGACTTGATGAGCTTGTCATCCAAGTTCCCTTAGTGGTTTACATGAAATCTACCTACTCGGTTAAGTTTTTTTTGTCTTGGCTGCCAGTTACATCCAAAATACAGGTTATTTAAGCCTTTTCGCAATCGAAATTTGGGGGAAAGTTATCTTTGACGTGAAAACTGACTCGGCTGGTTTTCTGTCGTCATGTGTTTTGTGTGTGCTTTTCCCTCTCTGCACCGAGGTGGCCCAAGGTGGCCCGGTAAAACTGCAGGCTCTTGGAACACAACGCCATGATAGAGAAAGCTTGTCCCAAGGTGACAGTGGCCCCCGGCCAGTTCTTAATAAAACCAGAAGACTGGGATCTATTTGCGAGAGTCAAATGCAAATTAGCTGGAGCAGGGCAGGGCCTCCGAAGGCAGAAAGCGATTCTCATCGGAAGCCAATGCCAGTATGGCAGGAGGGTCCGTGGTCATACGTTACATCTAACGTATTATGTCGCATTAAATAGGTCCTGAAAATATTTTAAGAGATCATTTGATTTCTCGGTTCTCAACTACAGAATGACCATGTGTGTGTGTCACAATAAATCTGTAATATGGACCAATTTACTTTCTCATGTACTAGAGTGGGTTTGAGGTTATCTTTGTAATAGTGACATTGGCATTCATTATGCTCTCTGTGAGAAAAAAATACAGGTAGCATTTCAAGAATTTCATTCAACCTTGCATAAAGCATATTCAAAGGACTACATCGAGAGAGGAAAAGTTATCTATTAAATGTGCCATAATAAACTGTCTATCAAAATTACCTTTTAAGTAGATAAATCTGTTAATTTAGATAAATCGGATCCTGCCTAGCCTCCCCTGCTGCGGAGCAACAGAGGGCTGAGGTAGTTAAATCTGCCCACACCCACGGGAGGACGCTGTGGGTGAATGGACTGGAACCTGCGCCCGCCAATTCCCATCGCTGCCATGAACGCCTGGACGAAGCCCTCTGCTCAAAACGGAGGGAGGGAAATAAACACGTAATACGCTCGGTCGTCCACGCGCGTTTCCTATGAAACTCCTCGTAATCTTCCAAGGGAAGGATACAAGAGAGTACTTCACGGAAAGCGATGTCGAATGGCTGTCGTCACTGTCTGTGGTCTCGGAGAGGGTGAGCTCGATGCCACCCAGATCGTCCCATAAGGACAGACGTTCTCAAGGTGCCGTGAACAAGAACTCTGAAGCCCAGCGCCCAGGCAGCGAAGACCGAAACCAAGTTAGAGTTGGTTTAGATTTCCTTGGAAGTAGAAGTAAAACTATTTCTCATGTGGAAAATTTCTCCCAAAGAAACTCCCATGTGGTTTTATAAATGTTCCATTTGATTTTACACATTATTGGAAACGTCTCGATGACCTAACGATACTATGATATCAAGCGGACAGTTCTATCTACTTACAGAAGAAACATCTCATCGTGCTGGTTCCCGAAGGCTCTTGGTGGAAGTGTTTTACTGTGTGTCATGTAGACTGTTATTGACTTCAGTGGTGGCGATAAGCATAACTATCAAGTCAAGATAAATGTTTCACTCCAACTGGTGAAAACTTAAGACGAGAAATCCAGCAAATATTAAAATTACTTTAGGCGTTATTAGGGGTAATACGTTCTTTTGACTGTGACATTTCAAGTTAAGGACAGAGCAGGGAAACAAGTCTTCTCTTTTTAACCCATGCCTGCTGTATACGATGAACCAGGCCATCGTGCTCAGCGTGGTAGGGGATTCGAAACTTCGTGACATAAATTCTTATCTCCGAAATGAACATTTAAAAGTTATCGTTACCTCAGTATTTTTAAAAATGTGAAAAAGAGAATTACGACAGACCTACTCGCCCTAAACCAGAAGTCACGTGTTCACTCAACACACGACTTTGACTTTCCCCCACTGAGAAGCCACCAGACTCTGCAAGGGTCCTGTTCTCACAACGGCGATAAACAATAAGCTGAGTTTTGCTTTATCAATAAATTGTTCCAGTAACGAAAAGTTAATTTTAAAAGAACTTGGAATAAAGTGAAAAAAAGTGACTAAAAATAAAAGTCACTCCAATTCAAAATTTTAAAAATGTTATTTAAACACATTTAATGTAATAAAAATCTCCCCCTAGGGCAGCTCATAGGCTTCATTAAAAATCCTGTTCGAAGCTGAGATTCAGGTTTTATCTCTACTTCCTGGGGTCCTGTTTGCTAATTATCAAATTTGGCTCTTTTTACACGCAAATCATTACTAAGGTTTCTAGTTTCCTGGGAAAGGGAAATCTTCAGTAGTGCGTGGGTGCTAACAGGATAACATCTGAGCTTTCATTTTGTCGGTCAAATCCTGCAAATCCTCGGCCAGACGAACAAGTGGCACCTTGCACGTGTAACTCGTGGGCACCAACGGATTCCAGGTGCCTGGGTGTGAGCCACCGATCACCGATCCCAGATGCAGGATCGAGTGAAGGCTTCGAAGGCTGCAGCGGCAAGTGCACGTTTAGCTTCCTGATTCCTTTACCAGACTTTTCACTTCCGTTTTAAGTAAAGACTGTTTCTTGTTACAAATGGCTTTCATTAAGAGACGTGTCCTTTTTACCTTCTGTTCTTCGGAAAAACAGACTATTCTGAGTAAACTGGCAGGAAGGAGAAGATGAAACCGTTGTGTCAGTGGCTGAGTCAGGACCTTGGCTTTATGTAGCTGATCTGCATTCGTACTTGAAAACTGTACAAGAACCTTTAATTCTGTCTAAGTTATCACTCGTTACCCACATTCTCCTGGAGCGCAGCTCCATTCGTGACCGTTCAGTGTCTTCTTCCTTCTGGCTTACTGAGAAGTTTAACTTCTCATAGAGTCTCGATGGAGAGTAAGAACCACTCCGTCACCTGTCCCCTCGGCAAGGTCTCACACTAAAAAGGAGGAGAGCATTAGGGAGTGACTGAGGCCGGCCGTACCGTCTCTCTTTAGAGTAGAAGATGTGTGTGCAGGAAACTCGCTGCAGCACGACGGGACCGAGATGACTGGAAAGGGAGCTCTGGAACTGGCAGGTGCGGACGCGCCGTGGAGCCAGGGGCTGCTTCTGCCCATGCTCCGCCCCTCGTCCCTCCTCGCCTACGCTTTGTCCTGCCCCAGCCTCACACGCGCACCCTATGGGGCCACCGTGCTGCTCCCAGTCACCGCTCTCCTGACACCAGACATTATTCGTCCCCGAACTGGGTCACCGCAGCTCCTGAAGGACGGCCCCCGCTCCCCGCCGCTCCCATCGGCGTGATGACTCTGCTCGTAAAGGCAAACCCTCTGCCCTGTTTCCTCCGAGCTTCACCCGCAAATACGGGCATTTGCAATGTTTGTTCTTCCTTGTTATGACGCTTCAGTGACTTCCTCTTGTTAAAATGTCCAAATCCTTACGAACCTTGCCAGGCCAGCCTGACCGCCTCTTCACATGTTCTTATACTCCTCACTGCTTTACTGAGATATAACTGACATGCAATAAATGCGCCCGGTTATAGCTTACGATTTGACAAGTTTTTGACATACTCATCTGTGAAACTATCATCATCACAAGACAACAAACTTGGGCATCATCTCGGAAGCTTTTCTACGTCCTCCTAAAGCCCTTCCTCCCGAGCGGCCGCCTCTCCCTCGCCAGGAACCCGATGATCAGCTGTCTGTCACCACAGCTTGGTTCGCCCATGCGACTTTTACAGAAATGGAGTAATACACTATGTATTCTTTTTCATCTAATTTCTTTAGCTAAGTATTTCGAGGACCACCAATGTCGTCAAGTGTATCGGTGGTTAATTTCTTCTCATCACCCAGTAGGGCTCCATTGTATGAATTTGCCACCATTTGTTTATCTGTTCATCTCTTGATGAACAATTTTGTTGTTTCCAGCTTTTAACTATTTCAAATAAAATTGCTATGATTATCTGTGCACGAGTCCTTGCACAGACATACATCTCTTCTTGAGTGACTACTTAGGAGTAAAACGGTCGGACACCGAGTCTGGAGCGGGCGCACCGGTCCGCAGCTGGCCGGCTGCCCGCGAGGGTCCCGCGTGCTCCATGTTCTCACCGACACTTGGTGTAGTTTCACACTGACACGCTGTGCGGGGACCAAGTGGCACCTTGCACGTGTAACTCGTGGGCACCGAGTCCGGAGCGGGCACACTGGTCCGCAGCTGGCCGACTGCCCGCGAGGGTCCCACGTGCTCCATGTTCTCACCGACACTTGGTGTAGTCCGTGTTTCACACTGACACGCTGTGCGGGGAGGCAATGAAATCCTACTTGGGTTTTAACTTTCTTTTCTTTTTCCTAGTGATGGTGAGCATCTGTTCAGGTGCTCATTTGAAACTCAACGTATGTTCTTGAACAATGCGTCTGTTCAAATTTTTGGTCTTTTTTACGTTTTTTGTTTGTTTGTTTGTTATTTGAGTTTAAGTGTTCTCCAAATATTCTGAACACAAGCCAGTTATCAGATTATGCTCTGCAAATAATTTTTCCCAGTTTGTGCCTCACCTTTTCATTTTCCTGCCAGTGTCCTTCAAAGAGCAGATGTTTTTAACTTTGATGAAGTCCAGTTTATTATTTTCTTTCATAGATTTTGTTTTTGGTGTTATATACTAAAAATCTTTGCCTAACCCAAGGTCGCAAAGATTTTCTCCTATGAATTCTTTGAAAGGTTTAGGGTTTTGTACTTAGGTTTATGACCAATTTTGAGGTAATCTGTATATCTGGTGCAAGGTATTGATTGAAATTCACTTTTCGCATATGGATATTCAATTGTTTCAGTGTAACCTTTCGAAAGACTCTTCTTTCTCCACTGAATTGCCTTTGTATTTTGTCAGAAATAATTTCTCTCTATAAAGGTGAACATATTCCTGGACTCTAAATTCAATTTTATTGCTCTTTCTATCTTGATGAAAATACCATGCTATGTTGATCACTGCCGTTTTACTCTGTCTTGAAATCAGATAGTCTTCGCCTTTAGACTTTGGGACTTTGTTCTTCTTTCTCGAAGTTCGTTTGCCTATTCTAGGCTCTTTGAGTTTCACTTTGACTTTTAGAATCAGCTTGTAAATTGCCAAAAATTTGCTGTAATTTTTAAAGTTTTGTTGAGTTAAAATTTACATACCACAAAATTCACACGTTTTATGTATGCAATTGAAAGATTTTAAATAGATTTACGGAGCTGAGCAACCATCAAAATTCAGTTTCAGAATACACTCCTCACCCCCAAAATATTCGTCTTATAGCCAATTTCTTTCTCACCTCCGGCCCTAAGCAAATACAATTGTGTTGTTGTTGTTGTTCTCTGAATTTGCCTTTTCTGGATAGTTCGCCTAAGTGGAACCATCCGCCGTGCAGCATCACGTCACGCTTCTGTTACGCGGCATAGTGTTCTGCGGTTGCTCCGTGCTTAGCATGTGCTGGCATTTCGCTCCTCTGTCCTGCCTGTCTGGTGGTGCTCCATTCTGTGGATGCCCAGATCCAGTTTCTCCACCCACCTGCTGGTGAACCCCTGGACGGGTCACGTGGGAGTTTGGGGCACGTGGGCACGACACTGCAGGGAGCATGCGCACGACATACGCTTTCGTCTCTCGTGGGGAGGTGCCTCATAATGGAATCGCTCGGTCATATGCTACGAATGTGTTTAACTTTTAAAAATATTTTATTTTTTAGAACGGTTTTAGGATTGCAGCAAAATTCAGCACAAAGTACAGAGATTTCCTATACATCTCGCAGTCCCACACGTCTACAGCCTCGTCCACCGTCACGCCTCACCACCGCGGTGCATTTGTGACAATCGATGAACCCACACTGATTACAGCATTGTCACCTGAAGTCCATGGTTTACTTTGGGCTCCTTCCGGGTGCTGTGCATTCTACGGGTTTTGAGAAATGTATAATCACACGTGTCCGCCATTATTGTACCATAGGGAGCATTTTCACTGCCCTAAAAGTCCTCTGTGCTCCCCAGTGCATCCCTACCTCCCCAGCCCCTGGCAACCACTGATCCTTTTACTGTCTCCATAGCCTGATCTTTTCCAGAATGTCACACCCTTGAAATTAGACAGAATGCAGCCTGCAGGTTGGCTTCTTGCACTTAGTCACATGCACTTAAGTTTCCTGTGTCTTTTTGTGGCTTGATAGCTCATTTCTTTTTGGCACTGGATAATATTAAATTGTCTGGCTGGACTACAGTTTATTCACCCATCACCTACCGAAGGACATCTTTATCGCTTCCAAGACTTTGCCATTATGAATAAAGCTGCTAGAACCATCTTTGAGCAGGTTTTTGTGTCGACATAAGTTTTGAACTCATTTGGGTAAATAGCAAGGAGTGCAATAGCTGGATTGCATGGTAAGAGTGCGTTTAATTGCGTAAGAAACCACCAAACTGTCTTCCGAAGTGTACTTATAATCATCTGTGTATCTTCTTTGGTAAAGTGTCTGTTAAGATCTTTTTCTCATTTTTAATTAGGTTTTAATTTCCTTATTGTTGAGTTTTAAGTTCTTTGCCTATTTTGGGTGACAGTCCTTAATCAAGCATGTCTTTTGCAAATATTATCTCCTAGCCTGAGGTTTGTTCTGTGATTCTGTTGATAATGTCACAGAGCAGATTTTTACATTTTATTAAAACTCAGTTTATCAATTATTTCCTTCATTCATCGTAACTTGGCCATCGTATCCAAAAAGTCATTGCCATGGTTAAGATCGCTGGGATCTTCTCCTGTGCTGTCTCTAGGAGTTTTAGTGTCATGATTTACATTTAGGTCTGTGATCCAGTTCGAGTTAATTTTAGTGAAGGGCGTGGGTCTGTATCTAGATTAATTTTTTATTCAATTATTTATTTTTATTGAGGTAATACTAGTTAACGACATGATATAAATTTCGGGCGTACGACATTATAATTCGATATCTGTATACTCTGTATGGCGCGCTTACCACCAGCAGCTTAGCTTCCATGGAAAACAGAATGGAAGTTCCTCACAAAGAATTAAGACTAGAACTACCATCTGATCTGGCAATTCCTCTTCTGGGAGTTTATCTGAAGACTATGAGAACGCTAACCGGAAACGATTTCCACATCCCTGTGTTCACTGCAGTGTTACTTACAACAGCCAAGACAAGCAGGCCACCTGGGTGTCCTGTCGGCAGATGAGTGGATAAAGAGGTACATGGAATGCTGCTCTCCCACGAAACAAGGTGAAAATCTGCCCTCGTGACAACATGGATGCTGAGTGAAATACCTCAGGCGGAAAAGGCCAAAGAACGTATTTTTTTATGTGTCTTGTTTCACAGGATCACAGCCAGAGCAGCCGTCTCGCTCAGGATGACGGTATCGTGAACCTCACTCATACCTGAATTAGACCGTGTTTACAGGGGACTTGAGATGAACGGATACGGGAACGAGTTAAGACTTTTGGGGCTGTTGGGATGGAATGAATATATTTTCATGTGAGATATATATTACTCTGGGGGACCAGGGGTGGACTGATATGGATTAAATTGTGTCCCCCAAAATGTACATGTGAAAGCCCTGAGACCAGTGTGATAACATCTGGAGATGGGACCTCTGGGAGATAATCAGGGTTAGATTTGGTCACGACGTGGGGCTTTCATAGCGGCATCAGTGTCCTTAGAAGAAATGACACCAGAGAGCTTCGTGTCAGTCTCCCTCCTTGAGCAAGCGCTGAGGGGTGGCCATGTGTGCGCACAGCGACCTGGCACTCGTCTACGAGTCAGTACGCACCAGAGCCCCAGCACGACTCAGGTGTGAACTGCCCCGGAGTGGGGGGCTCTGTAAGGCCACAGGCGGGTGACTTAGTGAGTGCAAGTCCCCTCCCCCCAACCAAGATTGCTTTGACAATCCAGGGGACCCAGAAGTACCACTTGAGGAGAAGCAAATTTTACAGCTGTGCAGGGTGAGACATGATCATTAAACTTGACTTAGAACTTAGCGCTTGGGACACCCCCAAGAAAGCAGATAGTTAAGGATTTCATTTGAAAATGGCTGGGTATGTTTTATTGACCCTCAATACCTCATTCAACAGTGTCTGAAATGCCCATCGCACTCCTTCTTTGTGTTAAGGTAATGCACCAAATTAGAATCACTGTGCCAATAGGAAAACAATTATTTTAGCTATTAACACCTGGGTAAAAATAGCATATCCAATTAGTGAGGTCCTGATAGAAAGACAGGATTTGATTGGGAACAAATGGGAAAAAAAAAAAAAAGAAAGAAAAGCCAAGAGAAATACTTCAAGAAGTGACAGGTAATATGCGGTAAAGAAGGAGAAAACTTCTGGGTGAGAGGGAGTGGGGAAGGGGGTGGGGAGGGAGAAGCTGCACCACCTGAAGGCCCCCCCCGCCCCCCGCCGATGCTTGCCGCGTGGGTGTTACACTCACACTTTCCTTGTCCTCTCAAATGCTTAAGGCCTCCTCTGTTTCTTTGAAGTCAACTTACTGAAGTATAATTGGCATGTAAAAAGCCGTAATAATATATACAACTCAGTGAGTTTGGGGACCAGTATATACTTGTGGGACATCAGCACCGTCAGGCCACAGGTGTATCCATCACTCCCAGGGCTTCCTCCCACTCCCTTTATTACTGCTATCCGTGTGTGTGCGTGTGCATGTGTGCATGTGTGTGTGCATGTGTCCACGAGTGCATTGCCTGTGTGTGTGTGCATACATGTGCGCATGTGTGCACGCATGTTGTGTGCATGTGTGCATGTGTGTGTGCATGTGTGCACGAGTGCATTGCCTGTGCGTGTGTGCATACATGTGTGCATGTGTGCACGCATACGTGAGTGCACGTGAGTGCACTGTGCATACGTGAGCGCATGTGAGTGTGTGCACGTGTGCGCATATGTGTGTGCATACGTGTGAGAGCATGTGTGTGTTGTGCATTGTGTGCATGTGTGCATGCGTGTGCACATGTGCACGTGTGTGCATGTGTGCACGAGTGCATTGTGTGAGTGCATGAGTGTGTGTGCGTGTGTGAGTGCATGTGAGTGCATGTATGCGTTGAGTGCATTGTGTGTGCGTGTGACTGCATGTGAGTGTGTGAGCATGTGTGTGCACACATGTGTGAACATGTGAGTGCATGTGTGCACGTGCGCGGCTATGTGCGTGTGTGCCGGGCAGGGCTAGGCCCTTTCTCAGGCATCAGCACGTTCTCGCAGCAACTTTATATCCCAATTTTCAACTCATTTTCCTCATAACGCCTTCACTATAAAATTATTCTATATTAATAGTCCTTAGAAATTAGCAGACAGAGGTTTTGACAATAATAAAATGAAACGAATTATACCCATTTCTTTAAGGTGGAAGTCAAAAGGCCCTTAATAGGTAAATAATGCCCTGTGAGTATGACATAGAAAAATTCTCAAGATAAAATGACCTTTCAAGTGGCAGAAAATGACCTTTCAGAGAAAATTCTCCAAGTACTGTTTAGCGGGTTCATTTAGAAAATGCCGCCTGACCACCGAGTAAAGGCGTGTTCTGAACAATGGGACTTTATATTTAGTTTGAACTTCATGCAGGCAACTTGGCTGTTCCCGATACAGTGTACAGTGACAGAGAGAGAGACCAGCACCGTTCACTCTGAGCATGAAGCAGAAACTGACTAGATACGCCAGATCTAAGTGTCAATTTGCTTTTTCAAATCACGTCATGATAAATTTTGAGGGACTCTATTTCTGAATTTCAGTCATGAAGCCAATGGGTTCATGAGATCCTTAGGCCAAGTTCCACAGCGGGAAAACAATTATACAGGACTGATTAACGGATGAGGGATAGGGTTTTATTTGAAATACTGTTGTTTACTGTCCTGTTTTCTAGATTTATAAGGAAGCCTCTTCTCTTTCTTCTCAAAGTGCCTGTTAAGTCATAATAATTTAGTAAAGTCTACTTTTGTAAACTGAAATGAAATATCTGTAAACAATAGCTTTTTTCCCTACTGAACCTTCAGGATTTGGAGACTCATAGCATATTCTTATTTGGCAATGTAGCTAATGGAAGAGCCGCAGTGACAATCTGTCGTTTCTCCTAGGAAATAACTAGAAATCTGGGCCATGCAACCGAGGGCTGGCTGCAATGTCGTGCTGCAGATAGAAGCCCGTTCATTTTGGGATTAGCAGGCACTTTTAAGGAACCAGGATTGACTTTATGGAACCAGGGCCTACAGAGCCCTCTTGGGAGAGTGGCAGTGGGTGTGCAAGGTCCCCCGGCTCACACGTGAGTGGGGAAGGGCCCTTCCTGGCAGGCCCAGGAAGCGGCGGGTTTTGAAAAGCTTGAGGAATGAAAAATTCACCCAAATCAAGAGTCGCCGCAGGTGAAACGTAATGTCGCGCTCTTAGCTTGGCTTCCGAGCCCCAGGAGGCTTTTAAAGGTCTGATCTGCGATTCCTCGTGAAAACTTTCAGCAAAAGTCTTAAGAAGGCCCAGGTGGCAAATTAACTTGTGCTGCACCTATGTAAATAATCAGGCAAAGTCTAATGAAACTTAAAGATTTCTTTAAGATTTTTATTAAAAAGGGGGAAATGGTGGAAAAAATTGTTTCAACACAAAACTATGCATCCTCTGTGGCGTACTCCTCCAGATTTATCACATTCTAGCCTTGTTTATGGTCCTTGAGCCATTTTGCAACTCTGTAAGCGGCAGGTAAATGATGACCTGCGAATCCCGCTCCACCCGTGACGGCTTTGTCCCATGCGCATCTCATCTCAAAACTCCCTCGCTCCGTGTGAATTTGCGCTATTTTGACTTTTCCGCTGAACTAGGGATGGCATCTGCCTGGTTTCCTGATACCAGTGGATGAACGAATTCTTCAACGTGCGTTTATTTTTATATCTGCATGCGCACTATGAGTCTACTTTTTTCTAAAAATTATCCTTCAATTCTTTCTTTTACTTAGATCGACAATGCATTGAAAATCACGTGTTTGAACAGTATAGTGCTTGTAATAACTGCCATATGGATTATAATACCATCAGCTACGTAAAAGCCTTTTCTGTGTAATGAGTTAAATATTTAAAATTGTCGTAAAATATGTATCTGTTAATGAAGATAAGACAAAATGATGATTATTTTTTGCCACATTAAGGCCATTTTTTAGCTGCTTGTAGCAATCAGCAACAATGCCTTAACTTTAGGTCCGTAAAGTTACAAGCTGAAGATTAAAAATAAATACGTAAACCGGATTTCAGACCGCAATGGCACGTGAAGCAGCTTGCTTACACGTGAGTGTATGCGTGAGTCTCTGTGCCCAACGCACATGCGCAGATAAATGTCGCTGTGACCACGAAGAGCGTTTGCACGGCTGCCCTCGGCGGCCTGCTGGGCTGGTCAGCGGTGCAGCCGACCGCAGCGCCGACGCTGTGGTCCTGTGTCCGCTCCTTCCTTTTCGCATCGCCCGAGATTCCAGCAAGACGCCGAGACGGTCGAGCGGCACTATTTTAATGCCAAGCCTGCGCTCTTGTGTTTAAATTCTCCTTAAAATAGTTTGGAACATTTCTCAGCATTATGAAATGTCATCCAACACATCGCCCAAGTGTGACAAACATCTGCGATTCCTCCTGCCTTGCATACGTGATAAGCCTGTCTCTCCTACTCAAAGAGAGTGGCACTCTGTGAAGCGCCGGGACATTATAACATCGCTGTGGCATTACTTTAAACGGTTCGGCACTCCTGCTTTGTCCACCGGGGAATGGCGACTTCAGGAACTAGACAAAGGCGCCCCTGGCATGTCATCATAGGCCTGTGCTGAGCGGCGGGCTGCTCGCTTCCCAAGGTGCTGAGGGGTGCTCGGTGCCGGGTGCTCAGGAAGACCCCGAGGCTAGGTGAACGCAGAGGCCTTCGGCAGCCTCCCCGCGGCCTTGTGGGATGCTGACGTGGTGTCGTGAAACAGTCGTCTAAGTCCGTCTAAATACGTTAGCGGACGTGGAGGGAAAGCAAGGAACGCGGAAGGCAGACCTTGAGTGGTTACTCAGAACCGCAACGCTCTTACTCCGGTACAATGAGCACGTACGGTGTGAAGCACAAGGCGAGGACGAAGACTGGTTCCTGAGCCGGACGTGAACGAGCTGAGCTCAGACGCCTTCGCTCGCATGTCCTGTCTGGTTTTCCTCCGGACTGATGACTGGGAGACCTACCCGTTTATGCAGATGCGTACGTTACCCTTAACTTGGCAAGACCAAGATGCAGTCTGAGACACAATACGTAATACTGGGAAATACTGAAAAGCCGGGATACTGGTTATTATCGTATTTGTGTGAGAAATCACTGTACTAAAATAATAATCTGTTATGTAAATCTTCATACAGACTAAGAGACTTTTCCTACGAATGCACTGACTGCTTTTCAAAATTATTATCTTTGCGACTTCTAAAGAATACTGATGAAATTTCTAAACTATGTCGACCGTGATAGTCTCTTGCTGTCAAACGCAACAGCCACCGATGGCCTCTCTAATTTCAAGGCTGTCAGCTGCAGTAAATGACAGCATGGCTGAATGCTGGTCCAATGATCACACATCACATCTGTTTAAAAGATGACCTGTGATCTTCTGGAAAAATTTAGAACTTGACTATTTAACATGACGAAAACAGCTCACCTATGATGGACAGTTTATTTGTAATCGTTTTGAGTTATATGAAAATTTCATAGATATTAGCCATGAGAAATCATTTAAGCATTGACAGATGACAACATCCATTATATTCACTAATGCTTTAAATGTTAACCGTCAGTGTGAATATACATGTGTACTTGTTTATACAAAATGAATATATTTTTCATATATTCCATTGTTATTTTTACTTCACTTTTAAAGTACAGTGCTTTCAAATACCTCTTAATGTTTCATGTCAACTGACTGACTGGAAATTTGGCTACAAAAAAGCAAACTCAAAGTTTTTCGCTAAGATTATCAGTGTCACTTCAATGGATGTTTTAGCTTTAAAAAATACAGATTCCGCAGATTTACCATGACACCCGCACAGCGTGGTTTGAGCTGGCTCTGTCACGTGCCACGTACCAGAGGGCAACGGCATCTCACTCTGCCGGCCACACGCAGAGGGGCAGCCTGCTCACGAGTTCTCCGCCCACTGGACCTGCAGTCGTGGGTCAACTATTTACTGGACCCAAGTCCCAGGTCCAATAAATAGGGTGTCACCAGAGGAAGTGATTATTAAAAGTATTCGAAGCAGTTCTGATATTTTTAAATGGTTAATTTCATCTGATTTTCATAATATTATCAAAATGTGATAGATTTCTTTACAAGTGGGAAGTCACAAGACACTCGGAAACATACAGATGTCTCTATTCCATTCTGGGAATGTATTTAGAATACCTGATTACTAAATACAGAGCATTCTTTCCCTTCTATGACATGTTAAAATCCTGAATTTATAATAAATGAGTAAATCCTAAGTGATGGTGTGAGAAAACTAGTCTTTATCTATCTATATTTCTACTGTTTTCGCTGCATATAAATCATATTGGTAGTGTTTCAAATTAGGGGTCTTGAGGACAGTTTCTATAGGTAACAAATTTTGAGCAGGGTCACATTTGAAATAATAATCTAGTTATTAGAATCAGTGCTAATTTTAATTGACTTTTTGGCCAATGTGGAGGAACAAAGTTGGAGCAGACTTGTGCTGGGCAAGTGTTTACTAAAATGGCGTTTTACTGACCCTACTTGCCACAGCCCGTGATGCTACCGTTTCTGCTATATCACTTCTAAGCACCCCTCTTCAATAACCATCGGTCTAAAGGAACTTTATAAAATAAAATAATGAAACTGAAAATAGGAAATTCTCCTCCGGAGTTTAAATACTACGGCTAAATAAAACACCTCCAAAAGTAAGTTAGAGAATTGAGAGCAAGTGTTCAAATCATAATGGTGACAAGAAAAATTGTGACGAATCTTAAACAAATAAGATATAAATACAAGAGTCCTTCTAGGAGTCCTTTAATTCCTGAAACGCCTGGAAAGTACCGAGTCAAGGCTTGTCTAAGTGGTGATCGATAACTGTCACAGTTTACTCAAGAAGTATTCGCGGAATAAAATTATTTTAAATTCGATGTAAATTCCATCCATCCATCCATCCACTATCTATCCATTTATTCTTTCTCATTATGTGCAGACACTGCTGTAAGTCCCGGAGAGTATTAATAAGCAGGCCTGCTCTCCAGTAGCTTTTAGTCCAGTGTAAGAAACTAAACAAGGAAACAAATCTATAATAACATCCGATGTAGTCGTTATAATGTTTACAATTTTACAAAGTTGGAATAGGCGGCGTGGTTTTATGTATCTACTAGCCGATTCAAGCCTCGAATCCAAGGCGGTTGCTGAGACGGAGATATTACACCCCAGGAATCGCTGGAAAGGCAGAGCTGAGAACCCTAGAGGCAGTTCCTACACTGGCACCTTCACAAACACGTCATGCTTCAGTAATGACTAGGACAGGCTCTCACTGATGAACTTGACTGTACTCAAGATGTCTGGATGGGCTGAAACATTCGAGACACACCCGCGTGTACGCATGTGTGCACTCTGAGCATTGCTCCAGCAAACCCCGTGTCCTCGTGTAGAGATAAGGCCAAAGACTTGGTCCGCGCGTGACCCCGTGTGTAGCCCCTGATGGAGTGGATTTCTAGCGCCTGATGCCGGCAGTACGAGTCACGAACCTTTCCCCACAGTAATCCTGTCTAGCTCAGGTGACCCTTTAGTAAAAGGTTGTTATCGGTTTGCCTGATGGGACAGACGGCTGAGACTTCGTGGCTCACAGGAGTTTCCACATGGTGTTGGCGCTGGGCTGCTTGCTAGTGCTGGTTAATAAATCTGCAGACGAGTGGCAGAGTTTGTTTTCACTACATCGTAGGAGTAGGGTCACGAGGGGGTAGTTCCCCTTCGCTTTCTCATGGTACTTTCGGTGGCTACCATGAGGTCCTACAAAGAGTGGAAGAGTGTGTGTGACAAAAGTCAGTCCGGTAAGTTCACAAGAGTGGTGAAGCATTACAAAGAAACATAAACACAATGCTCGGGGCGCGCAGTGGCTGCACGTGGAGAGGTGATTTTGAACGCGGCCAGGGAAGTCTGTCCCGAGAAAACGGCAGTCGGACATAAACTTGAACGAAGTGTGGGACTGAGACGCGGAGACGGCGAAAAACAACAGGCAAGGTCAAAGGTTTGGAGGTGGAGCAGGCTGCGCACATTCAACACTGCAAACCGGCCGTGAGGGCAGGACGGGGTGAGGACGGCGTCGGGGGACGGACGGGGTCAGCCCGCACCGTGTCTGCTGACCACGAAGTTTGTTTTTATTCTGAATTAATTAACAGCGGGCCATTGGAGGAATTTGAGCAGAAAGGTAATCTTATCTAAGTCGCATTAAAGAAACTACCTTTCTGGCGGGTGTGTGCGGATTAATTTTAAAATAGCAAGAGTGGAATCATGAGGCCAGGCAGGGACCTGCCGAGCTGCAGGTGCGAGGTCATGGAGGCCGGCGCGAGGTCACGGAGGCCGGCGCATCGCAGGATCGGGGGGAATGAGACGCTGCCGCTCTGGGATACGCGTTTAGGTGAAGCCAACGGGACTTTTCGGTGGATTGATGTACGATGCGACAAAGCTGTACACTGTGAGGGGAGAAAAGATGCTGACGAGCCGGGCTATCGTGGCGCTGGAGGTCATAAGAATTCATATGTTCTGGGATATGTTCCCGGATGAAGCCGTCAGCACTAGATGCAGAATGTGAAAGAGGAAAACAATCGAGGGTGAAGACTACGCTTCTGGCAGGGGCGGTCTGCGGTCCGCACGGTTCGGGTCAACACTGCTGCCGAGAGAAACGACACAAGCTGCTCCTGCGTAAGAAGGAAACCAGTACTGGAAGGACTCAGAGAAAAGTCAGCACACGGAGCGACCGAAGGCCAAGGCCTCGGGGAGAAGAGAAACCTGGGGATTAAGCCAACGTGAGGGCCGCTTGTCTCCCCTGAGGGGTGCTTTCCCCAAGCAGCGTCGGGGAGCTGGCACAGCGCGGCAGAGCGGCAGACACGGACTCGGGGGCTCCCTTGTGGACAGTCGAGCTCCACGTAAAACATGGGTCCAGATGAACATCCCAGGCTTTCAATTAGCACTTCAAAAGGCCTCGAATTAGAGAAATAATGCACAGAAAATAGAACCACCCAGCTTTTATTATTCTCAATTAAATGAAGGGGATCCGAGTATACCTATCGCCTCCAACCTAGATGTCAAAAAGAAAACACAATGCAAAACAAAACAGGAAAACAACTGTGTCTGGGGGAAGATACCAGAGCTCTTAATCGTTTCTCCGATGTCCATGTATGAAAGAACCGGGCAGATCAGAAGACAAGATAAAACGATAAAGAAAAAAAAAAATAGAAAATGGAAGAAAACCCACAGGAGATTAAAAAAACAAAATTCTGAGTCATGGCATTTAAAATAAATGGTCTGATGCCGTCAATAAATACAAGGACAAGTTTGATAATTTGGTAGAGAACTGAAAAGTGAAAAAAGGAAAACAAACTGCTAATTCTGTTGCTAAAAATTACAATGACATATGAAAATTAACGGCATATTGTATGTAACAGAACAGAGGGTTACTGACTTAGAAAATAAAGCAGAAGAAAATATCCAAAACGAATTAAAGTTTATACCCAAATATCCAAAACCTGATTAAAGTTTCACAGCTATAATGTGGCGGGAAGGAATCTAGACAAGATAATTCACACTTTATGAATCTCTTTATGGAAAGAAGGCGACAACATAGGCAAACTACCCTATGGCGTCATTAAGCATAATCTGAAGGGATGAGGG
>NW_006443225.1:22025796-22036533 GCF_000325575.1 Pteropus alecto | reverse complement strand
AGCAGCGCTCACGACGGGGGCTTACGGGACGACGACGGCCCTCCCTGCTTTCCTCGGCCTTCTGAAACACCGGAGTGGACGATCCCCAGGAAGAATCTGGAAGCTCCCGGAGAACATGGCGCCAGCGCCACATCCACCGACTTTCCCTCCAGCGTCTGTTTACTGTGAACGCCCCGGCACGTGTTGACGCCTAAACCTACAGTCTGCCGTCGGGCCCCGAGCCGCACCGATCCCAGTGTCCCCGCCTCTGCGCCGGAAGGGAAAGCACTGCAGGGGGGACGGGGGTGCAACTGAACCGCAGAAAGAAAACTGGCAAATCAGATCAATTTTTCTTAGAAAATCAGACCAGGCACTCGTGACAGGTGGGAGGTTGAGGGTTTATGCAGAAATAAGCATTATGGGATGTAACACGCTGTAGAGACTAGTTCAGAATAAGGGGGGAAACGGAGCGTGTATGTAACTATACGGACGATGCAAAGGAAACCGATTACAGGTGTCAAAAGGGTTGGAAACATGAAAACATTTTGGGACAGAGACATCAGAGCAGGGAGGATAGTGCGCATCAGTCTGTGCGAACTGCCATGATGAAAAACCGTAGATCTGGCGGCTTAAACAATAAACGAGGGAGATTTGTTTCTCGCAGCTTTGGAGGCGCTCACTGCTCTAGCTCTGGGTGAGGACTCCCCTCCTGGCCCGGGATGGCAGCCTTCTCGGTGTGTCCTCACCTGGAGGACAGAGAACGCTCCAGCGTTTCCCGCATCCTAAGGACACTTGCCCGTTCAGACCAGGCCCCTCCCCGAGACCTCATTTCGCCCTAATTACTCCCCGAGAGGCCCTCTGTCCAAACACGGACACATGGAGGGTTGCCGTGGAGGGGGGGCGCATGTTCAGTGTGTAGCAGACAGAAGACACGGTCTAGACCGTGAAAGCTGCAAACCCGGCCTCCGAGGGGACCGGAGGGGAAGGACGGTGCGAACGCCACAGACAGACGCGTGACGCGGCACGGTTTCCACGGAGCCTGCTCCACTGACGACCCACACTCGAAACCGACACTGTCCTCCCCTTCTCCTCCTTTCTCTTCACCACGAGTGTCAACCGAGTGTTGACCGAGGACGACAAGGCTCATATGTCAGGCCGACCTGGTGGCGTTCTATTATTATCTCTGAATTCAAGGAGTCTCAATGAAACATGTGGAGATGTACAAGTTAAAAGGGAATAATACCTCACACAAAATTCTCTAGTTTTGAGTAAAAATTAAAATTCGTTTTTTATTCAAACGAATTTGTCATCTTAAACCAGAAAAGTTAGAAATTAAAGGGAGCGTGACATAAGTGATAGGTCCGGTTCCACGTGTAAATACTTCTGAGCGTCGTAGGTCTACACGGGGTCTCTGAGGGTGTGGGGTTGAACCTGTTAAGTTTACGCTGTTCTCCACACCACTAGTAGTTTTGTCGCTGTGGACCTGCGGTGAGGAGCACCTCCAGCCTCGGACCTGAGAGCACTCGCTCTCAAGGGAGAATCGGCAGCTCCGGGCTGGCGAGCCTTAGGGTATCGTGTCACAGCCGCTGCGCTCACAGTGTCTGCAGCCACTGAGATAACTAATGAGCATAATGGTCCTATGGGATTTCCACTTTTCCTAGGTCAATTCTTCCGCAGGGGGGCCGTCACTTCCTTTCTGTTGGTCCCACTGGCCACCGCAGAGCCTAGACCGGGAGCCCAGAGGAACTCACTGTGGCATTAGGAGCTGGTGGTCCTGGGTCCCGCACTCTCGTGCCTCCGCCTGGTCCTTTCCCAAGTGGCTGCTCTCCCATCTCCCCAGGGACCGAAGGCTTTGGGTTCACATTTGGGTTTTGATATGAAAACAGAGAGGCATGTGGCATGCGCTGAACCTTGACCTCTGAGGCCCGCGTGGGCCCCGACAGAACTCCGCCGAAAGGAGCACGTTGCCTCGTCGCCTGTGAACAGATGTCGTCCAGGCACGTCGAGAGGAGGAATGGCGGAGTCAGGGGTCTGGGCATTTCTGTTTCCTCAGTGCAATCGTCGTGCACAATCTCCGCCCTTTAACTGCTGTGCCAAATGAGCAAGAGTAGTTACCAAAGATTAACAATGATTCTTTTCTCCTCTACAGAAACTTCGCCTAGTCATTATGTGACTAGATTATATTACTACTGTGCTACACAGGTAGGTGCTGAGCCACTCGTAAACAAATTTAAAACAGCGTGAAGTGTGTGTGCACACGCACGCTTACGGCAGCCCGTGGTAAGCTTCTAGCAGATCTCTAAAGGCAGCATGAATCAAGAGTCCATGTGTCGCTAGGCATTCTCTTAGAATGACAAAATGGATTAAAAACAAAGAAAACTCTAAAGGATAAAAGATCAAAAGCTTTGCTGTCACTGTCCCCAGGATCGACGAGCACGAGAAAGATGCAGCAGGGAACGAGGCATTAACTGCTCTGAGCGACGTTTCTTTTTCCTCGGCTTCGGGACTCTGCTTTGTCCATACTGTGTGCTTCATAATCAGTAATCTCACTAGGCTGGTGGCCGCGGCAACAATAGAAATCACATGTTTTTAGTACTTAAACCATTTGCCGCGTTTGGGCGACCTGGTGATTATAAAGGCCATCTGTAACTGCTTCTCTCCAGATGGCAGGACGAAGCGAAGAATGAACAGTAAGACGTGTTTTCAATAAACCGCTGTTACACATGAACAGCAGAACGGCCTTTCGATTATTTTTATAGGAAATACATTATGTCTTAAACGTGAACAGTGAAACGTTCGCCCCCTTTCCTCGTCCGCTGCTTTGGCCTCCAGGTCCTGTCATTCATCAGCTGGTCTGTACGGGACCTGCTGCCACGCAATGGGTGGTCCTGTGAGTCCTTCACACGTCTCTGCGGTGGGTTTTGGTAAAAGTTCAACAATGACTATCCAACAGTTAATAAGTCTTCTTTCACTGTGCATATCCGATTGTGTACATCGGAATGTGTATCTAATCGACTCATCTCAAATTGTATTATTTTTAACACTGCGCTGAAGAAAATTCTCAAACTGGACACTCCCTGTATTCCTGACCCCATTAGACTAGGATGACACAGGTAGAAGACTATTCTCGGTCCTTCGAGAATATCCACACAAGTTCAAGTGTTTTTCTAGATTTTTTCCACATCTTTTCCAAAAAAGCTTGAATTATCTCTATCTGGTTTAGTAGCGACTGAAGGCAAAAGCCTTGTTGTGAAAACATCTTTAAAAGAAATGAATGCCTTTTATCAACCCGTAGAAGTCGTTTGCTTTATTGAACTAAGCAGCACACTTTTGGTCTCACACATTTGTTGTGAATCCCCGTGTGTCGTTATGGCAGTGAACTGAAACCAAACGAAAAACCTAAGGGAAAAAGGAGCAGCCTCACATGAAACTATCGCACGGCACGACGCAGAGGACTGAGGCTCTGAGTCAGTGACACACAGCTCAGGCCGCACTGCGCGGACTCTCAGGCAGGAAGAAACCGTCAGAGGCGGATTTCAAATGTTTGTAAATGGCAAGTACCATGTGGGATGGTGACTGTCAGAGGAATGGAAGAAAGCCTTGGCGATGTGTTCTCTAGACATCGTGCTCTCAAGTTTAGATTCCAGCTCCAAGGGCCTTTCCTGTTCCGACCAGCACCCTCCGCAGCAATCACGGGAGGACCCCAGGGTGAAGGCAAGAGGCGGAGAAGTCTGAGGCTTTCTGCTGTGCCCCTCCGGCCCGGGGCTCCCTCCCGATAGGTCCTCAGGGGTACATGCGGGCGCCCACACTGCGTTGCAGGCACCTTCCCCCCAATTCCCAAGAAGCTGAGCCTGTGAGACACGTGGCCTGAACAGGCACAGCGCCCCGCACAGGCCCCAGTGTTCGCCTGCTAATAAGCAGAAAGGACCATTTCCGTAAGTGTCAGCGACATCACCTCCCGGAGAATCTGTGGTTGTGGACGTTCTAGGAAGCTCATTCCTTTTACCTGTGGCTCCTGGGCACCATTCTCAAATTGCGTGGGTGCACTGTGCTTAATTTCCATACTGGGATCCCTGTGACAGTCTTGACAGAGAGTTTTCTTCTCTCAGATTTCGAACATTAAAAACAGGCAATGCTTTCTGCTTTTCAGGAGAGATACCGAAAAGAGACGCACGGCCCTCCACTGCAGGACATTGTCCAGGCTGAGCCAGAGTCTCCCCAGGCCCACGTCACAGCTGTTCCAGGAGGGGCCTTGGGGAGCCACCTGGGTTTGCAGTCTGCAGGGCTCGGCTGGATGCTGCCCAAAGTAAATGCGACAGAGAAGGGGAGCAGCTTTATCTGCACGCCTGCAAAACGAAGGGTTTCGGGTAATTCGACAGAATTCTCAAAACCACTTCTTGAAGCAGAACGACCGCCGTCGTGCTATGGGTAAGGAGACTGAAAAGGGGGTCGGTCGCAGGCTGAGCCGGGGCCGACCCCGCCCTAGAGGCAGCCCCGCCACCGCGAACCTCGGCAAAGCTCGCGCTGCTGCGCTGTGACGGAGCAACGCACTGGACGCGCAGAACTTCCACGGGTGACGGAAGAATTTTTCATATGAAAACGATTTTTGAGGTTATATATAGCAAAATATATTTTTAAATGACTTAGTTACGTTGTCTATTTGCAATCACAGAGAATTGGCTGGTGGTACTTTCTGCCTTAAAATAATCCTGTCTCTCAGTATTTCAGAGGGGGTTTGTCTGTTTCTGAAAACTTGATTTGGGGATGAAACCTGATAGATTTTCAGACCGAACCTTGGATTTCTTTGGACAGGATGGTCAAGACTCCACACCACACGCTGTGGGCTAAATTGTGTGGCATCCCCTCCCCCCAATTCATACGCTGAAGTCCCGGTCCCCAGTATCTCAGAATGTGACCGTATTTAGAGACAGGGTCTCTGAAGAGGTAATGAAGTCAAACTGACGTCACGTGGCTGGGCTCTAACGCAACGCAGTCCGCATCGTCTAAGAGAAGGGCAGGGCTCTGCCACGCACAGAGGGCAGAGCGCGTGAAGACGGCTGTGCACAGGCCGAGGAGGGAGGCCACCAACGGCCCAGCCCTGCCAGCCCCCGGGATTAAGGGAAAATGAATCTCTTTCGTCTAAGCCACCAGTCCGTGGTGCTTTGTGTGGCAAACTAAAGCATCATCTTATTTCATACTCTAGGAATTGAGTTTTTCTGGCTCACATCTTCAAGTACCATGTGGGAATTATTTATAAGTTACAGAAGTAATCCAAAATAAGACATATAGAGAGATATGTAATTACTCACCCAACATATTAAATGTTTATGAAGTTATATTTGTGACAGTATGAAAGAAACACCCTGGATGTGATGTGAGCACTTGGAGACTATAATTAGGCTGGATGAAATACAACAGATCTGTGGGCTACGCTGTTAAGAATACGAATTATAACGTTAAGAATATGAATCATAAGCCTGCCATTATATGTTGGTAGTCAAATGTCGACAAGATTTGATATGTAGATAGAAAATGCTTTCACTCTAAGACATCTCAGTCACTGGCCAACCGAAGTGTTCAGCACCACTGAGCTCTCCCCGCTTCTTTGCTGTGGGCCATTAGGGTCCTGTTGACACACACATTTGTCATCTAGGTAGAACGACAAATTAGGGTCTGTATGATATGACAGTATAAATTAGCGTAATAGACTGGATGGCCAATCGCTTGGCCTGTTCCTACAGCAAGCGGATGCATAAGAGTCGACAGAGAACGGAGAACATGAGCCGGGTCCGGCGTGTCCCATGGGAGCGGGCAGGCAGCAGGGACGGCCATGTCCGAAGAAACAGGTTGGTAAAGAGCAGCAGATCCCACAGGCAGAGCAGGCCATGGGCTTTAACCTGGAACCGGCACCACACAAAAGCACCACAAGAAACATGGGCAAATTTGCCACCTATAAATTGACGGTAACTACAGATGTGCCAGTGGTGACAGTCATCTCTGAGCCACACACTGGACAGTTAGTTCCAGCACCAAGCTTCATACAATCGTGCACCTGGTATAAGCTATGTCCTGCTTTGAGAATTAAAACACTTCTGGAAAGAGATGGAAGGTATACCCGCATCTCAGTTTTTAGGACATCCCTTTGTCCCCTGGTCCTCATAGGTGAACTAGATGAAACCGGCAATATTTGACCATCTTGACAGATAAATATAGCGTTTTTCATGTAATATTGATATCTCCTTTTACTCTCGAGAGTATCTGCATTTGATGAGAAGTTATGTAGTCGCCCTAAGTAAATGTCTGTGTCCTGTTTTCCCAGGATCATCTGGTAAGGGTTATCGTCATTTCTTTTCATTGGCAACCATAATCTGTTAGATTTAGAAACACATTTTCCCTGTTGAAGCGTGTGCACACACACTCACAACTGGAGTGACGGCAGGTACTAAGAACAAGAGCCAAATTCTTCCACCACAAAATATGAGAAACACAAGAAAATATTATTGTAAATTAATATACTCAAAAGACCATCATCTTCGCTTGCCGTTTTAAATCCTTCTTAAGGGTCATCTATCATTCTGGAGGAAGAAAATGAAACTACTTTAAATGAAAAGAAACATGTCCCTACGTCCAGAGCAGGAATCGCTCGTATGTCTCGCATGAAGGGAGCCTGGCGATTTGGATCTGCCTCCACCTGCCTGGCCGGGCTGCTTCGAACTAAACCCTGCAGATCCAGGACGTCTCTGAGGACCACGACAGACGTGTGACAACTGACTTTGCTGGATGGCTGGCAGCCCCAGCCAATGAGGCAGCAATGCAGACGCGCACCACCTCTCACAAAAAGGAAAAATTGCCTAATGAAATAAAAGCATTTTACAATCATGATAAATAAGCATCATTCTGTATGATGCTTTACCCTTAGGTATTTACGCTCTCTGATTTAAAATAATCAATAATCTAAACTCAAGTGACCGAAATTGATCTACCAAGTCTCAATAAAACCTAAATCTATCCTTCACCTCTAGTATCGGCGTTTCTGTCGTTACCTGATCTCTTGTTGCGTTTGTTTCTTTGTCCTTCATTTATCGTTGACACGTGGGCGAGGCCAGGGCGTCCGAGTGTGTGTCGGCACCGGCACTGGCATTTCCCCGTCACCTAGCACTGCCATGGGGCCTGGCCTTCCGAGGGCGGCTGCGCCTCACCCAGTGCGCTGATCGTGGCCGCTGGAAGGCGCAGAACCGAGAGAGGGTTTGCTGCCAATTCTCCCCTGCAAGGGAAACTCCTAGCCTTGGAAAATGCAAAAATGTGGGCATCTGCAAAGGGGCTGCTCCGACACAGCAATCCACTGTTGTGTGTGTGAGGGGCGAGGGGGGGCTTTAACTGCATGTTTTTAAAGCCCTGGGCAAGCTCGTCTTTGATTAGACTTTAGGCTAAAACTCCTTTCATCTCAGCTACTCTTTTCAGATTTGAGATCACTGAACTGATTAAACTCACCTACTTAAACTTCGTTTTTTATTGACTTGCTCACTAGTTTAATATTTTCTTCATGAGCAGACCAGCATCCTCAGAGCAGAAACGATGGCACTCATCTCTGCTCGGCCACCCAAGCAGAACTGACGACAGACTCCGAAACCCAGATCCTGAGCCCTGAAGGAGACGCTCTGCTCACGGTGAGGACGGGGCCTTGAATGACAGGACCGGGCGCTAAAACATCATCTGCGTTTGTGTGGGCAAATGACATTTCTTTCTAAAACACAGCTACAATTACGAGCCAACCTTAAGCAATGAAATCACTGGGCCGCACGAAGCCCGCTGGGAACTGAGCCCTAACTCATTTCACGACGATTATTAGGCACGGAATGCAGGTGGAGGGGAAGCGGGATCCACGGCGCGCGACTCAGACACGCACGGTGCTCGTTCACATGGGGAGAAGCCGAAAACCCCGCAGCGTACGACACCCCCACGGAAGAAAGAGAAGCGGGGTGCAGCTGGCGCGCGCGCAGCGCTCAGCCTGTGCCTCGGGCCCGACCTGCGCGCGCAACTTTCACACCCCCGGAGTGCTCCCCACTCTCGAGCGGCCCCCCAGCCCGCGCTCGGATGGCGCCTCTCTCGGGCGCCCCCGCTTCCGTCTTTAACCCCTTCACTCCACCTACGCTCTGTCCAGTGCCCCGTCCGTGCCAGGCAGGGGCTGAGGCACTGAGAAGAGACAGACACGGCCCCCTCCTGCCGGGAGCCCGGCGTCACCGAGGGTGGCAGCATGCCGCCAGGCCGTCGGGGACACAGGCGGTGCGGGCGCAGACGGTGCGAGGCGAAGGGACAGCAGCTCGGGAGGCAGAGTGTGCTGACTTTACAGGGAGACGAGGCCAGGTGTGAGCTGTCGGATTCTGGCCGTTCCCGAACCTGTCTGACTCTCCACGTCCCATCTGCAGAATGGGAACCGGGGGGCCTGTCTCGCCGCGCTGCTGAGGACTGGGGAACAGGTGTGCAGAGCGCCTGGACAGTAACGCCACTGCGAAGCGTATCCTGGCTGGTTCGTATTAGCATGAGGCCCGGCTGGCCGCGTCAGCGAGCAGTTTTCAATGTTCCTTGTGTTTGCGAGAAATTAGTTATAAATATTTGAAAGCAGCAGCATGACAGGGTCAGAACGACGCTTCAGCGCGATGAGTTTTGCAACAGCGAGCAGACAGACGGAGGGGGGAGCCTGGACCGCACAGGCCGGAGACCGCGGAACGAGTTCGGGCATGAAAGCGAAGCGCCTGCGCGTAGAGGGTCCGGCGGGGGCCCCCCCTAGGTGACCGCGGAAATGAAACGGGAAGGACCGCGCAAGGCCCAGGACCAGCCCCGTCTCCGGGAGCGCAGGCAGACGGAGCCGGACGGCCCGCGCCTCACGGCCGCTCACACGCACTCAGACGCCCTGGGCTCTGCACCTCGCTTTCATATCCCAACGGTCCTATGATGACGGTGCTGTCCCCTCACTTTTTAGATGAGAAAACATTAGGAAGTTTAATTAATTTGCCCGAGGATGCACAGGCAGGAAATGCTTGAGCAAGATTCGAACTCCAGCCCTTTGCTGCTGGAATACGAGAACGACCTAGCATTACCGGAACCTGCCTTCCGGTGCGACGGTGACTCCCAAACGGGGAGGCGATGGGGACAGAGGCGATCGCAGAAACAAATCAGGAGAAGATGGTGGGGCCGCGGAAGGCCACAGTCTGCCTCCTCCTGCACCGGCCACTGTTCTCAGTGGGAACGTCCCACTCGGCTGGCGTCGCACCTGCCCCTGCCCCTCCTGCCGGGCAGCCCCTGCTGGGGACGCTCAGGTCCAGGCTCAGTTCTCCCCGTTCCGCGAGGCGCAGGGAAAGCGTCACGCCGAACACGCTCCCCAGAGCTGAAAGTTCGAGGCTCCTCTCAGTCTCCCTTCAGTGAGCTCTGCGGCGTTATTTATACTGAGGGGTTGGTCTGACACTAATTATTCGCATCACTGTCCTTCTCTTGTTGCACGATTTTTCCTTTTCTGCACAATTTTGTGCCTAATTTTTGCTTTTTTATTCCATGTACCTTAAAAGGTATTTTGGTTAAAAAATGTGAATACTTTGAAACTTTGACAACTTCTAAATTAAAACAAAAGGTGGACTAAGCGCATGAGTCAGGCTGGAGCGAAGAGGAACAGTCATCACCCCGACCACCTACGCGGACCGCTAACTCACGCTCTCCTTGGCAGGCGTCGGGAGACGCAGGTGCAGCTGTTGACCGCAGGATGTCTGAGTGAAGCCCATGTTTATAAATAACAGATAAAAGAACTAGCAGACCATAGTAAGGAAATGAAAAGGAAAAGGTTACATATTAAATTGAAAAATATCTAACATTTAAGGCAGCAACAATGAAGCCTACTTGTCCACAGAATATTAATCATAGACACGATCTCACTTGTGTTTGCTTGATATTTGCATAATTCTCCCAACTACTATGAAAACATCACCTAAAAAGAGAACATGGACATTTTAACAAATCAGAGAGAAATAGAATAAAGCACTGCCCTCGTTTCCATATAATATTTCACCAGTTAGATATCTTAACAAAACTCTGACAAAACTGTTTTGTTTTTCAAGGACACTAAATTTGTAAAAATGACGATCGATGAGAATGATAAAAAGCCATCTAGTAATTCACCTCGTTTCAGGCAGGGACATGTCTGTACCATCCCAGCGAGACAGAAGTGTCCCAGATGCCCCGACTTTCCTGAAGGACCTTCCCCAGCCTCTCGGACGGCAGGACCCCTGGGGAGTTGCGGAGAAGGGATCACAGGTGGTCAGACTCGAGGTGCTGAGGTGGGATACGGGGCTTGGGGAGGCCGAAGGGAGCCATGTCCCCTGCTGCACGGGCGTAGGCCGCCCCTGGAGCTCGGAGGGGGTCCTAGGTGACCCACCTGCACCTGGCCACGGAGACCCCGTTACCCGCACGCGCTCCTGCTTCGCGCGGCCGGCTGCGCAGCGCACACGTGGCACAGGCCCCTGCGACCCCCCGGGGGCGGCTCCGGCGCTGCTCACCGTCCGCACGGGTTCGGCGCCGCCGGAGCCTGCGACACGTCAGTGGCCGGAGCCTTCTCCGGCCATCACCATGGACAGCGCATCCGCCGCGTCCTTTCCTGGAGTCACCAAAGGGGCGTGGCCCGTAACGTGACTCACCGGTACGTCCTTTTCCTGTCCTATTGCCCATAGGTCTTGCCACATGGCTTGTCCCCATAAGGGCCAGTTGAGCCAT
>NW_006443225.1:22017058-22025351 GCF_000325575.1 Pteropus alecto | reverse complement strand
GGGGAGAGGCGTGGGCTCGGGCTAGACACGGCAGGAGGGACGTGCCCACCCTGGACGGCGCACCGCACCACAGAGCCCGCAAGGGGCCGGCCGCGCAGAGCCCCTATAACGTCACCGAGCCGAGCCCCTCACACGGTGCAAGAGGGGTGAGGGCAGGCGCAGGCACTCTCCCGTGCTTAAACATGGGCACGGCAAAGCCATTTCCAAAAACACAAAGCCATCTGTAATGAAGCCAAGAGAAAAGACTTGTTGATGAGGATTAAATTCGGTTTCTTTCCTCTGCATCCCTGAATTAATTTAAATTCATTTTAAAGTTTTGCTTCCCTTCACTGATCTACCATTAGTATAGTTCAATCTTTTTAACTGCCTTTAAAATATTCTACTCATTAAGGAAAATGTAGATGAAGTTGAATTTACAGTATCTTAATTATGACTCATGCTATCCATTTTCAAAACTATGTCCCATGGATTAATTCTATGAAAACCATATGAAAAATTGCTTAAAGGTTTTCTCGACTAAGTTTGTATTTGCAAAGACATTTCTCAAGAGCCAGCTCAGTGATTTGAAAGCCATCTGTTCTATAGACTAAAATAATACAGCCGAAGCAAGGAATTGAGGGGAAAAACCCTGTATTCTCCCTGTGGGAAAGAGAAAAATGAAAAAATGTAACGGGATTCCCTTGGAAACAGTGAGAACCCTTACTTCTGACAGAGAATCTAATTGGAGAAGCTCTTACAGCACATGTGTCTGCAACCGCATGCATGAATCAACATGTCGTTTCCAGGCTGCGTTTAACAGGAGCGACTTGCACTCTCTTTGACCTACTGTGTTTATTTTACCCACGTCGAGAAACACTGGGTTTAAAAGAAAGAAATGAAAAAACTTTGATCATGTGGGTCAAATAATTTTAAAAACCTCGTGTGAGGTTGAAGAACCCTTTTATTTGTAGCTTAATTATTTTCCGATCATTGATAAGAAATTATATTTTAAAATGAAGCAGACCTGAAAAAATGAAAGCCTGTTAAGAAAAACAATGATCATACCTTATTAAAAGAATGAGTAGTTTTTCAAGAAAGGACTGTCAGAAGCAGAGAGGCTTCTTAGAGGATTCAAGCATCTTTTACTCCCCTGAGTTTGCTGGCACGATGAATCACTAATCGGAACTGAAGCTAAGAAAATCCAGTTATTTAAGAGATGCTTCTCTGAACAGTCAGCGAAAGACTCTTCTAAATGTGTCTGCAAAACTAATGACAGCATTCTATGTGAACACTGATTCATTAACTCAACGAGTGATTTATTGAGTCGCTATCATGTGCCAGATACTTTCCAAGTACGGCGATGAGCTAGATAAACTTGACTGGAGTCTACACTCCAGGGAAGGAGCAGAGATTAATCATGGAAAACAAGCACATAAATACAACAACTTCCAAACTGAGAAATACAGGAATAAGTTAGATAGAGATGAGGCATTAGTGGGTGGAAGGGTGGAGCAGGCTGCTTTACAGAGGCTGAGAAAGATCTCTGAGCAAGGGACGATTCTGAAAATATTTAAGAAATGGAATATAAGTAAATAAATATATAAATACATAAATAAATAATAAAACCTTTGTGACCGGACTTTTGGTGTAGAGAAGAATCAGAGTGACACTTAGGTTTTTGGCATAATTGGATAGAAAATTGCATCACACATCGAGTTAGAAAATCTACGAAGCAAAATAGATTTAGAAGGAGATATTAAATTGGGTTGTGGAAACCAGGAATCTGAGAAAACCCTAACATTCTTAGAGCTTATGGGAAGACTGAACGGAGGCCACATCTACACAGAGGTTTCACACTCTTAATGCATCCATCTTATCCGATTCAGAATGTTATTTCCACCACGGAGGCTTTTTCTGAAGATTAGTCAATAACAGAGTTTCTAACATCTCATGATCATGGCTGAACTTCATCACTGCAACAGTGGGTCAAGTTTGTATAAACGTGAACATGGGACGACTGGATCCTCCAAAGTCCCTGCTTCTATGAAACTGTTCAAATGTTCACCCTCTTTGGACAGGAGATTTTCCCACAATATGGTATTTCCTGATTTTATTGAGCTGAAAATATCAATGGGAAAATTTTCTTGGAAGTTTTATAAAAAGGTTTAATTTTCAAGACAGAAGCCAAATGGGAAATACACACAGACACACACGCGAGCCCGCGCGCGCGCGCACACACACACACACACACACACACACACACAGAAATAACAAAATCCATGCTCAGATCGTGTGGCATTTGAAGTTTTCAAAATTTATCTCTCCTAACCATCATTTCTACTTTTATTTTTCAGGGATTCCTGTAACGTTTCACCATTAAGTCTACTTCTGATGGCAGCAAGTGCTCACTGCCCACCTTGTCCATTTTCCGGTCTTAATTTGTGCAGAATACATAATGTCCTACCTGAAATATATTAACCCTTCAATAAGAGAAGCTTTATTATCAACAGTCACATCTGTTTGTTAGAATTCCCTCTCTCCATATTTCTCCAGCATCTTTGATGCTGTTAAAATATGTATTTACATGTTCGGTTTAAAAGAATAATGTTTAATAAACAAAGTAGAAGAAAACAAAGTCACAGGATAACAATTGCTCAAAGAACTAAATTAATCTTTGCAATAATAAAGCCTTTATATAGAACTCAGTGGTGAAATGCTTTATCTTTAATTGTATTAATTATTCAATTTCCCATTCATTCAACAGAGAAGATCTCCTACGAGTATCTTATATCTTATATGATCTCAAACTAGTATTTGGAGTTCACATCACATAGATATTCCGTACTCAGAATAAAATTGTTTGAAGGCTGGAGAATCCTTGCCAAAAACATCTTTCCCAAATGCAGATAATTCAAACATACTCGACTAAGCAGAATACCAAGAATCAGATATACGCAACTTTTATTTTCTTAATAAAGTGCCTGAGTAAAGGTAGACTTTCAGTCTTGCCTATGTCCAAAAGAGGAATGTGTGTTTACCAGTGAAATTCTGAACATTTTAAACACCTGATCTCTCTGAATAACTGCACTGATAATAAGAAAGGAAATACATACCGCTTTATTGTAAGACAAAAAAACAAAATTACAGAAAGAATGATTTATTCTAATTTAATTAAGCTTTCATGTTAATGCTGGCTTAAGTCATTATTTTTTCAGGACAATTCATGAATTAAATTGAATTTAATTTTACCAAGAGGGTAGTGTCAATAGCACTTGAAATTATTTTGATTGAAATGTATCCTCTTTGACTATGCTTTAGATGAAATATTTCTGTTAGAAAATTGAGAATTTATCTTCTGTCTTACATAAATAAAACATTGTATAACGAACGTAATAATCTCATAAAATAAAATGGACGCATAAAGAATTCACAGCTATGAAAGTTATAATACAGACATTATAATATATAATCTCACCAAAAGTAATGAGAACAGGCCTGGAGGTGGCACTTGTTGACAGGTGTCCAAACATTCTGTAAGCCAAAAGCAGATGGCAAGTAGCGTCTGGACACGGACTTGGGGAGGGAGACGCTGAGCGCGGGACACGGACTTGGGGAGGGAGATGCTGAGCGCAGGGTGCCGAGAGGCGCATAAGTCGCCCCCGTGTTCATCACAACCTTCTCCAATTGAAGCCGCAGGAAACCGGAAGATCAGACCCAGCGGTTTGAAAGGAGGTGACTGACTGAATGTCCGTTTCTGAAGCCATTGTGCCTCTACGTCCCTCGTCTTTCACCAGCAATTCAGGCAGCTCTCCCCCCACAAGCAGAAGGCTTCGGGCTCGCTCTTGGGAACAGCTGATCAGGGCCACTGCGTGTACAGACAGCAGGCCTGGTCAGGTGGCAAGGTGCCATCCTGAACGCTGTACGAGACCCCCTAGGCCCCTTCCACACTAGTTTAATAAAACACAGCGGCCAAGACTCCCTGGAGATTAGAGGATTCCTTTCTGGGAAAACTGACCTACGGGTAGTGGCAGGTAGCGAGCGGCCATTGAAAAGTTGCCCTGGCTCATTACCCTACGAGAAAGTCCACCCAGAAAGGCTCTGCCCAAAGGCAGGGCCTTCCGGCAAACATCTTTGTGTTTCACCACTAAACCTAAGTAGGGGGTCGAGGATTATCCTTTACTGGGGCAAGTCTCTAACATTTAAAAAACAGAGAGTAAAAAACAGATCGCAATGAACAAAAAGGAACTTGGAAAAAAACAAACATGATGAGGAGAGCAGGAAGATACTCAGAGAACTGGAACTGTTGACCTCAGATGAGAGGAGATGCTGCATGCTTAATAAAGATCTAAATGTTATCAAAAAGCAAACGAGAGAAAGAAAATTCTTTAAAATGCAAGACATTTTTAAAATCAGTCAAAACGTTAGAAAATAAAGATAGCTCAGAGAAAACAGAACCAGAACACAGAGATGAAAAATACGAAGGAAAAGACTTAAAAAATGAGAGAAGCAGCTGTGGAGCATCAGCAGCTAAATGACCGTGGAACTGGGAGGGGGGGCGGCTGGTCTGGCTTAGCTGAGGACACACGTTCGAGAATAAAAGGAACCACGGAATGACCATGAGGACTGAACGAAGACTCCCTTCCAGACGCACGATCGTGATATTTCAGCCCACTGGATTTAAAGGAAACGCCCTAAAAGCTTCCAGCGATGGGAACAGATAGAGAAATATCGGGAGTCAGGCTTGCATCATTTTATCGACTGCAATACCATGATCTTAAAAAATGAAGGCATCGTTTACAAAACACTTCTAACCTGCTGCACAGGTCAGAATTCTGCCATGCCTTCTCTGCTCAGGTTTCACCAGGCTGAAGTCAAAGTGTCTGTCAGTCGGGGCTGTGATCCCATCGGAGGCCAGGGCCCCTTCCAGGTTCACTGGTTGTTGGGTGAATTCAGCCCTCGTGGTTATAGGACTGAGGTCCTCACTTTCCAACTGTCGACCAGACTGTCCCCTTCCACTAGAGGCCACCCACTGTTACCTGCCTGTGGCCACCCCACCGCAGGGCAGTTTGCTCCTGCAAGGCCAGCAGGAGAGCGTGTCATTCCACACCTCTCAGGCCTCTCTGAAGAGCCTCACTTAAATAGGTCAGTTCCAGACAGGATGGCAACCTTTTTGCTTAACTCAAAGCCAATTGACTAGAGACCTTAAAACATCTACAAAACCCCGTCCTTCCACATAATGTAATCTGATCATGGGGCAATACTATATAAGCTTCACGAGCCTCTGTCTCATTCGAGGGGAGAGGATTTTACGGGGAGTGTCCACAGGGCGGGGTCTGGGGAGCCTTCTTAGAATTCTCCTGCTATACTGGCCAACGTGTTAATCAAAGTAGAATTAGATAAGATTAAGAGCTGCGCATTGTTAAAATGATCGCTCGTATTCCCTTTCTTGAAAGCTCCTGAGGAGTACATGGACATCCAGAAAGGAGACGACTTGTAGGATTCCAGGGGGAGAGAGCGGGAAAGGTGTAGACTGGGTGTGGAGTCCACACGAGTGGCACTGGGGCGAGACGGGGGGGTCACGAGGGAAGCCCTCATCGAAAATGAAATCCGTGTCATCTACTTACAGAGAAACGACTCACACTAAGAATGTGGGAGTGAACTAACGGTAAGTGCATAATAAACTAAGTAAACAAACAAAAAGAGTTCCAGGAAAAAAAATGTAAGTGCAGGATATGAAATATTCATTTGGCTTCCTTGTTTTGTCATCACCTAATGCTATCTATGTGGACACTGACTGTTCATCTAACTCGAAATTATAATTTAGCTGAATTATGAGCCTGGGAAAAAGGGGGCGTGCTGGCCTTTGTTTGGGCTTAATGATGAAAAACGTTTGAAGCCTTTCCTCCATTGTAGGAAATTTAAAACAATTTCTACAAATGAAAAGTCAGTAAACAGGAACCAAATGAGTTGTTATAAAATGTGGAGATAGACTTCTAGTAGGAATGTAAATCAACATCTGTCTTCCTTCTTCCCTTGGGAAGTTAATGAAAAACAAAAACTGCCACAAGTCCACATTCGGCAAAACGAGGAGACAGTATAGTGCCCGGGTTTTGTGTGAGAGGTGAGGACGGCGGAGCGGAAATCGGGCAGGAGCTGTGCAGGGGCGACAGAGCGCATCAGGCGGGCCGGGACAGCGCGTCTGGAAAGCACCAGCACGAGCGCGTGCTGCAAACGGCGGCCTCGCCATGACACAGAAACTCTGTGCTGGGGTTTTCCAATGTCAGCGTAGAACCTGGGGTGAGCTGAGCTGGCACGAGACTCTCCCCAGGACACGGCATGATTCTGAGATGCTGAGAGTGCGATGCTATAATAAAACCACCTGACAAACTGTGAGTATGAGTGTGTGCGTGAGTGTGTGCGTGAGTGTGTGTGTGTGAGTGTGCGCGCGCGCACACACGCTCAAGACAGCTTCGGTCTCTCAGAAGAGAGAAAGAGCCTTTGTGTGAAGAGACCAGTAAGTCTGAGACGACGCCTGTTCTGATCCCTCGTGCCACTCCTCTGAAACTCTTGCAAAGAGATGGTCCAGGAAAACCCTAATCACTCAGGGGTAAAGAAATTAGAATAATCTAGAACAGCACAGATACAAAAATAATGTGATAAATAGAGAAGAGAGTGATTAGTTATTAACAGGGCATTGAACAGAAAAAAAACGTTGCCCGTGAACAAATGAAAATTATGGCTAGGTATGCTGCCATGATGAGGGCACAGAAAACCCCAACAAAACAGTGACACCTTAAAAGGAGTCCAGGAAACAGAAATCCGAGAAGCAGAAAAGAGGTGATGGTACAATAGCTGGAAATGGTATGTGAACTGGAAACACTTAGAAAAAAAGGAAAACAAATCCAAGAAATGAAGAAAGTGGAAGAAGCACTTGAAAGAGCAGACACCGCGGAGACCCCAGTAAGGGATGCAGAGGAGGGAAATGAGACACTTGGACAAAACAACGTGACATATGGGACGTATTAAAAATATCAGGAAGAAAAGAATAGCTAAAATGGGAGGCAAAGACTTCTACCAGATGGACAACTGTCCTCTCTAGAGAGGAAGAATGTAAAGGTACAGACTAATATCATTGAGTATACCTGATTTAAAAATCTGGAAATAATTCGTGTCTTAAGTAGATAGTTAAATAGCACACTAAATGTCAAAGGGGAACTCGACTTAAAATGATCCGCACGGGCATCTTCCAGCAACGTCACAAGTCTTCAAGGACACAGAAGTTACACTTCAGGCACTCGGGTGAAATACCGAGGCATATAATAGTGCAAAGAATCAGGATGGCCCTGTATTTCTAACAACATTTTTGTTGATACAAGGATGAAGACAAAAGAAAATATTATTATCTAAAATTCTGTATAGAAAAAAAATAAGAAGACAGGGAGGAAAAGGAGATGGGTTAATTTCATTATTGTTCTTAGTGGGAAAATAATGGCTACTGCCTATAGAGATAAAGGATTTAGGGACGTGTACAAAGAGTTACGTTTTCATTACAAAGGTAACCCTTACAATGAACAGGCGAACCATCCAAAATCTCAGAAGAGGTAAATGCAGGAAACACAACACATAGTAAAAGATTCCAGTTAGAAATAATAATAATAATAATAATATGAAGAAAATAAGAATAAAATAGCTGTCATACCAATAAATGTAAATGGTTTAAATTCGTCTGTTAAAAGAGTGTTAGACCGGATCACGAAACACAAACCCAACTCTTGGCTATGCACAATAGATACACCTGAGATAAAGTGAGTTTTCAAAGGTGAACTGAAAGGCACAGCAGCCAAGTCCAAGAGCAAAGGAGAGAAGGAGAGACAGCAAAAGGAGAAAGAGTGGACAGACAAAGCAGGGCAGGGAGAAAGAGAGAGAGGTGTTAAAATATCAGACGTGTAAAATTTAGGCTGTAATTAAGCAGATTTCAAATTCTGTCTGAACAGTAGTAGTCAGAATACGGTGAAAGAAATTCGAGAATTTTTCTCTTCCCATCTTTTGCTTTTTTCTTGTTTATCATGTTTCTTTTGAAGAGTACAGTAGGTTTTAATTTTTAGAAGCCACATAATTCAGTGTTGTTGGCAGAGATATAATTGGCTGTTATAGCAAATGGGTCCCAGGGGTAAGCGACTGGAGTCAGGGGGACAGTCAGGGCCAAATCAAGATTCCGGCAGGAGAGGAGGCGACACACCAGCAGGGGAGCGCGGGGGGACGGGAGTGTGACATGAGCCAGCAGGGGAGTACCGGGGGGGACGGGAGTGTGACA
>NW_006443225.1:21998810-22016890 GCF_000325575.1 Pteropus alecto | reverse complement strand
GGCGGGAGGGGAGGACGGGGGGGGACGGGAGTGTGACACGCGCCAGCAGGGGAGCACCGGGGGGACGGGAGTGTGACACGCACCAGCAGGGGAGCGCGGGGGGACGGGAGTGTGACACGCGCCAGCAGGGGAGCGCGGGGGGACGGGAGTGTGCTGGCAGCGGCTCGCTGGCTTACTTTCCTACCTCGAGAGTGTTGACCGTGTGCACTTAGGCAGTCGTGTGTGTGCGTGTGTGTGTGTGTGCACGTGTGTGTGTGTGTGACGTTCCCTTTCCATCACAGAGAATTAAAAACCCAGATCATGGGAATTTTGAACCGCGTGTGACTACGTCTTGTTTCCCCTGGGAAAGGGAAAGCTGGCAAACTTTCAACAAATTTTATTCAACATTTAACAGTTGCCAGCACAGAGACACAGACTCACTATGTTCACCTTTAATAATTCACCAGGGAAGCCGACATTTAAAATGCTGGCCCATCAGTAATCGACATTAACTGGCTGGCATTCGCTGACATCACAGAGCTCAGTGGGAAGGGAAAGGCAGACTCTAGGCAAATGCTGATGCAGAAACAAACAACTGCAAATGCAAAGAACATAAAGGAGGAGCCTGCAGAAGCGTCGCGTGACCCGCCCAGTTTTAAGGATCACAGTTACGCCCCACAGGCCACCGAGAATGCCACGCTAGGGGAAAGCAGAGACACCGGCAGCAAAGAGTCTGATCCACAGAGGAAGCAGGTGCCGGCTGGGGAAGACACGTGGAGAAGGTGTAGATTTTCAGGATCGTTTTACCATGAATCCAAACCAGAACGCATTTTTAAGAGTTATCTAGATTATAGGAAAACATTCATTAAAAAGGAAAAATGGATAAAAAAAGAAAAGAAAGATTGAAATAAAATATTTATAAGATAGATATAACCCGCCTTATATTTTGAGACATGTCCCTCTTTTCCTTATTCTTTCGTGAATAGAAATTTGTGACTTATTGAGACCGAGTTAAATGTGAAACCCCAAGTTACGATCAGTGTGTTTCTGTCCTATTATAGATCTTCGAGTGGGTAGAGCTAGCACGTAAAGTCAAGCTCCACCTACACAGAGCTGTCACGATGACATCTGTGACACTAACTAAGCCACGAGCGGGCCGGTTGACCAGTTCCTTGCTGAGTGCGCAGCAGCTGCGCTAGTTCCGCCCCTCGAGAGATCGAGTCACCTGTAGCAGGGGCGCCACGTCTCCCTGGGAGACGGGATGAGGCCTCTGCGGGCTGAGGAGAGGTCACTGTTGCTCAGACGGGATGTCCGCAGCTCTCCCGTGCAACTCCGAGGAATCAGCATTGCTTGGCTCTGATTCCGAGGAAGCGTTTAGAGATCAAAGCGTGTGTTAGCTCTAAGCTATAACGTATGCTTTATGATTTTAATTTCAAATTCTTCAGTATTACAAAAAAAAAAAATTGCTTGCCCCAGGGTCTAAATCTTGAATACTGATTTTGCCTGGGTCATGACACATGACGCATCGTTTATGTCCTGGGAACAACGTCCACAGCTTGATTCCTGGGTCAGTGTTCCTTTCGGCCACATCTGAAGACACTGTGAGCTTCACTTAATGGTTACGCTGACCTCCTGTGGAAAACTGGGGTGCGTGTGTCTGGAGAGGAGGAAAGCCCATCTCAAATTCACCTCTCAGGTTTCGTAACTAGAAGTGACCAGCAGAGGAAAGGGCGCATCTGGGGTCCATGTCACAGTCCCCTCTCCAATGAAAACAGCAAGAAATAACCAGGTTCCTCCTGTTCTCTGGGCCGTGTTGTTCACAGGCAGGATTCCCCACAGAATATGATTGTATTATATTACAATACGATGGTCAGATGATAATTTGCAACCATGGCTTACATCTTTAAAAACAGATGGATCATGTAACTGAACTGTATTAAACTACCCATTAGAAACCAAAATCGAATCATGTTTAAGTAGGTGAGTCTTCGAATAAACAAACATTATGACAGTGTGATGGAGACAGCTTAGACACAGCTTTCGAAGTTGCGAGTCGCGAACGGTGGCAGCGTTTTCTGGAATTTGGAAGTGAGCTGCAATAGCTGTTTTTCACCTAAGTGCCCAATAGGATAACGGCTTCTCATTAACAGTCAAAGACTATTACAAAATTGTCACTGATCTTTTTTCAGTCACTAAATTAAAATTTTTTGAGAATATGTAGGCCAATATAAGAGAAGCAATTCCTATATTTCCAAGTCTGCAGTGAATACACTTTTGGGGCTACTTATCGATGGCGGGAAGTTTACAGCTCAGCATTTCTTCCTGAAAAAGGTGTAAACATTGGTGTTGTAGTATATATTTGATGGTTAGGAGCCAACTCTCAATCACTTTTCTCGTGAAAGGCTGATTTCACTCTAGTAATTCCAAGGCAGGTGCTAGATAATCAATATCGAGAGTGAACATTTCTTGTTGTCATGTTCTATATGTATAAAAACATTGTTCAAGGTCCAAAAGGCAAACAGTAACATTTTATATGAATGGTTTTTATCTTTGAGTGCTCAATTTTTTAGAACATTTTTTTCTTGTTTTATGGTCTTGATTGCCATGCTATGTTGTAAATATTTTTAAAAAGTAAATCTTGTCATATAAGATGGTAGTATTTAGGTCCCCTGACTCATAGAAGATTAATACAGGGTCTTTCTAAGTTATATAAAATAAGATGGTATCACTAAATGTGATGTTCGTGGATAAAACTTTTATAGTATCTGATAATTCTATGTATCAATTCCAGCAACGATATGATTCAACAGAAATTCTAGATAACTTGTTTGGTAATTTTACTACATTTACTTATGAACAATTTATTGTTAAGGTCCTGTTTCCATGTAAAAAACAGATGGTCAAACATTATATATTCTGGAATATCTGTATTTGTCTATGTTCTTATTTTTCTGAATAAAGCATAGTTATAGCACATAGTAGGATTTCAATTAACTTTTGCTAAATCATCAATTAGTATCCAAATAATCAAAGATGAAAAATGTTTTCCTTTTTTCATAACCATATTTCCATGCTGTGAGAGGGATGAGATGCAACCAAGGAGCAGAGCAGTCCCTCGAAGCCGGGCGTTAGAAAAGATATCTCAGTGAAGGAGACTACGCTAGAAACTATTGTAATAAGAGCAAATGCTTGGGCTTTTATTATGTGCTAGATATTGTTATAAAGACATATGCGTATATGTATATATAGTCTGATTAAATCCATTTAACACCTTTATAAATATGGAATTATTTCTGTAATTTCCACTTTAAAAATAAAGGAACTAATGTGAGGTGTCAGTGTAGTCACAACAGAATCAAGCGTGTCATTGCCCCTCCTGTGGACAATAACTATAAACTCTGGAGACAATATAGAAACAGCCACTGGAGAGTTCCTCACTCGTCCCCAACTGGGCAATAACCAGAGGGAATTTACTCTTCGGGGAGGGATTTCAGTCCGCGAGGTGAGAGTCTTGTTCACCAAGGCTTTGCCCCGAGGACAGTGCCGTGCAGACAGTGTGAGGTGGCTTGAATGCCAAGTAGAAAGCTGCATTCTTACTGGCTCAGAGTGTCAGAGGAGAGAATTCTGGGCTACCACAAGATAGAAATCGAGGAAAAAATACTACAAAAAGGGAGTAGGTGGGGAAAGCCCCATTATCTGCTCATAAACTCCCTTTAAATCTTTCCCTGACTCCTGAAAAACACATGGATGACCTCTGAGAAACCCAGCAGAAAATAAGAGCCTGAAGGGTAACAGAACTGAGAAGTTTTCAGTTTGCCGTCTCCACAGGAGACACTGTTTGGGGTTCGAGGAAAGGCCTCGAGCTTCACCGGATGTTTGAGAAAGCATAAAACACAGCCTCATACGCTCACGGTGATCGTGCAGTAATTAAAGTGACTGCCAGAACAAAACACAGCACAGAAACCAGTATCTCTGCTGCGTGTCACTACAATGTCCAGTATACAAACAAAAATTATTAGATATGTGTCAGTCCGGTCTTTACTTAGGTTATAGAAAGCTTCAAGAGAATAGCACTACATGTTAACAGTGAAACAAATGCATATAATCTACAAAATTATAATTTTTCATTCTATTACAGATATTAGATCTCACATGAACTAAATTACAAAGCGTGACACACACCTCTGAAGAGCATCCATGAAAGTAGATAAGAAAAAACAAACAAAATGTTAACAAATTCTTAATGGTAAAGTATGGAACAGTGTGACAGTTCAGAATCCCTTGGGGCTGCAAGCATGCTGGCTTTCTGCTTCTGTGGGTGTCGCCAGAAAGATGAGGGGAGAGGGCACACTGGTGAGAGTGCTCCTTGGTGATGTACAGGCGTGGAAGCCTTGCCCACCCCCTGAACCCTCTTCCATTGGAAGCAAAAGCCATTACACAGCTGGGGTAGGGTGAGGTGTTTGCACTGTAAGCCTGCCTAGTTCCCTCTTGCTACACACCCAGAGATCCTTCAACTGCACATTCCATCAATATGCAGACTTGCCCCAGGAGTGGGCTGGGTCAAGGACGCATGTGAATGAAAAGGGCAATGATAATCACGAACATAAACACTAAGCTGGCACATACATCTTACAGGATTCCACAGAATTGCCCAAGGCAAAGTTTATCTCTTAAAAGATTTAGTTTGGCCACAGTTCAGCTGAAAGATTTTTGGATTCAGCTGTGATCACAGACATCTACAGATGGGAAAAAATAATAGTTTTAATTTCATAAATTCAAAATTTAATGAAAAACATTTGAATATCTCCTAACACTTTTTATGTGGATGGTTCATATTTCATATGTTACGTGTAGTATGATACAAAACTTTCCTTGAGAAAATAAGGTTTATATACCTTCGATCATTTCATTCCTATGATCATAGAGAAAATATAAACTTTTCTTTTTCTTGTTACTTTAATGAAAACTTGGACCCTTGCGATATGCATATAACATTATTTATCATCTATTTCAAGGTTTGTGGGTATTATCTTTTCTTTTGTAAATAGTGTTTCTCTAGAAAAGGAAATACAGAATGCATGCTACGAGACTTAGTTAATTATCAAGCCAGAAATAGGAGACGGAAAGTTCAGTGGGCTGACTTGTTCAAGGTTATTCGATGGACCAAAGTGCCTCTTAACACATTGTAACCAGCTTCATCAGTGTTCAGAGCTTATTGTTCTGAATTGTATTTCCTTAGATGCAACATAATAGAGATTACAGGTTAAGTTTTCTGTATATTTTGGAAAGAGATTGAAGATCTCTCAATCTCTCTCTCCAAAATGGTTTTCTAATATAATAAACCAATCATTTAAACTTGTGTTGTAATATGTACACATAAAATACATTAGCTTACAAGAAATAAATGTTGCATAGTATAATATACATGAGAACAATAAGTATAATTTCTTCATTTGGACAACCAACAGATAAATTCCCTGACCAGAAAACATCTTATAATTTAGGGAAGGTTTAAATATATTTCTTAAAACTAATTAGAGCGACCAAAGGCCAATGGGAATGTTGTGATTTATTTGAGTAATACCTCAAAGTCTCTCGTTTTCATTAAAGAAATGCCCTGCGGGGGGTTTAGAATATGGATGTACTGAAAAGGTTGCATGAAATTATTTCTGTGGCACCTGCTTCAAGAGAAGTCTCAGGCGTCACCCGTAGAAGCTGGCCTTGCAGATGGCCCGGGGGCCACAGGATTAACACGCTTTGCCGAGTATCTGAAGACCTAACGTGGAGATTTCCCCAGCATGCTGAGTCCGCTCATGCTCGATTAGGTACCTGCTGGGTCTTATGCTCTGAGTGCACATAGTTAGCATCCATATTACAGACGTGCCAGGAAGTACGGAAAAACTGACTTGTAACCAAAAGCATCCAACCTTATGAAGTGCTGGAAAAATGAGGAAAGACTGAAATCATTATGTCCACCATCATTTTCTATGTCATACATTCATTCTGCTGAAATTTCTTTCATTTTTAGTAGATTCAATAATATATTCTGGTAAACGGCAATGAAACAGTGCTCCTTATGGATTAAAAATCTATCTATCTAGCTAGCTTTTAGTTTTTCAGAGCAGTTTTAGGTTTACGGTGAATTGAGTGGGAGATAAAGAGGTTTCCCACGTGCTCCCTACCCCCACATGCGCACAGCCCCCCACTATCAACATCACTCCCCAGAGTGGTACATCCCGTTTCACCACGGCGACCCTGCAGTAACACGTCACAATCAGCTAAAGCACCACGCTCTGCCGTAGGCTCACTCTCGGTGCTGTACATTCTGTGGGTTTGGACAAGTGTATAATGACACGTGTCCACCATTACAGTGTCACACAGAGTAACGTCACTGCCCTCACCCCCACTCCTGTGCTCTGCCTGTCCATTCCCCTCCCCCGCCCCGGCCCCGACAGCCACAGGTCGTGTCAGTTTTGCGTGTCCGGAATGCCACGCGGTTGGAAGCGACAGTGCGCAGCCCTTTCAGACCACATCCTGTCACTCAGTCATGTGCATTTAAGTTCCCTCCCCATATTTTCATGGCTTAAAATCTCGTCTTTTTAGCACTAAATAACATTCCATTGTTCAGATGTATCAGTTTATTTTAGGTGAATACTGGCACTTACTGTGAGCACAAAGCTCAATATACATGTTTGTCAGAACTTTTCACGTTTCAGTTGGATGTTTGTATCATACTTGACATTGATGCTGATATTGGTATTGGTAGGGTCAGGAAATAAATACAAAATGTAGGCAGATATTCAGAGAGAAAGCAACAGGATTTCAAAACCACAAATTAGAACTGGATAGGAATTAATTGCTCCTCCTCTTCCTTCTTTTATCACATAAAAATCTCCACAAAATGAAGCTCACAAAACACCCAGTTTGGCCGACTGAAACTCATTTTATCCTTTCCAAGTGGAAAATAATACTGATCACTTTTCTCCCTTACGGAGCACTCTAAGTAATTTATTGTTTTGTTTCTGAACTTACAGCTGTTGCGCCCTGTCTGGAAACCCATCAGAAATTTCTTACTGGATTTCTAGGAAGTCAGAGAAATACCACTACTTAATCTTCTGAAATACTTCTGGCTATTTTTCTTTTCAGAATATGCCATGCTAATAAATAGCCAGCAATTCACTTGAAATAAGTCTCTGATTACGAGGGTAGATTTATGCTGAACCAATAAGTCATTTCTGAACCTTCGAAACGGCATCAGCTTCCTGTCTAGGCGGCACACGCATCCAACGGCATCCTGTGTGTCGCTGAGCCCCGCCCCCCCAACCCCAAGCAGTTATGCTGACTGGGTGCATGTGAAAATGTTCAAACAACACATCGGGTCCACCTCAAAGCGATTCGAGCTCCGAAGGCAAATCTTTAACTCACAAGTATAGGATTTATATTAACAGCTAAAAAAATAAAACCAAACAAACAGTCCAATGATGATGACTCCTGCAATCCAGACGGCTTTCACATGTGAGGTCTGAGAAACGTACACAGATGCTGAAGCGGGGGCCTGAAGCTATTGTGGCGACGCTAACTCTGGATCGTAACCCAAAGCAAAATAAAAGGAGTCTGGCTTCCGCAGGTAAATAATGCAGAGAAGCACGTCTTACGTGGTGGGGCAGAGAAGCACGTCTTACTGCTCGGAGGCACCGCATTTAACTTCGAGTCAGAGGAGCCAGCATTTGGGTCCAGGAGGTAGATTCATTATCAAAGGCCAGCAACTTAATTGTTTAAAAAGTCTCATCTAGAAAACGGAGGTAAGAGGCCGATAGTGAAGCCTAAAAGAGTTGTTGTATAAAATATGATATCACTACTTTTCTTTCCAAATCGAGAAATATTCGTTATTTAAACGCTTTAAGACACCCCATTTTTCTCTACAGCTCATATCATGTAAAATCTACTGTAAAATCAAAACTCGAGTTTTGGGGGAAAAACAGAACTTCTATTTAGTTCTTACAGCTGCAGAGACAGCAGATGGTGCATCCGCATCCATGGAGACTGCCACGTCTGTCATCTGCAGACGGTCAACATTCACGTCAGCCACACATCAGCCGGGCCCCAAGGGCTCAGCACGCCCAGCACCACCCAGGCCATGGGACTCCTGTCCTTTAGGACAGAAACCAGGATCCACAGCTAGTCCTTGCCTGGTCACACCCAGTCTGCACCTGTGGAGCCCGGTCAGGACCATGGGGCCACCGAGATCTCTGTCAGCAATGCCGACGCTCTGGCTCTGGGGCAGGTAACCCGAACAGATGAAGAAGTCACCTGGTTAGCTTTGTGGACACGGGAGGTAGAAACATCTGAGAAACCCCTAAGCACAATGCAGGTCATTCCGACACCCGCTTGGCCTCCCCGTTACACCCTCACCTCGGGAAATCACCGGGCGTCCAAATTTACAATACTTCTACCCCAGAGGTGACAAACTCGCTTTGCAATGATGGCCTTTCTGTTGTTGAAAAGCAACTGGCAAAATGCGCGGCCTCGCCGGACCCTCCCCCTACAGCTGTGGGGCTGAGGCGACAGCCCAGCCTGAAGGCCCCCCTGTTCTCATTTCCTGGTTTAAAAGCGCGTATTCCTGATGTGTGGTGTGGAGTTCAAAACACGCCACCCCAAGACCTGCCTCTGAGGTCTGAGGATTATTTTGGAGCTGAAAGCAACTGAAACTGTGGGCAAAAGAGAAACTTCTGAACCGACCCCCCAAACCGCCTAGGAGAGTGGGAACTGGGGCCTCGCCCGCAGTAACAGTTGTCACCAGAAACTGCTTTCATGACCCACCCGCGGGGCGGGGCACCCTGCCCATCGCTGAGCACCCGCCCTCCTTGTGGCCCGCGAGGACCTTCTCTGCCTCCGACGCCCCCGATGAATTACTGACGTGGCTGCCTCCGTGGTCTTCGGCGCAGCCGGCGTTCCGTGTCGTGAGAACTGCCTCACGCTCCACATGCCGATTCCGGCAAGGGCGGCCACCTAGTCTGTCACCGTACATGGCCGCGGCTCCACGACACATCTGTCCCGTGAGTAACTCTAAATGATTAGTTTTGCTCCCTCGGCCTTCACTAACCACAGACGATGCGTGTTTTACTGACTGGGACACTAAAAAGATGGACAGGCCGGCCCGAGCCTGCGATTGCCTTGCTTCTTACAACAGATACTACTCGTTTAATGTTCTAATCATCTTTGAACGAAGAAAACGATTTGCGGTTTGAAATGCGAATCCCGACTCCTTTCCGCCCCCCGCCGCTGAAACGATGCTTTCCTGCAGAGCGAGCCCCGGCGGCGCCCGCTGACCCCGCCGCCCGCGCGGCCAGCGCCGAAAGGCCGCTCACCGTGCAGTCGAAACGCTTCGACCGTCTTCATGCCTGAGCGGCGCTTCCTTTCTTCGGAGGCCTGATCCACACGCTGATAATCGACCCGCGAAGGAGCGTTTTCCTAACTCCCCAGGCCTTCGTCTTTCCTGAGTTTATAGCGAGGTTTTTATATTTTGTCACCCGATTTTGTGACATTCGTTTTCTAGGATTTTCGAGTACTTTCGTCAGCTACTTTTCTTTTAAGGTGAAGAGACATTAAATTCACCTCTTTCATTAGCTAGAGGCTCTTTACAGGATTTGATTTTTTAAAAAATACTCAAGCATATGTAGAGTGACAAGTGTATCTGTGTTTTCTCATCTGGGTTTATATCTCTCCGTTGTAAAATGTTGCCTTAGCCACGATGTCATGATGGCCACTGTTAACCGCCAGCAAAGTTCACGAAGGGGCGTATGGAAATCCCATTCTCGAGTCTTCTTTGTGTCTGAATCCAGTCCAGTTTGAGAAGCCCACTGCCTAGCCCCAGAGGAGAGGGACCCGTCTGCCCCGCGGCCCAGCGGTCCCCCGTCCTCACCCTCTTTTCTCCGGCCCTGCCTATCTGGCAGATACCCCCTCCGTCCAAGTCCACGTCCTTGCACTAGGTCCTGATCAGTCCTCTCCTGGGCAAGGAACTCGGTGTCATCGGCGTTCCCCGTGTCCCTCCTAGTTCCAACTGAATCTTGCACCGTGGTGTCTGCGAGTGGGGAGTGGGCTGTGGGCTCCTCCTCTCTGCGTGGCAGTCGCCTGGCTCCCGATGGGTCTGAGCCACCAGTGAAAAGCCTTTCTCTTTTTGCCTGTGACTGTTTTAGAGAAAGACGCCCAAGATACTTGGGGACTTTTAAATTGGGGATTAGAAATTCTTGTGTTTTAAGTATTTCTCAATTTTCACTTCTAATATGTTAAATAGTAATCGATAGAACTAGTGCTGTGCTGTTAACTGTCTAAAGCGGAAGATTCAGACCCACTTTTCGTTTGTTTCAAACCTTCATTTGTAGTGTTTGCTGATTTCCCAGGATGGCCGATTTCAAGCCAGCAAAGTGCTGTCACTGAACACAGAGTTTGAAATAGTCACACACGATCAGCTGTGCGAGCCGGTGCATCACTGGACACAACCCGCACAAACAAAAGCCCTCAAGAGCCAATCACAGAGCGGTGTAAGGGCTCCTGAGATGCCCCAGCCAACCATGCTCGTAATTCTGGTTTCTCCTTTGGACCGTGATCCTTCACGAAAACCCACAAATTTAATTTATACCATTAACAATTTTTTCTATTTGAAGTATTTAATGATATAAAAATTTTACCATTTAATGTTTGTGTTATTTTCTGCTAATGAAATGATTACATTAATAGCAATGGCTTCATAATTTTTACATGCATAAGTAAATGAACAAAATTAGTTTTAAAAACTATCACTTGAGCTAAATGAAAATCCTACTTTACAAAGTATTATTAAACATAAATTCTGCAGCGGTGCTGAAATTTTTACCTTTTGAAATAATCTTCTTAAAATATTTACTACCTTTTCAATTAAGCGCTAACGCTTCCTTAGTGAACTTTATCTTCCAGTGATTTGTAACAACACTATGCCTCCCCCTCCCTCCTCAGTGTACGTCTAATGTGTTAAACGATGACAGTTTAGACAAATTACATGTTCATTACCCATTTTCTTTAGAAATAAAAGTTCTGTATTTTTTAACTGAACATGTACTTTTTAAGCTCAAAGTTGCATAAAAGGTTGATTGCAAAACAAAAGTGTTAATAAAAAACAGAACTATTTTAGATTTTGGCCATGGAACAAACAACAAAACATGCGTAGTGAGACGTATAGGCCTGCTTATCGCATGCGGCGGAAGACAGGCCCGCTCAGCATGTCTTTCAGTACACGTGGCGCGTTTCCCGCAGGCCCCTCAGACACGGCCGTGGCCGTGCTGTGCCTCTCTGAGGGTCGGCACGAATCACAGGACAACGAGCTGTCACAGCAAGTAGCCAGAAGGCACAGTGCTCAGAACGTTTTTCCAGACCCCACTAAACGACCATGCGGTCTTAGCCTCTTAGGCCGACGGGCGCTTCAGCAGCATCTAGAGAGGGACGAGGGACGGGGCGGCTGTGAGGCCCGGAGAGGAGGGAAGAGGCGTGGCCCCTGCGGCCCCCGCAGGCCTTTGCTCCCAACTGTGTGTTAACCTGAGGCTGTCCCCCCCCGCCCCCGCGTCTCCCATGCTCTGGACGAGCCCAAGGCAGAACCGGAGGGCTGTCCCCGCACCCGCGTCTCCCCTCCCGTGCTCGGGACGTACAGAGTGCCGGTTCCCCTGGGACATCGGGCGGTCGATGGCCACATGCTGGCCTGGGCTCTGTGTCTTCTCTTAAGCGGGGGAGGAAGGCACCCTTCGGAAAGGAGGAAGGTGACCCCGTCCTCTCTCCTGGTCCACGCGGCGACGCGGTCTGACCGGCAAGCAAGGGTCTCCGTGGGGGGAATGCTGCTAGCAGGACGTGCCACCTCTCTGGAGCAGCTCGTACCACAGCGACCTGGGAATCACAGACCCCCTGGCGGCTCCCCGAGAACTGGCCCAGCGGGTCCGCGTGGGCCCGCGGGCGATGGAGACGCCCCCTGCCCCAGACGGCCCCACCTGTGGACAGCCCCGCGCGCCTGGTGCCGGAGTGCGTCCTGCCGCACGCGAGACCCGGCCCCTGCCTGTCGTGCCCGGCCACTGCACAGACCCTTACAGTGATGAGTAAGTCTACAGAGTAAGTAAAATCCGGGATTTGTGTAAGTCTTATTGCGAAATCCAGTCCCTGATGTCACCACGCTATCTCGGAATGCTACACGGCAACTATTAATTACAACACTTTCTTACGTTAAAAACGCGAAACACAGGCCAACCTGGACGGCACCCTGCTCAGCAGCCACAGCCAGACGCCGCCCACTGACGCCCAGGACAGCGAGGCCGCGAGGGGAGCGGCCCCTAGGACGGGACCCCCACCCCGCAGACGGGCGACGCTGCCAAAGGGCCTGGCCTCTCTTGGGCACCTGCCGTCTGCCCGCGCCCTGCTGGCTGCTGCTCGGCAGCCATCGCTGGCACCTGTTTGGGCCGGACTCATTTCACTGCCTATCTAACCCACGAACAGGCTGTAAGTCTAACCCAGTGGGCAGCGGCACGCGCTTTGTTCTACATAAAATAGAGCAGAATGGAGTAGAATAGACAGAACAGAAAAAACAGAAAAGACACGATGAGGACACACCTGCCCACGTGAGCGTAGGCGCTGTTACATTAGAACTTTGTTTCGATTATCTGTGAGTGTGAGTGTGTGTGTGTGGTGTGTGTGTGTGTGTGTGTTGTCTAAATGTGCCTAATGGGGAGGGGAAGTTTGAGTTGAGCTGGGCCTGAAGGGCGATTAAGATACACCTGGCATTTGGCACAGCATAAGCCAAGGCACTGGGGTACATCAGTTTAATTCATAATATGAGCTGCCAAGTATGAGTACAACACTGAAAAAGCCAATAGATGGTAAGGAGAGGTGAGAGCAGAGAACAATCGTAAGTGAAGGAGCAGGAGCTGAGACTAGAAATGTAAGTTGGCCCAGATCAATCATTCATTCATTTATTCATTCATCGATTCCTCTAGTTACTTGTTTGAAGGTCTCAAGTGACGACTTGAGTACAAGTGAGTCATTCACGCATGAAGTAAATTCCCTATCGCATGTACTCGGGGTTTTAATGGAAAGAAAAGTACTTATAAAATGCCAATGTGTATTTTGTAGAACCTCAAATGTTTGAGGAAAAAACAACTGGATTTGCTTGGATGACGCAAAACACAAAAAGGCAGCTTATCCCTCAGTGTGCACTGTATTTTATACTTTCTGTAATGTCGTTATTATTTTAAGTCACCAAAACAAGTTATTAAAGCACTGAGCAGCAACCGTGATCAATAGGTGACAAGCGACACCATGTATACCGGTGAGAGACATTTATCCCACCCATCCGTGAAGATGAGGCCGCCCCAGGCTGGGAATTCAGGGAGCCTTCAAACGTGGCCATGAACTCCCTTCAGCCTTCCGCTGTTTTGATGTGAAAGCTGAATAAGTCCCAGACTTTAGCCATGGAATAGAGACAAGAGCGAGCGAAATGGTGAAATTTATCTACTCCTCCCCCTTTCTCCGCCACGATTCTTGGAGAAGCAGCTTTAAAAAACATCTGTACTAAAAAATGCCCCCTACTGCTGAGTCTTCAGTAATTCCCCAGAAATGGTGGGATGCCCCATTTCCTGAGATGCAGCAGACAGGTGTGCTACGAGGAAGCAGGGTCCCCTGCAGGTGTCAGAGGGAGCACGGCCCTGACGGCTCGCGCCTGCCCTCCCAGCCTCCGGGACTGCCAGAGAAGGCGCGTCGGCGGTTAAGACACCGAGCTTTGAGGATTCATTAGGGAGCTTTAGGAGATGAATACGCAGACCCCACGAACCGGCGCTTCCTTTACCTTCTGCTGGGGACATCGCCTGACAAGTTACTTCCTCTCACCGAGGACACACACAGCAGCCGGCCTTGACCTTCCTGGGGGGCTTTGCCCAAGCTAACCTGGCGGTTCCTTCAGTCGGGTTATATGCAGCCTAGTTACGTTCTGGTGTCCGTGCCCCAAAGGCCCATAGCTGGTGGCCCCTTGTTAAAGCATCACAGCCAAGACCAAACACGTTCCAGATGCGGTAAAGCACAGTATGTCTGAATCTAATCTCCGGACAGACAATTCTGTTATGTCCCTGTAATACTACGTGAGCCGCTTAACAGTGTCAATACAGTGTTGAAACCTATTAAGTTTGCAATCCAATAAATCTCCCGAATCTTTTTCCTGTGAACGTTATTAAATTCTAGTCCAATCTGGCATACACTTGAGCAAGGGGTTTACTGGCCCCACATACAGGTAATCATATGTTCAAAAAGCTGATCGCAGTTTGAGGCCAAACTTTTACCTATGCTGTTTATTTCTATTCGGATTTTTGGATGCCAGTGCATAAGCTCATCCCTCTCATTTTGCATTGCTCGAGAGTTCGATAAGTGTGCTGTCAATGTCTCCATCGAAGCTGCCGACAGAAGTGCCAAGCAGGTTAGAAGAGTTTTCACTGAAATAAGATCGAAGACAGAGTTCAGTGGTATGTCAATACCTTCTCCAGTGAAACATCAACCAATTAATCGATACTTTTAGGAAACTATTCAATCAGAGAGGGACCCACAGAGTCATCTAAGTATCAGACAATATTTTATCACATAGCCCATCAGAAGATCATAAATTGCCCAATGTAGCTTATGTTAAGCAAACATTCAGCAATATTTACAGTATTATATTAATTTGCCAATGAAAAAATAAAATCGGGTTATTACTTTGGCATGATTTATTTCATTATTTTAAATGTTTACCAAACTTTTACAAACTCGCTATTTAACATTCTGGATTCTTCTCTTAGGAATTCAGATTTGCTTACCAGTTTGTGGCGTCTGAAATCAGCCCTTTGTCTCTTCTCAGAAACGTACCCTGCCTCAGCAGTCCTGATCCATCAGCACTTTAACCTCTAGAAGGGTAGCGGGCAGCTTCAGTGCGCCCTCACCTGCCGCGCGCTCAGGGTTTGTTTGCGGTGTTTGCCCAGCTCCCCGGTTTGGGGACCAGTGTCCTTAACGAAAGGCCGAAGCGCAAGGACGCCGACCACATTTCTGCTGATCTTATTTCAGTGAAAATTCTCCTGACCTGCTTGGCGCTTCTGTCGCAGGCCAGCGCCTGCGCCTCCAGGGCCCCCGAGAGACGCGTCCTCCAGAGCTCGCCGCGAGCCTGTCTCCCTGGCCCTTCCATTCCCAGCACTTGGGGTGATCTCTTGTGCGAAGGCTTTCTATGTTCAAAAGTCTCCCGAGAAAATGCAAATTTTCTACTTCGTGAAGAGAAATATGTTCTAGCTGTGTTCTAGAATAAGACAACTTCCTAAACTGTGCTGCGTGGGTCATCGGTGTTCTGGAAAATACTACATAAATCATTAGGAGAAAGTTAAAGTTTCCGTGCGTAAATGTATTGGGGAAGTACCCACTGATCACCTTCTTCCCGGGGTCTCGGCGTAAAGCGGCGGCTGTGTGGACGGTGCTGAGGGTGCCGGATCCCGCAGCAGGGGAGCGCGGTGCACAGCGTCGCAGGCTGCTTGAGCGCGGAGCGCTCCCCTCCTGAACGCCGCGTGACACCCGTCAAGGGGCACGCGTGAGATGCGCTGCGTTAAGCCTCCAGCCCTTGGGCCCTCAGCGGGAATCGCCAGATCATGCGAGTCAGGATGATGCGGAGCTGCTCTTGCGAGACCCCGTTTCAGAGGAGGACTTGAGCCCGCGTGGGCAGGGCGGTCACCACAGGGCCTCCAGCGTCCCCCGGGAGGTGCCTGTGGTGACCGGGCGAAGGGGGAAGCTCAGCCACTTGGGTCTGAGCAGCACACCCTGAGGGGCTGCAAGAGCCCCAGAGCCTCCTGCTGGGGTGGCCAAGGCTTTGTGGGCCCCTCATTCCAATTCAGCTTCCTGTCCCGCATGCTCCAACTTCCCGCCCCGTCTTCTCAAGGGCTAATCCCACATCTTACACCCGAACGCCATTGCCATTCGGCATCTGCTCCCTGAAAACTTCGGTGATGTTCAAAAGCAAGAGGTAAATTAAAACAATGGCTTGAGGCAACTTCCTTTGGACAAATACTTTCAGTGAGGGCGGGTGGGAGCAGAGGCCCCGTGAGAGCTGAGCAGCCGGGAGGGCGCATCCGCCGTGGGCGTGACGCGTGGGCGGGGAGCCCGTGGGCTCCGGGCACGTGGAGGCGGGAGAGACAGGAGCAGTGAGGAGCACACACCATCCGAGGACAAATATAGCTGCGAAGGGGCTGCATTCTTCTGGTCGATCTAATGATAGGTCTAAAGGCCAGGGTCCCGCTGGTCTCAGGGCCAAGGGCAAGGCCAACCTTAATTGCAAACAAGACTGCAAATTAGGGTCCGAGCCAGACTGTCAGGCCATTTCATTATCTTGCCTGATTTCAAACCTCTGCTGAAATTAGCTTCATGGCTAGCGCAGGAAGGGGTGATGCTGGTTCCGCAGAAAAATTTCTGCACTGAGTCTTAAATGAAGACAAACCAAGGAGTCAATTTAGGGGAAAATAAAATAGCCTTAAACTAGCTGTTGCGATAACCCGAATCAATTCACTGGGCCATTTAAGCAGGAAAGCAATTCTAAAATCTGGCTAAATTGAGCAAGTATTCTATTCATCAAAATAAATGTACACAAAATCCTGTCTAAAACAGATATAAGATGCTACTTCGGCTATTACGTATTGAATTAATCCCTGAATCCGGTTCTCCAGGACATCACGCCCTGTAGGCCTGTCTTTTCACTCCATCCTACCGGCCCCGCAGGAGGCTCTCTCACAGAGGCCTGCGTCATTTCGGGATGTTTGAGGAGACTACATTTTCTACTAGATCTGCATCTCAGGAGGAGGGGATGGTTTATCTCTTTGTGCAGTTACCTAGACACTGAACGTACTTTATAACTCCAGAAAATAAACAAATATACCGACTTCAAAAACTAGGGCTGCGATTTAAGGAATGACTGGTCTCATTCATATTTCTTAAGTGAAGTTTATTTCTCTACAGCTAACAGACATGAATCAAGTCAGATACTGTTGGAGGCGTACAGAATTTAGTTATTTGTCTACGCACACATTTGAAAATTGAATTTATTTTCAAAGAAAAATAAAACTAGTGAAACTTAATAATGGTCTTTCTCAGAAAGCTAAAGCAATTTTCCACTTCTAAAATACTGTCCTTCCTACATTCTACTTTCCAAGGATTTCAGTGAGTGTAGAGTATGAAAAGAGATTTGTGAAGACATAAAAATGTAAGATGCAGAATGCACTGTAATATTTGTTTTTAGAGTGAAACTCAGGTTCAACTCCAGGGAAAACCTTTTCTTCCCTTTAACGGCAGAATGTACAAGTACCATGCTACTGTTCCAGCTGATCTAGGAGAAACTTTGAGGCCAGCACCCCAAGGAGATGCCAAACCTCCAGGAGCAGGACCAGGCTTCTGGGGGAACCACCTGGCAGGGGCTGGGGCGGGGGGGGAGAAGGTCTCTCTATTTATGAAGATGAGTGAGGTATTTCTATTAGTATGACACCACCGAGGGTGGAGAAGCAAGTCACGTGTTCTCCCTGTTTTCCAGGCCTCTGCTAGATGTTACATAAATTGTTTCAGTGTCCTCATCAGTTGCCATCAGTCGAGTAGATGGTGAGTCACTTCCTCAGGCAAGGAAATTAAGTTGTGTGACATTCCCAAGACCCCTCATTCTCTAATGTGTAGATGTGTGACTTGAACTTTAAGTGGCGAAGTCTACGATCCTCCCCCTATACTATGCTGTCTCCCTCAGTAACACGGCTCCCATCAGTACTTAGTTTGTATACTATTTTATGTTTAAAACCAGTTATTTATGCTATATATTTCCCTAGACATGTTTTCAGAGTTAAAACAAAAGCTTGATAAGATTTTAAAGTTGCTGAAATAAAAGTCTGAAGAGATGGCTAACTCAATATCGGTACCTTGAAAACTGTGTTTTTTATTCACTGGTAGTCCATGAACAATGCACAAGTTTGAAAAAAGCAATAAATAAATTTATGTTACAAGTCAACAATTTAATAACGAAACAGTAAAGAAAAAGCCCCAAACGTAACTGCATT
>NW_006443225.1:21976225-21998718 GCF_000325575.1 Pteropus alecto | reverse complement strand
GGGGCGGGGGGCGGCGGAGGCGGCTGCTGTCGCTGCTGACACGGGGCTCCGAAGAGGACTTCTGAACCCCCCTTCTCACCTCTTCTCGTCCACGCACCTTAGTAACGCAGTTTTATTTACTGAATACAGCTGTCCCCAGAAATGGTCATCTTTTCTCTCTGTTTCCTGGCTGGTTCTCATGACGGGATGGTGGGCCCCAGAGCTACCCAGACCTGTGTCTAAAATCCGAGATCCCATCCGGGCCGTTTCTGGGCAGAGCTTCTTCCTTGGCCCTCGAAGCAAGACCAGGCCCGTCTGGCTGGTGCCCTGGGTGTGGGCGAAGGGGGCCCGGGGGCCTCAAAGTCATTCTTGCTCCGCCGCCCGGATTCTCTTGTCGAATGGACGTGGTCCTAGATCACAAGGGTCACGGCACTTGGTTGAGGACACTGGATGCCAAGTCTCCTAACAGGGGCCTGCGCGGGCCACAATGTGTCTCAGGAAGTTTCGTGCAAACTTTGTCCTTGCGCCTGACCTTTCTTGACGAAAGGCCCGGCCGGGTTCAGCAAGCGATGTCTGATGACGAAGGGAACGGGACACGAACAACTGGGCGGTAGAAGCAGGAACGTGTCATGGGGTCCACGGGACGGGCCGCAGGCGGCAGCAAGTGGGGCCCCGGGGACACCGCTGACCTCCGTCTTCAGAGCCATGACACTCATCAGGCCACGTTCGGACGAGGCGCACAGCCCGCCGCATCCAGCTCCTTAATTCAGTCGACTGCCGCCACCCCGCCGGCAGCGCTGCTCATGACCCTGACACCTCCTTAGACCCCAGGGAGACCAGAGACCGCAGGCCACGCCCCCCACCCCCCACCTCCGAACGGACCCGTTCCCCAGAGACAGGGCCTCTTCCTGGTGGCATGAACACGGGGCAAAGGCGGACTGGTGCCCTTGGGAAGCTCCACCCAAAAACGTGCTTCGTCATAATGACTTGAGCTGAAGTGGGGACCAGCCTGACCAGCTTGCCGGGAGGTTACAGCGAGGACATGGTCAGCGAGGACATGGTCTGATGCAGGTGCCACTCGGGGTCTCGATGACTGTGGAAACTGCTTTTGTCCAGGGACAGCCCATACGCCCAGCGCTGGGCTTCTTGTCACTAACTAGCTTCCTCCCCATTGCGCAGGTTAACCACGTAGCGGGGATCGTGAGAGGCTTTCAAATGTCACAGACACGCCAGTAGAAGCCGTAACCCCCAGATGACCACAGAGGTCCCTCTGGACGAGGCCGCCACGATGCCCAGGGGACAGAGACAGTCACCCTGACGAGGGCGTCGCCCAGTTAGGAATGACGGTACGAAACCGTCTGACTCCGGAGAGCCAAGGCGGAGTGTCGCTTGGAGTCCTGTGGTAGAACCCTTAACTAAATGTGTCGCGTGGTCTGTTGTTAATCTTAGTGGCTGACGGAGTAGGAATATTCGCCAGAAGCCGGGGGACTGTAGAGATGGAGGGTGGGCCTCGCCAGAGGCGGCGTCCGCGCACGGCCTGCGTGTGTCCACGCCTGTCGCGGCGGCGGCGCCGACAGTGTAGTCCGCATTGCTCCCAGGAGTCTGTGCAGTGAACAGTCACGGGAGGCGGAGACGTCTCAGATGCTCAGAGAACAGCCTGCTGACCGCCTGTCATGAAACACGTGGGGTCCCAGGGTCCCGCTCCGGTAGTGTGTGTCACCTTCCCCCCTTACGTGGCCCTGTGGAACGGGGCTGTGGACCGACACAGGAAGATGCCGTGTGTAATGGACTTCGTCTCTGGCCAAGAGTCCTGCGTGCCCCGTGAGGACCCGCAGCCTGGCGGCGGGCGGCGGGCAGCGCGCGAGCCTTCGGGTAGAGCAGACGTGAGACACGCGGCTGCTCAGCACACGGAAGAACTACGTCCCCCTCGACGCGGGGCAGCAGCACAAGTAGCACTAGGGACCCGCCCCCTGCGGGCCACGTGAGCGTGCGTGTGAGGTGAGATGCACGCGGCGGGAGGCTTCCCGACAAGGGTGCGCACTCCCCTGGGCCCCGGTACGGCTCCCGGGGAAAGAAGGTGCAGTCAGTGGAGGCAGCGAGCACAGGGCGCCGTGCTCGGGGACAGAGAGACGAAGTGCGCGCCTACGGGCTGCGGAGAGTCGGCAGGTCGCTGGCCACGCAGGCCGCCCGCTCTGCGCAGCGAGCTTCGGGGAAGCAGCTTTGGACGAGGTAACTCTAAGCCAGACTCCGAGCATTCGCAGGTTCGTATACAAAGAAAAGCAAGGGCACTAAACCGAGACGCGACCCCACTCCGAGTGCCGTGAGGCCACAGGCTGGGCCACGAGGGGTCAACGCCTGGTCCACGACAACCTGAACCGCGCGTCCCCGTCGCACACACCGCCGGCCGCGGCTCCGGCCATCGCGCGTGCCGGCCGCTGTCCGCGGCCCCGAGAGCAAAGGAGCCGGACCTTGGAACCGCCCCAAACAGCCTGGGCTGCCTGCAGCTCTGCTCGCATTAAGCACTGGCTGTCGCTCCCAGCACGGAGGGCAGACCCGGCCGTGCCCAGCACCCCGCCTGCTGTCGCCATGGACGGCAGAACCAAAGAACCCGCCGGTCAGCGCCACGACCGGGCTGGGCGCAGCCAGTTTCGCGGACTGTGGGCGACTTGGCCGACTGCGTGATGCCAACCACGTGGAAAATGCAGGGGGGGCAACAGGGCCGCACCGCCACCAGTGTCCAGCCAGGAGAGGCCTAAGGACGTGGTGCCTGGGCTGAGCTCCGACCAGGCGAGGAGGAAGCAGCAGAGTCAAGCACGCGGGCCGTCTGCGTCTCCTGCCCTCTTCCTTGTTTGACAGAGACAGTGGGAAGCTTGACCGCTCACGGGAGCCATTATCGATTGCCATGGTTATGACAGGCAGGCTGCTTTCCTAAAATGACATCGTTGTGATATCTTGATATTACTATAGAACTAAATACATTAAATTATAAGTTTAAATTTGTTTTGGGACCAGATGCTTAAGTTACATTTGCATTTTTCAGGGAATTTTACTATATTTGCTTAATGATAAATGTGAAGTCACTTTTCACAGCTTTGTTCTCACACATAAAAATGCTGACAACATTGGGCTTATCCTTTCCCTCCCCCGGCTTGATCTAGCACGCACGTGCCGTCCGTACGTGCACTTCTGAGAAGAGGCTCGGAGCGGCGTGGAAACGGCACCAGCCTGGCGGTGGAAAAGGAGGCTTTCGCCACTTATCCGATGCCCAGTTTCAAAATCCCACTTAACTTCCTTCGCTCACCTCGCAGAGTTTCCGACGGATCAAGTTAGATAAAGCACGGAAGAGAGTCCAGAGGCTCTGAAGTGCATTACGAGGTAAGGGATTATTACGAGGGGTAAAAGGGATAACGGATCTCTTTTTGCCTCATAGCTAATTTGAGGAAAATTTTTTAAAGTTATCTAATCTTCCCTTGACTTTGGGATATTTTCCGGAAATGAATTTTATAAAGATTATTTTTACCTGTTGTTTTCTGCATTATTCCATCGGTTCTAACCGTGTAACTACTGTTTTTTCCACCAGTGTTTTCTCAGATTTAAAAAAAAAAAATCAGTTGTTTTATGTCAATGATAATATTTACTTACTTCTAAATTATAAAATAAAAATGAAGAATACACAACTGGTCTATTACCTTCAAGGACACTGTCACCTATCCCAATATTCACAAGTTCAGAATTTAAAACATGAATATTTTGCGATCATGTTCAAAGAAATATTTTAGTGCATTTAAAATTTAAAGCAGAACAAATTATTCATTAAAATATAAAAAAATATTTTTTTTCATTTTCTACATTTAAAATGAAATACAACTTTAGAATTCTGATACACAATTTTTGCTGACTCCAAATGAGCTTCAGTGAACTAAGCTCTGTGTTTCTGCAAACCTGCAGTATAAGTGATTGCAAGTTAAAGGTATCGATTCAAACGACCTCGACCGGTTTTCTTCAGGCAACTCTGTATTGATCACTTGCTTTTCCCATGTAGTGGGAAAACCGGTGAGACTGCAATGATTGCAAAATCCAGAGAAAATGTCTTTTGTGGAACAAAAGGAAGGCAAACCTTCATTTATAATAATTAACCTGGTCAGATATAAAGAAATAAATCGGAGTGGAAAACATATTTAAAAACAGCTGCATAAAAAGTGGCCACGTCTGAACTGCTTATTTTCGGTGCTGGAAATGTCTGGGTGGCCTTATTCTGCAGAGACGCTGGTCCGGTTCTGCCCAGCTCCAGTATCACAGAGGCGCAAGTGCGTCACTGTCACGGTCACCATCAACAGTCCACACCAGAAGCAGCAGCGAGCATGGCGAAGAGGAAGGCTATTGTCATCGCAACAGTCACTATTATTGTTTTGTTACAATAACTATGATAACATCGATATTGTCCTCATTTTATAGAAATAAACTCAGGTGAATGACGCATTCGCCATCACCCAGCTAAGTCGTCACACGCTTCCGGCGCGGAAGTCACGGGGAACTCGGCCCACCCTGCCCTCTCGCTGGACGGCCCCTTACGCTGTGCCGTGCAGTCTGCGTCGTCTACGGCAGTTTTCTCCCCGAGCGTCATCGGATACTTGGTGAAGCCACGTGCTCACCACGCTGTGGGATGCATGCAGGGCACGACCCGCTAACGGGCCCTCGGCGCCGGGCGGCGCGGGCCACACCTGCCAGGCTCTGGCTTAGAGAAAGCGCAGCTCGGCGCGGCCGCGCGAGGCAGGCTGCGGGGCCCAGGGTCTTAGCTCCCTCCCCTTCTCACTGTCGCTTTCGGTTCCTGTCAGGCGCCACATGACAATGTTTTGGTCAGCGACTGACCAGCACACACTGCGGCCGACCCATGAGAGGACAGAGGAGCCGAATTCCCGCGAGAAATGGAAGGGACGTGATTGGGAGGCGCTTCTCCTCTCCTGCGGGAGCGGCGTCCGTGGCCTTGACAGCAGACGCCTCGTCCCTCGCAGCTCCACGTGCTGGGCACACACGCCGCCAGCCGTGGCCGCACAGAGCAGCCCTGTCCCCTGCGCTCAGAGGGCCCACGGCCGCTGGGCCCGGCCTGCCAGCCTGCAGGGAGCAGCGCTGGGAATTCTTTGTGTTGGACCAGAGACCCGGTACAAGGACCCGGGCCCACAGGGGCGACCTCGACAAGTGCTGAGTGCCGCCGCCACGCGAGCAAAGCGCGCCTGTGGCAGTGCGGAGCCAGCCCGTCCCGGAACTCTGGGACACGCTCAGGCTGTGGGGCGTGCGGCCTACGTCGGAGCGAGTTTTCCCACCCGTTCGATGCCGGACGAGCCCAGACAGGCTCAGTGGGACCGAAGATTCCAAATTTCCAGACTCACGCACTGAGTCCTCGGCGCTCCCCGCTCTGCGTTGGCCACCGCCTCCTCACGCACAGCCCGGAGGCCTCCATCCCGCACCAACCAGACGGGCGGCAGCCCGCACCGCGCTGCCACGGCGTCCCGTGCGCCCTCTCGCGCCATCTCGCTTTCTGATTCCCACTGCCCTCGGGCCACCTGTCCCTCCCTCCCGACAGCCACCGCTGTGGCCCACACTCACTCAGCAGCTTCTCCGCAGTGTTTGCAGCGGGTCCAGCCCGCACCCCCGTTCATGGAGCAGCACCGACAGCTGCCGTGTCCTCTTTCCGAACGTGTTGGAAGGAAGCCGGGGGAGGCTCATGGGACAGTGTTATAAAGTCTGCAGGGGGACGGTCACGTCCCAGGCCCTCACGGCCACTCACCCCCACTCGCTGACTCACCCTGAGTAACTGCCGGCCCTGCAGGCTCCACTCGTGGTAAGCGCCCTGTACAGGTGAACCATTTAAAAAAGTCTTTTCTGCCGTATTTGCACCGTGCCTAGTCTGTGTTTAGACGTGTTCAGACACACAGACACTGCCCACGGCTGGCGGCCCAGGGGCCCGGCTGTGCCGCGGAGCCCAGGTGTGCAGCGGGCTGTGCCACCCAGGAGTGTGTCAGTGCACTCTGTGATGTTCGCACAAGGACGCAGTTCTCGGAACAGACCCTCATCATCAAGCGATGCACAACTGTATGTATTCGTGACTGCCATTAACCAACAGTTCACCTTCTCAATAGAAATGACATTACAATCCAATTTAGCCGGTTATTTACTAATTAATTTATTCATTAGTCACACACTGTTCTTGGTGCTGGAGAATTAATGGTGGACAACGGTCACTGTGGGGAAAACAGATACTAACCATTGGATTGCACTGTGATTTGAGCATTCAAGAGCATGAAATTGGGTAATGAAACGATTTAGGTTTATCTTATGCATGACCCTGGAGTTTGAGACGTGGGTGGGGAAAGAGAAAGTGACCTTGTCCAAGAGGTGGTGGTGAAGGAAAACCTCCGGGGAGCAGGACACGTCACACGTCGAGGGCCTGTGGCGGGAGCACCAGGCGTCCCGTACCTGCCAGACCCCGGCGAGCACATGGGCACAGTGTGAGGCAGGAAGTACGCCGGGCTTCGTCTGAGAGCGATCGCGAATTCTTCAAACGTCTGAATACGGTAAGAATGCAGGCGTCAGAAGCACAGATCTGTTTTTCAAAAAGATCACGCGAGTTGGAAGGGAAGGAAGGGTTGACAGAGGCAGGCACTGAGCGACCAGTCGGAGATGCCTGTAATCTCTCAAGCTGGAACGTCTTTTCAGTGTCTGGAGAGAAGTCTGCCTTTCTGCTTATATTCTGCTAAGTCCAATATTTCAAAGGTATTTGCAGCCTCAGAGTATATACACAGAGTATAAGCCTGCACATAATTTATCAAGTTTTACTGAGAAAATAACCTCGTGGGAATACTCAACAGTCACAGTGTGTTAGCTACCTCGATATTTTTAATACTCTCACTTTATCTTTGGTGGTGTAATTGTAGAAAATGTTTGGACCCAATCATTGATAAGCGGTCTAGTAAAGGAGGTGGTGTTTTCAGCAGCGGGCTGTGAATAATGTAAGTCACAATGTCGGTGGGAACAGCGGCTTCTTAGCTACGTAGACTCGGTGTGTAGGCTTCGAAGCAGCAGCACCGAGAACCTCTCCGGCCACAGAAAGAGCCTGACTCGAACTGGAAGCCCATGGCGAAGACGAGGATGAGCCTCTGGACGTGCTGCCGCAGGCCACTAAAAGAAGGGGGAATGTGTACGTGTTCAGTGGTTCTGTTCTTCCTACCTGAGTGGCGACAAGGAACGAATTTGACTGAATAACTCACGTCCTATGTGCTAGAAACTGAAAAACTTAGCGAATCAGAATGAGTGGGAAACGTAGAGGGCACCGCAGCACTGGAGAAGTGGTTAGACTAGATGATGACAATGACGACAACGGAAAGTCAAGAGAACGCCCGGGAGAAAGGATGGCTGCCAGACAGGAAACAGGAAACAGGAAACAGGAAACAGGAAGCGGAACTGTCCCGCTGAAGAACCAAATTAAGTGATCTGTCAACGAATTTACACTGGTGAGTGAGAACAGCTAGTTCCATCGATCTGTCAATTGTAGTTCCTAAAAGTTTAATTAGGAGTAATTAGGAAGAATTGAACTTACTGCTCAAGAGTCCATTTTGCAAAATTTATTGTGTTCATCCTGTTATACTCCAAAGTCGGCAAAGTCCTGATGGTACTTTTCCCTTGGTTGACTTGTCGTGGGCCAGCTGTGCCAGCCTTCTAAGCGATGACACCTCTCCCCATGCTGAGGTCATATATGTACACACACACACACACACACACACACACACACAGCTTGCACCGGCGACATGCTCCCAGGCTTCCTCCTGGACTCATCCTCTCTCTCTCGGCAGGAAATCCCACTCCGCCGCCGTTTCTGTGTCGAGTCCCCGCTTTGCCACAACCCGGCCTGCTGCTAAGCCCCCTCCCGCCCTCCTCTCCTGCTGCCTTCCAGTGGCATCTTTGAGGACACAGACGTGCGGGTCGGACCCCGTTCTGCCGTCCTGACTTGGCAGCCGGCTGCCCCGACCATGCTGGCGAGCAGCTCCGGTTGCCCGCTCCGTCTTCCCACGCCAGAAGTTTTGCAGACGTGCCCCGGCGTGCGGAAGCTGGCGTTTTCCATTGCAGCCTTCACTTTGCTCATTGTTCTGACGAATTCTGGAGTTTGGAGTCGGCAGCTGTATCATGGCCACATTCTGAGGCTGCAACTGCCCATGTGGATGCGAGCTTTAGCATTAACACGGGCTCGTGTCTCGTCTCCATGCACCTAACTCCTGGTCTACCATTTCTGTTTTAATATTATTAACAGACTTTTAACAATTTAGGAAAATTTTAGATTAAAAAAAATTGAGCAGATGGTACAAAGAATTCCCACATAGCCCCTATACACAGTTTACTCTATTGTTAGCATCCTGCATTATGGCAATTTGTTATAAGTAATGAACCAATGCGGATCTAGAATCATTAAATGGAGTCTGTAATTTGCTCAGATCTCCTCGGTTTTTACCGAATGTCCCTTCTGGTCCAGGATCCCACTCAGGGTCCCACAGCATGTTCAGCTGTGATTTCTCTTCAGCTCCTGTTGAGTGTGACAATTCCTCTGACTTTCCTTGTTCTGGATGAACCTGCAGCTTTGAAGAGTACACTTTCTTATGGCTTTGGGAAAGGCCAGTCACAGAGGGAAAGCGTCATTTTCATTACGTCATGTCAAGTTTACACACTGTCAACATGAGTTATGACTGTTGATGCTGACACTAGTCACCTGGCTGAAGTAAGGTTTGTCATGTTTCTTCATTCACCCCCTCCCTCATTAAGAAAGAACTTTAAATATTAATGTCTTTTTTTGAATGGGGAATATTTTAACGTATTTTAGGCCGATTGAGAGAGGGAAAGGGTAACAAGGCTGCGCGTTTCGGAGGACGTGGGGGCTTTGTGGGCAGTGACACGCGGACAGGATTACTGAGGCCGAGACAGAGCGCGTCTTCCCCTGAGACCAGAGGCAAAGGTGCTAGGAACTGTGAACCCAGAGTAGGGTTCGAGTGTGTCTCACGTGTTCATTTTTTCATGGGACAGTTTATCTTGTTTATTTGGATTTGCTTGGCTGAGTGAAAGGAAGTGGCTGAGACTAGCCGCATAGGAAAACAGGACATTTAACCAACTAGACATTAGTGAAGAGACCACCAAGTAGCAGCTGAGGGTCTATCTGAGGTTGGAAACTATCCACTTTTCCAGATTATGTAATTTCATCCAAATCATGCAAATAGCCCATTGGTTCAAACCACATTTGGGAACTGGCAAGATCAAGTATAGTAGAAGGTCATGGGGATGAGGTTATTACAGTGAGCATGTTGCTGAATCATCTTTAAAAAAAAATTGAGAGAGTTGAGGATCTGGAAGACCAGGAGACTCGCAAAGAGGAGAGGAACTGAGGAAGGGGTGGGTTTGAAGTCAGTCAGCAACAAAAAGGATGTTGGATCAGAGAAATTTCCAATTTCAGTCTGTGGGAGAGAGTGGGAAATTCTTCATCCTGTTTGCGGCCATGTGAAAAGTCTACTAAAGTAGAGAGATGAAACCACAAAATAGAAACAGCATTAAATTGCAGGATCTGACCATTTGGTGCCTGTGATGGGGACAGTCTCGCATATTGTTATTCTGATGATGGCAGGTTGAGAAGAAAGTGAGTCAGGTACAATGATCTTTTCAAAATACCAAGTTGTGGCTCTCACGTCGAGGTAACTGTGTCGAGGATGAAGTGTGCCAGAGGTTTCGTGGGAGGAATGGCAGGCGGTGTGGATGCAGGAGCGTGTCAAGGACCCCAAACTTCCCTCGTGGTGGTGGAAATAATGGGGAAAGGGGTGCCCTCCTTTTAGAGGAAGGAGGGGTGAAAGGCAGTTGGCCGATGAAGCAATGGGCCAATTAGGAGAGGTGATGTATTTTAACACAATCGAGGTCATAAAAATTCATAGAGGAGGAGGTAACTTAAGTACTTTGGTCTCAACACCAGTTTAGGGGTAGTATACAGAATGTAACCTCCTACTCCTGCATACTGAGTAGTCAAAGTTGTAGACCGTGGTGGTGAGAGTTTCGATGGTGCGCGGTGACGGGTAGGGGAGGGGAGGCGGTACTGTGTAAGCAGGAGACGCAGAGCAGAGGGGGAGACTCGGCGCTGGCCGTGGGCCTGTGCTGCAGAGCGTTCTGCCAGTCAGCAGGCTCTAATGACAGGGAGTTCCCCTAAAAGTCTGCGCCTCCAGGAAACAGGCCCCAAGTCAACCCAGCACAGGGGCTGCTTGTGTTTACTGAGACTAAATGCAGCCAACCAATGCCCTGGGACGGGAAGGCACCTTCCAGTATTTGTCCATCTTCCAGAGGACTGTCCCACACTAACCAAGCCGCTCTTTATAACAGGGACACACGAGCTAAATTCATTTCGTATCGCTCAACTCCTACCCGCCCTGTTGTAACTTTATTTGAAAACCTTATGTGTTAAAAATCTATCTCCACAAGATAAAAATACTCTATTTTTCATGTAAGAGAGACAATAAAGAATTCCTAAACAGTATTTCTGGCATTCTTTAATATGTCCATAAAATTTTTACTGTAAGTTATTCCAGATCCCGTGAGGTTTCAGTGTAACTGGGCCCCCGAAGGTTTATCGCAAGTACTTCTGTCGTCTCCACTTCTGCTTCACGGGAGAGAACCAGGGCGTGTCCACAATGACACGGGGACTTTGCTGTGTCGACCGCTCACTGCAGGTGGAAGGCCAGGCCCAAGGTCTGGCGAACACATAACGCTGAACCTGGACCGCAGTGGCGGCGGGCAATGGGCAGTGGGCAATGGCGTCCTCACGTGGCCCGCAGCGGCGGCGGGCAGTAGGCAGGGATGTCCTCGTGTGGCCCGTAGGGGCAGTGGGCGGTGGGCAGGGACGAGCCTCCGTCCTGCTGTGCGTGAGCGCATGGCGTCGTCCGTAGTGAGCTCAGCTGTCATTCCTTACCGGCTCAGTGGCCAGCCCGCTGCCCCCGGGCCGCGCCTCCGCAGATGACCTAGCAGAGCTTGGAGGAGGTGGGGGAAGGTCTTGCGGGAGGAAGCTGGTCAGCGTCGCCGACTGTGAGCGCTGCCGTCCCCGCAGACGATCGACAGGGACACTGACAGCGTTCGCAACTCAGAGGTGAAGTACGGCCGCCCCGTCTCAGCTGAGCTCACTGGGGACGACGCCATGCGCTCACACACAGCAGGACGGAGGCTCGTCCCTGCCCACCGCCCACTCCCCACTGCCCACTGCCCCTACGGGCCACACGAGGACATCCCTGCCTACCGCCCGCCGCCGCTGCGGGCCACATGAGGACACCCCTGCCCACTGCCCACTGCCCACTGCCCACTGCCCACCGCCGCTGCGGCCGGCGCCGGGATGCCCACGGACAGAGCTCCACGCCCGGCGGACGGGGGAAGGGGCGTCCACTGTGCTCCAAACCACGGTCCAACGACAGAGCCCGACCAGGGCTCTTGTTATTCACTCCACGTTCTTGTTAACAGAGCATGGAGCGTGTGTCTGGTTAAGTGCAGTATCAAAAAAATGGAATTTCTCATTCAGCAAATTGCCGCAGACGCCTTCTGTTTAATACGAGCTCCTGTTCTATTGCCAACAAAAGCCATCGTCGGAGAGTCCGCACATATGGCATTTATAAGACAGTTTAGTTCGCTTCATATGATTTTATTTCACTCTGGGCTTCCTGCAACTCAGATCGTCTTCCTTTTCAATTACTGAAGATAATTTAATAATGCTGTTTTTCTTAGACAAAGAACTATTCATTGTTTAAAATCAAAGAATGGCTTTGGGAAACTTCAAGAATGAGTGAGTTCTTGTCTTAGCTTTTAGAAATATGTCGGTCCTATCTCATGGTACCAGGCTTTAGCTGACAAAGTGGCCCTTTCTTTAGATTTTGAGACTAACTATGAAAGAACAAGCATAATTTAAAAAATTAAATATCTCATACTATTAAAAATTACTGATAAAATTTAAAAGGAAAAACTGTGAGGTCCTTCATCCTTTCCCAAAGACGTGGGGGGTCTGTCCACGGGTGAGCCACGCAGCTGGCACCTGCTGCTCATGAGGGTGGCTGCCACTCACAGGAGGCCCCGCGGGAGCTGCGAGCTTCGGAGATGCCACATGACCTGCCGGCCGCGTCTGAGAGCAGCCACCTTGTCCTGCACTCTGAGGCAGGCAGAGGGGGCCGAAGGCAATGCCTGCCAAGAGCAGGGGACAACGGGACAGACGTCTCCTAGAACAGAACTGCGCGCAAGGGCGTTCTGCGTGACTGTGGTGCGGTCCAAAGGGGTTCCACACGCCTGTCAGGTATCAAATGCTGGGCACATATAGGTCATCTTTCTTTCAAGGATAAAGAAAGGGAAAAATTATTCAGGTGGTGACAACAACAAAGAGTGAATTATTGGCTCCAAGTTGCAGAAAAAATTATAAATATGTAAAGGAAAGCTACCAAAAAAAAAACCCCAAAACAAGGTTTTGAATACTATGTATTCGATAAAATAATAAAAATTTTGTTACATGAGAGAAAAAATTGAGATGAAAATGGAACTGGCTTTTTGAGACACAGAATGAAATGAAAAGGAATTAATAGAGATAATGAAAAAGTGGATAATTGAAATCACAATAGCAAATTAATGTGCATCTGAGGTACCAAGAGAGAAGGTATAACATTACATCACAGAAAATCGTATCGGTGATGTTGAGGAATAATTCGAGAAGTTCTTCAAGAGTAAAAGGGAAAGAACAAAGGGAAGAAAATGATCCAAAAGATGATATATTTGGAGGGAAGGGAAACGATCCCATTTATACAGATTATCAAAATTAAGAGAAGGGAGCAGAACTAATGACTGCCAGAGAACTAAACAAACATTCGGGGTAAACTGAGTAACACCTAAATATAGGGCAAAACCATCAACTTTCTTTAATGTAATGACAATGAAAAACTCTCTCCCTTTTTCTATCTATCTGTCCATCTATCTATCATCTCCATCTCCTGTACAAAAAGCTACAAAATGATTTATACAGATATAAGATGAGATACAGATATATCCCTCCATACCTATATCCCCTTGTGCAATCCTTGTAATTCTTGTGTGTGTGTGTGTGTGTGTATGTCCCCTGATAAAAGTTTTGAGTTTCAAGAATTAAGGAAAGTATCCTTTAAGAATACGAACTTAAAAATAACAGTCTTGTCGCATGTGAGGTGCATTAAATTAAAAGTAACAAATTATCTTAAAAGGCGCCTTACTGATTGGATAATATGCACTTTCCAAGTTGGCTTCTTCAGAGAAGGCCAGGTGGTTTAGGCCCAGGACCCCATTGCAGTGGTGTGCCGCACCCTAAGCCGACGGAGGCGAATTACACGTCAAGAACAGTGCCCGGCGGGGCCCCCTGAGCTCGGGCCACGTGGCCTTCCCCGTGGCCGCCTGTGCGTCTCCGGGGTCCTGCCCTCTGGGGGAGAAGGCTGTGGGGCAAACGATCAGCCTGCTGTCTGCTCAGAATTCTACGAAGAGAAACACGGCCCTCGTCCGGGAAAGGCAGTCGTCCCGTGTGGTGTTCTGACTTAAGAGAGAGCAGTGTGTAGCTGGCGGTTCGCTTAACGCTAGCTTCGAAGCAGATACCTCGCACCGGTCGGGGCCGGAGCCCGTGTTTCTGAGCGAGCCTGGAGTCAGTGCCACTTGCAATCCCTTCACGTCTCATCATCGGATTTGCACTGAGCGGTCTCATTACAATTATCATTCAATACACAAGGCAGTTTAATTACATTTCCCAATATAGCGACATCATCATTTCATATAGCTGTCATCTTGATCCCAAAATAACCACAGTCTGCTTCCTGCGAATGTTAACATATAATCAACAATAACTCCCATAAAGTGGCCTTTTCTTGACCCGAAGCTGAAAAGAAATAGTGGTATATAGTTTCATGCTCAAAAGGCTCTTTTGAAAATTAGCAGACTGTTTAGAATAAAAGCTTTTGTTAGTGGCCATTGTCACAAATCTCACCATGCACTGTCCAAAAAAATCGTCATAAATTTACTGCAACAAACGAGCAACAGTAGATCCACAAAATATGGGTTTGTCCCTTTATTTTTCCTTAGTATGCAAACTGCTTAAGAACTGAATGATTAGATGCCACTAGAAAACCTGAGGGTTCATGAACCTGGACTCCAGCCCTATCTCTGCTTCTTGTGGTGCTTGTTTCCCCGAATATCTGAACGAAATTACGCCCACACACTGCCTCGCACTGTATTCCCTATGTCGCCGTGCAAGCTAGTTTACTGTGTGTGGGTGACTCACTAGGATTTGCTTATTATTTTACTTCCCCTTTAATAAACATATTTAGGAAAGGAAAATCTACTACAAATGAGTCTTGCCAAAGAAAGCTATATTTAATACCAGTCTACCTTGTATGGCATTACAAAAAAATATTTTTCTCTCTCTTGGCGCTTTGCGATTATACAAAAAACGAGGACTGTTTCAAAGTACAGAAATATTTCTTCTTGGCTTTTAATAATGTGGGAGGGTAATTCAATAAAGATATTGACCACAGAAGTACAGGGACTAATAAGTGCCTTTGGTGTGTGTGCTCCAGATACTGGAATAAAAATTTGGGTCTAGCAAAGCTTTTGTTTGTTTCTTTCTTTTCTGTCTTCTTCGGGTTTGTATTAATGAGTTATTTCTCATACTATTTCTATGAGCCTAAAAATCAAGTTTTAATGACGGTCACATCTGTAAATTTACTAACTCTTCCGAGTGCTCTCGTTTTCCCAGTGTCCTCCCCCTCCGGCGGGCGCGTTTCTCCCTGGCCTCACGCGCTCTCAGTCCCTGCAGCTCATCACACCCTGCGGCTCCTGCGCCAAGAACGCCCTCTCCTGCACCGTCTGCTCTCCCGTCCTGTCCCCCACCCTTCTCGCACAGTGGCGCCATCGTGTTTGACATACGTCACACATTCACGCAGCTGGGCACGAGCAGAGATTTATATCTCGCGTTCTTATTTCCATAAATGTTATTGATGTATATATATCGAAACTGCTTATCCTTTTCACACGAAATTATGTTTTTACGATCTGTGTTGCTATATATACTCTATTTTTTGCTTCTAACTGCTACATAATATTCTATAATTTAGTCTGCTACCTTTTAATTATCTGTTCCTCTCAAAATGGACATCCGCCACAAACAACTGTGGAGCAGGTTGGAGCCGAGTGGGGGTGCAGACGCAGCAGCCGGGGAGTCCGGGCCCGGCGTTCCGCCTGCGTGGTTTCTGCCGAGATCTACAGGATCACTTCCCTGACATCTGGAATGACCCAACTACCAACAGAAGTATACAAATGTCAGCGTTTCCTCGTCCTCACTAATGCTTACTGTCACCCATTTTTTTAGTTTGTTTGTTTTCTGTTTTCAGCATTTTCATTTTTTAAATTCACCATGACAAGCTTGCCAGTGAACGAGAACATCAAACACTATTGGCTGTTTGGTGATTCCGTTTTGAACGTCCCTGTCCTGTGCTCCTTGGTAGTTATTAGGCTTCCTGTATCCTCCTTGCTGACTCGCAGGAGCCCGCTTCACCTTCTAGTTATTTATTCCTTTGGCTTCAGACACGTGGCCCCTCCTTCCAGCCCTTGGCTACGGTGGGTGTCCTCTGCTGGCGCAGTCTGGCCAGTCCCCATAAAAGTCTCTTCAGAGTGGGGGACTAAGGGATCTAAAACGTTTCCATCTGTTGGTTTTGCCTTCTCAAATGTGGCCTCTACTTGGGCAGAGGAAGGGACAACCCAGAGCATGGTTTAACCACAGTCTCTCCGAAGTGTCCTGGGCCAGAATTAACGCACATTACTTTGACGCACAGCCCACTGACCAAAACCAGACATGGTTCCCCAATCTACGAGCGACATGAGATGCTACGAAATTTTTCAGGGATATATAGAGAATGATGTCTATCTGCCAGAAAAAAAAAAAAAAAAAAAACTCTTGAATTTGATATAATTTAATCCATCCAGTTTTGACCTCATGGTGTGTTTTGGTAATTATCATCATAAAGCATTTCTCCATCATGCAGGAATTCTCCAATATTTTCTTTCACAAAAATCATCTCCCATATTTCTTCCATTAGTTTATAGTTTTAGTGCCTACTTTCAGGTCTTTATTAGGAGTCCTTGCCTGTGTGGCTTTCTACATTCATTAATTCCGATTTCCCGGCGCTACTGGATTTAACGACGCTTCCTGCTCATTGCTCTGACACACATCTTGCTATCAGGTCGGTGCACGAAAACCCAACTCCAAGGCCACTTTTCTGTGTCCTATCAACCTCGCCATCAGCTGCATGGCTAATATTCAGGTCGACCTTTCCTTTTTAAAGTCCAAATAGCTTCTGTCCCTCGATTTCTAAAGCTTGCTTAAAATTTATTAATTTGTTAACTAGTTTATTCATTTAACAAATATTAAATGAAAATTTCTATATTCCAATAACTATATAGACACAAGAAGGATATAACTGACTATTTCCTTCTATATAAAAAGTATTTATTAGTAACTATAGGTAAGCTATTTTGCCTTCAATGCTTCAATTTTTCTTGTGTATAATATGAAGAAAATTTTCCTCCTAATTTTGTTGGGAGAATGTGTCATTTTAGTAGAGCACTCCTTAAATGCCTGGGATATAGTGAGCTTTCATTGAGTGTTAGTTACTATTGTACGTTAATTATCATCTCTTCTACCATTTCCTACTCCAAATCTGTACTTTCACATCTTTTTCATATGTGCATTTAACCTTTGATCTTCTGGTTGCTTAAGAGTTAAAACAAATATAACGTATTCAAAGAAAGAAATAAAAATGGACCAACAAGAAATAAAAGGCAACAAAAAGTCGTTCCTCATTTGGGCCTGAGAAATGAGGAGGCAAAGCAGCAGGGGTTCGAAACTTAGCGAATCAGGTGAGTGCAGCCAAACAGCAGCCCCAGGGCCCCTAAGGGCAGCTTCTGATCTCCAAAGCTCTCTGACTGATGCCTCCCTGCCCCACAGGAAAGGAGGAGGCAGCCCCGCGCTGCGAGAAAGGCTGGGTGAGGGAAACCCTGGGAGAGCGGATCCCATCCACCCCTCTCAACACTTCAGCCGCATTGAAAGCAAGAATCCTGAGGCAGATGCTGCTTCCCCGCCAGGAGCCGGCGTTAGTAACCTTTCTCTCAAAACTACTATTGTGACATTAATGTTAACACGCTGCTTTAAAATATGGGAAGCCCCAAATTTAATGCCATAAATACTAGGTTTTAAAAAATTATGTGAGCTTCAAAATCATATCCAAACCTACTGTAACTGAGAACCATCATTTTAAGCTGGATGTTTACTGCACTTTGCCTACTGAACTCATATTTTTGTTTGTTTGTTTGTTTGTTTGTTTTAGTTTCCTACTTTTAAGTAATATAAATTACAAATACAGAATGATTTTCCTGGATTAAAGATGAAAGTACACACAAGCACATCATTTAAGAATTGTTTCCAAATAGTACTCTAATTATTTATTAGAACATTCTTTTTCTTTTTCTTACGCCTTTCAATATGCATATAAATCAATTTTTAAAATATAGATTTAATGTATTTGAGCTGGAGATTTGCCACTGCCATTTGCTCTTGATAGGAGTGTAATGCAACGTTTAGATTATATTAGTGCCAAATATTTTTCATTTGAGGGTAATCTAGCATTTTTTGAATGAATAACATGACTTGTTTCCTCTTTCCAGATTATTAGCTCATCTTGTGAAACTGAAATATATCAGGTCTAGACAAAGAAGAGAATACTCAATTAGAGTGCTGCATCATCCCAGAAACCCTGAAAAGATTATAAGCATCAAGAATAAAACAGATTATAACAGTTTCATTTACTTATTGACATGTGTTTTAAGCCTCATCTAAAAACGAATAAAAAATGACCCTGATTTTTTTCCTTCCCAGTTTCATGAACAAAACGTCACGATGTTGCAGAGCTGACGACGTAACAAGATCACCACGAAACGGAAACGGAGAAGGCGAAGGCGTGCCGGCTCGCGGCCTGTCCCCAGTTCCCCTCGCTTTGGTCAGGCTTAGGTTCTGTGCACATGGTTCAGCTGACGCTTCTGGATGGTCGTTGTTCGGTTTTGTCCAACAGCCAAACTGGGGCTCCCAATGGGACTTAAAATTTTAAGGAAGAGGGAGAGAGTCATCTGGAAGAATCTGGAATGCTGACACGCGTCGCCAAGGGACCCACGCGTTCGTCCCTGGACCAGCAGGTCTTCCTGCCCGTCCCGGGGGAGTGAGCACCCCGTTATTCTGAATTCTTGGGGGTTCCCGCTATTTGGAGAAGTATGTGTGGCAACAGGAGAGCAGAGCAGAACGCCAGATGTTTCTCGTGGTACCGTCTGAGAAGGTTTCCTCTCCAGGAGAGACTTCCTGGCGCTTTCGCGGGGACTGACTTTACTCACGGAAAACGAGAGGGACGGCGAGGGCGACCACGGCGTGGCGGACGGCGAGGGCGACCACGGCGTGGCGGACGGTAAACGCAGGCGCTTCCCGTGCGACGCGAACACTTCAGACAGTTCCCGGCCCCGCTGGCTGGAGAGACTCCCACTGCACTGAGCGCACACGTCTGCCTTTCCCATTTAAATGTGTTTTATCCTTGTTGGATGCGGTTTGGTTTTGCAGCCAAGGGAAACGGAAGCCCTGCCAGCTGTGTCCTCTGGAACAGGAGTGACAGTTAATCACCAGGTGAGTGGACATTATTTACTCATTAGGGGTCAGAGTGTCCAGAGAAAATTGTATTTGAAAGTGGTATTAAACTCTTGTGCACTATAAAGTGGATTTTCAAAAAACACATCTTAAAAAATCGGCAGGGACCCCGGATTTCATTTCAGGGTGGGGTCTGGGCCGTCCATCAATTACGGCAAGCACATGCCACCACCCCAGCACACACGAGTGCCCTCTACAGCCCTGCTGTGACCCGGTACGCACAAGAGCCACAAAGGCCAGGCGGTGTGTCCGCTGCCGACGGGGCAGGAGGCGGTCGTGGTGAAAGGCGTGGCCGCTTCAGAGGGTGCAAAAGGTCCTCGCACAGAAAGAAGAGTCAAGGAAACGTGTGAACAATTTCTAAATGTCTTTTTTTTTTCTTTTAAGTGATGAAGTTAAAAAGAAATTCAGAAATAAAATCAGAATATACTTTCAATTGTGGAATCTGAGCTGTAATTTCCTTTTACGAAGTGAAACGATGAGTTTTAAAAATTAAATTTCTGCCATTGTAGTATTTCCGTGTTTGCCCCATTTCCACAGTGCGCGTCATCTACGACGTCACCGTCCTCCCCGCTCTGACGGAAGAGGAAGTCCCACGATTCGGGTGTTCCCTCCTGTTTCGTGCTGTGCTGTCACCCGAGTGTCACGGGGCGCCAGTCTCTTGGGAGGCTCCCAGTGAGAATCTGTCACATGTTGTTTTCTACATGGAATATGTCATAACATGTAACATGATATTATACGTTAATACACAGGCAATGTATGCTCTCTATTGAGTATACATTTGAAAAGAAATAGAATAAAGTGTAATATAATCTTACAAAGGTACAAAATACAGATCTATTTCTAACTACTACTTGCAATTTTATTTGTGAAAAGTATTATTTTTATAAAAATTATATTATTAGACAGTACTGTAATTCCAAAAAATGTTGGGGAGAATTTGGCACAACCATACACAATTTTGGTACAGTAAAACTATCTTAATATTTTTGTACGATTTTGAAATTTGGAATTTTGAAAAGGTCATGAAGATTGGCACTTAATTCAGATATGTTCAGTAGGCAGTAGGAATTACCATCTTTTAACGAAGGAAGTTCTTCATTTTTATCTATTTACATACATGCCAATGTCATCAAGATATAATTCCTAAACTGTAAAATTCCAAAGGCTTCTGAAATCACTGCATTAATGGAAACGTTTTTGGACAAACATGGCTTTACCTAGGAGAAAAGTCTCATTGCTGTTCAGAGCACAGACGCCGCGTCCGTGGTCCCCTGTGAGGCCGTGGTGCCCCCCGCCCCCCGTCTCTCTCCGCGTCACATGCATCCGCGTCACACACTGCTCGTTGCTGGAAACGTCTCCATGGTGGCCGGGGCCTCGAATCGTCAATTTTACCCAACATGTTTGCTGAAGGAAAGAAAACAGAACTTGGCGATCTCCCTTCTCATGCAGAAATTCGCCGACTTCCTTGAGGCTCGTTCTTGAAGTACTTGGCGCCTGCAGTGAATTCCACCCACCCCAAGTCTGCTAGTCCCCGTCGCTGCGCTGCTCTTTCTGTTATTATTTAGAGAAAAAGCAGTGAGGAGGTCGCCGCTCGTGGTCTGATCTACTGCGCCGTTGCCAGCGAGAAGAACGCGGTATATCTGCATGAAACATCCACACTCCCCACAAGGTGAACTGCTCATTTCTAACGTGCACTTGGGTCCTGCTGCAATTTTAGTGAATAAAGACGAGACACAGTAGGATTTTCAGAGCTGAAGGCGACGCTTCATCATGAAGGGGGCAAGAACAAAGTCTGGCCAATGTCCCTGCAGGGGGAATACTGACAAATCGCCTCAGGAGTCTTAGGTGTTATTGGTCAGGAAAATTTAAAAATCATTCATTGTTTTCTTACTGGTCAGTGATATACACCTTGCCAAAGAGAACTGCACAGGCTTGAGGGCAAAAGTAATAAATTCTTCAAATTCGACATAATCTTGGAGAACCCTAACACTCCATGGAAGAAACAGGCAAGGTGACCTATGAGATTCCATGTGTTTGGCATTTGTTACCAACAAAATCAGATTTAAAACTGAGACTCGGCAGTGATTTGCTGATCGACACATAGAAGATCTTCTGTCAAGGCCACTTCTTTGTGCCAAATAGTAAGTCTTCTTTCTCATTGTTTTTACTATTCGATTTACTATCTTTGCTCGGAAGCTTTCTTTGCAGTTTCTGTATTCAGAACTTTGCTCTACGTCACCTCCTCAGAGGAGACGCTGCTGAAAATTCAGTCTACAGCAGACCCACTCTACGCCCTGCTGCTGTTCCATCTTCTTGCATTATTTCGTAAAGCATGTGATTGTACCACTGGCCTCCTCAGGAACCCCACGAGTGACACTCTCTTTCCAAACAGTCCCAGGAAGAGTGTAGGAATTGCGTCTTTTTGAATAAGGCACGTGTGAAGTTCAGCCATCCCCGCTGCAACATGCGAAGGCGGGTGGCCAGGCGGGGGTTCCACGGTCAGCCTGGGAATGGAGGGGCCTCCACAGGAAAGTCCAGGTGACAGAGGGGGATGTGGATGGCACACGGGGCCACAAGAACAGTCGGTCTACACCCAACAACCTTCACTCTGACATACGCCCACCACCTCCAAAGCCAAAATAACTCCAGAGACTGTAAATATTCGCAAACGGCCAAAAAAGCTATCTCAAGGGATAATATTTTCATGAGTTTTGAGAGTTTTTATGGAAATATATTGACTCTATAAGAGGCGTAATAACTTCATGTTTATTTTGTAGAAAATCTTCGTAGAAAATAATATTTAAATGTAGCAATAGTTTGTAAATTAGATTTTATTTCAGAACTTCTGGATCTAAACTTAAAGTCCAATAGCAGCAACTTATCTCCATCTTGAAAAAAATGTAATGTCTTTATTACCTAAAGAATTAAGAGGAAGCCATCTATCACTTCTTAGTAAAAGTAAATTTTTGAACGATGCTTTTACAAGTTGAAGAATAAGTAAAATCAGATCTTAGCCATTTAATAGAAAAGTTCAACTGTAAAACTGAACGTTTTTAGGTGAGTTTAGTCTCGGGCATATTTAGTCAATAGAGCATGTGAAAACAGAAGCTCCCTGCCAGTGGGCAGGCTGCTCCCTACGAAATGTCAGGTTAAACTTTATGTGCTGCCTAAATGATCCATTCCACACGCACATGCAGCCGTGAGCCACGTGAGGAAGACGTGCCAGCTCAGCACAGGTAAGAGGCGAACCCTCCAAAACATACTGAATATTTATTATTTCTATAAATCATGTAGGCTTCATACATACACATCATTTTATATTTCACTAGAAAATATGGTTCAAACTAAACTGCTTTGTGTATACAGCCTTCCAGGTGGAACCTCGCAGAAAGAAAACCTGGAACCTAAGCTCAGAGACTGCACAACGCAAGGACTGCCAAGCCCTCGGGCCCGCGCGGAGCGACCGCCACCTCCGCAGCCAGCGTCCCGGGGGAACCCTCCCCACGTCGCCGCATCGCGATTTCCATCTGGAACAAAGGCCCGACGGCAGGCCCTGGGGCCCGCCACCGCCCGCAGCCCACGAGGCCCGCCTTGGATGTTCAGGCCTCTGGGCCGCCCGGCACCAAAAGGACCGATGTGGTGACGTCCTGTGGCTCCCCGTCCCCCGAAGGTTTCCAGACGAAGCCGAGCCCGCGTCTGAGGGCACAATGTGGGGCAGCCG
>NW_006443225.1:21975886-21976179 GCF_000325575.1 Pteropus alecto | reverse complement strand
CCCCGAGCCGATCCCACCCCGAGCCGATCCCACCCTGAGAGGAAGTCCGAGTTGGCAGAGGGCCCCGCCATGCGCCCCTGGGCCCCTGGGCACGACGGTGCTTGGAAAAGAACACGCACGTGGCCGCCGCGATGTCCCCGATCCCTGGACCGCGTGGCCGCCTGCTCTGCGGCGAAGCAAGCGCCAGTTCTGGGGGCTCAGTGCTCCGCTAGGAGGGGTGATGCGGGGAGCCGGCGTCTGCTCTGCTCGGTCCTCTGCACACCCCTCAATGTGCACACTTTCCCTCCCCACAG
>NW_006443225.1:21967142-21975858 GCF_000325575.1 Pteropus alecto | reverse complement strand
TTACGTTCGGCGATTTCGGAGAGAAATGAAGAAATGAGGGGTCTGCGTCAACTGTGTGACGTCAGAAAGTGGGGTCACTCGGTGATAATGACCACGCCAAGGCGGAGTGCGGAGCGGTGCTCAGTACCCAGTGAAGACGCGCTGTTTATAAGTTAATGACGAAATACATTTGAAAATCTGTTCAGCATTATCTTAAGATTATTTACTTTACATGAGTTTCAAAAATCAAGAATATTTTTACAAATGTCAATTCTCTTAGACATAAGATCTAACATTTATTTGACTTGATCATAAAAAACCTTCAGGTGAGACAAAGGTGCCTGAGTCCCCGACTGACCTTTCACGCCGAGTGTGTGCTGAGCACCGCGTAGGTGGCTATGGGGGTTGAATGAAGGTCTCCGCGGGCAACTGATGGATGTGACTTAACCTGCTTTTAATTCACGTCTAATCGCGGTGTCTACTGAGCAAATCCTGTGCACTGACTGTCGTGTGAGGTACGGAGAATAGAGACGGTGACAAAGAACAGACCGATGAGATTTACGCAAAGGGGACATAAAAGTCTGTTAACATTATGACCTTGAAGCAGAAACCTGCGAGAAGAAGGTAGAGCCTTTTGCCTCACTCAGCCCTGATTTAATACTTTTGAGGGTTAATTTTAGGTGTCAACTGGACTGGGCCACGATGCCCAGATACTCGGTCAAACATTCTGGATATTTCCGTGCGGGTGATTTTTTGATAAAATCAACATTTAAGCTGGTGAACCCGGAGTAAGGCAGAGTGTCCCCCACAATGTGAGTGGCCTCGCCCCAGCAGCTGAAGGACTGGAAAGAACAAAGACGGAGCTGAGCCCTTTGCCCGCGACCAGAACACGACCTCCCGTACCTAATGCAAACGGATCTGGGTCCATTGTCTCAAACCTGTGTTTTCAGTTCTCTTTGGCAGAGTTCTTGTCGTCTGCTCAAGCAACAGCTACGGCGTGACCTCAAGATCGCTCTGGGAACTTCGTTTCTTCTACCTCAACCAGTGAGTCACCTATGTGCATCTCCATTCTAGACGTCTCCAAATGTGTGTTCCTATTCTAGACGCCCCAGTGCGCATCCTATTAATTAACTAACAGCTCCACGTGGAGGTCTGAAAGGCCTTGGAAATAGAACATGGCCAAAACAGGATTCTCGATTTTCCCCAAACTGTCTTCTTCTAAAGTGTCCTTAGTAAATCTGACCCTGTCGCGCTCATCGGTCAAACCGAAACTGTGCAGAACACCTTCCCGTCTCCATCTTCGCCTGGACTGCCGCAACTCCAGTCTAACTGTCCCCTCTCAACTGCTCCGGGGGCCACTGGCGCGATCTCATAATTCAGGTCGCAGCCTAACCGAGCGCCATGGCTTGACAACAAAGACAGTCCATGTGTGCCCGGTGCCACGCAGGCCTTACCAAGCTCCAATAAACACACAGTGACATGGGCTTTCTTGCTCCTGTCTGCCCAGCCCAGGCCCAGACAGCTACTCGCCAAGGCCTTTGGCTGGACAATTTTCTGCCAGTAACTTTTTTTTTTTTTCTTCCTCCTGGCTGGGCAGATCTGAGGCTAATTTATGTTCTTCAAAGTCAGCCCTCAGAACCTTGTGTTTTGTTTTCTTTATATAGCTTATTATTTTAAGAAATTATTTTACTTGTTTACTTGACTGGTGTCCATGCAACCTAATATAATGTGAATCATTTGTGAACTGAAACCCTATTTTAATCTTTATATTGCCAGTATGTAGAACAATGGTTGGCACGAAGTAAGTCCTTAGTAAATTTTTGAAGACTAAATGAATGAACTATAAATACCGTTATCCAGTTTTAAATGTAGTCAGATTTCAATACATTTAAGCCTTGAGCCGTGTATGCGTTTTGGTTTGGCACAGAGCATTTAAGGCAGAAGTATCTTTCTAGTGCCTATGCCTTGTTTAAAACTTGTAGTGAACTGGCATCCACTGACCTTTGAAAACTCCTTTTCAATGTCCTCAAATTCACTTGATCCTGACACAGAAAGCCCAGTGTATTTGCATTATGATTCTACGATTCCCTCCTCGCTCACTGAACCACGTTTCTCTTATGCCAGGCTCATCTTTAGCATATGACAGTTTTAGAGAGGGGGTAAATATTTTATAAAGTTACAGGAAGTGGGGACAGAGGAAGCATGTCCCCTGATGTCACAGAGCAGAGTGCAGAGAGCAGGCGTGAGTGTGGGGTCTCAGCGCTGCTTTTTCAAATTCTGATCTTTCTCATTACGGTTCCCTGCACTTTCGGTGTAGAAAGTATTAAGACTGATGCGAATTTAAGACTGATGTACTTGAACTACCTTGAAAGCACTTTCTTTCTCTAAAACATTTTACGCTGCAGGATGAAAACAAAATGATTGCCATTTGTATTGCAGTAGAAACAATATTTATACATTATCAAACCTTTAATTAAAATTGTGAGCATTAATTTGCTTGTAGAGTGAAGATTCAACTCATGAGACCTCCAAATCCTTAGACGGATAAGGGGAGACACGGAGCTATTCTGCAGGATTGCAAAGTTTGGGGAACAATGAGCATTTTGGGTAATTATTTGCCTTACTAATTTGCATCGTGATTTGAAATCCAAGTGCCACCTGGTGGCCATTCTGCCCCATGAGGGGCTGTGAGGCAGACAGAGTTGGTTCTAGAAAGCCCTAATCTCCACTTTTACATATATATATACGTGTATCATGCATGTATGTATAAATCTACGTATATGTGCACGTATGTCCGCATGCATGCGTGTATGTTTAAAATGACAGCATGTGCATTCTTGCTCATCATTTATACTGTCTATAAAATGAAGATATGAAACATCTGGAACATAGAAAAAGAAGTCGCGGTAAAAAAATATCTTCGTTGCATCACGTCCTCGGTTTTACTACCCATCCTAAAACTTTCCTGCCTTTACCACAGGAAATACAAACGCGGAAACTCCATGAGAAGATCTGTGTGCAAGCCGCTTCCGCGGCGTTCTCTAAATGTCGGACCACAACTTAGGATTCTTCCTAAGACGGTTCCGGTCAGGGCGACAACGTGCCTCCGGGCCCAACACGTGGGGAGGTGAGGAGGAGCGCGAGAGTGACGTGTGTCCACGTGCCCAGCACTCACGGCCGCCGTCCCTGCCCCCACCACACTGCTGTCGCTGGCCCTGTCAACGCCTGGTGCCGCAGGCACGGTCACAAGCCCGTGTGGCAGACGAGGGGCCTGAGGCCCCGACGAGGCTAGATCGTTGTTAGACACACGGCGAACGCAGAAGGCGTGGGCCCCAGGGTCTCGGGAAAGCCCAGCTCCAAGCCCTGGTAGGGCAGCTGAGTCTCACCTCCGCCTCCTGCTCTCTCCTCCCCCTCCCTGCTCCCCGCCGCCCCTCCCCGCTTCCCTCTCCTCCTCCCCCGCCCCCCTTCGCCAGGCTCTGAGGACAAATCCGAAAAGGGGACCTTTTCCCCATATACTGACAGATCCAGAAATGGACCGATTCTAGTAAACCAGCCTTGGAATTAGTATCCAGTGTAGCATCTTTGCTTATGGATAATTGCGTTTTACCAGAAAATGCCTAAGAAAAGATCAAGTTTCTAACATTTTGAACGCAATGCACTTAGCGACCTGATTGTTAGACACGTTCGTTAAGAGGGCTCCTCTGACCCTGGTCCCCAAAGCGAAGCGTTCAGACAGCTGCCCTCATAAATCTGTCCTGCTCTCCATACATGTTGGTTATTATTTCGCTCCCTCTCCCAGTCAGTGATTTGTTTATTCGGGGAGCGGTTTTCTGCACCATCTGGCGACATTTGCAGACACTTCCCTGGGACAGAGGTGGGCCGAACGAGGCGTGTCCGTGGTCATCCCATTTGTGGTCTTTTGTGGAAGACTGATTGTCACTCAATCCCAGCGTGGCACGTACCAGAAAATGAGAGAAAGGACCTCGAGCTATGAGTTTTAGGTGGGTGACACATCTGTTTGGAAGACGCAAACAGGCAGCTCTGTGCAGTGACCGCACGATGGCATCTGATGGGAACTGGCGACGTGGCTCCTGTCCTCCAGTGCAGGGCTGGAAGCACTGGGCGACCCCTTCCAGCTGTGCCACGCCTCCCCCAAACTTGTCGGTTTTTCTTTACATGTGTATTTCTAATAAGGATGTAGACGTAAGTTATTGTAATTTTAATTTTCATTCTCCGCATGACTACTGGCATGACTATAGACATGAGCACCTTTTCCATATGTTTACTAGAAATTTTGTTGTTTTTTTTGTGAAATAACTATGACAGTCCATCTTTACCACAAGAAATATATATTTTCATAAGTTTGTCTTTTCCTCACTGACTTGTAGTAGGTTTTTATTATTCAGATAATAAGCCCTCTGCACATATCTGCTTGTGCAGACAGATAAGATATTGATATATCGATAGTGTTTTAATCTGTAGGTTGCTTTTTCATTTTCTTCTTTTGACTGTATCTATTGATAAACAAAAAAATCTTAATTTAAATAAAGTCTAATTTTCCATATTTTTCTCTATAGTTAGCGCTTTTTCTTTCCTGTCCAGTAACTGTTTACTGGACAAAAGTCATAAAGACAGTCTGTTGTTAATTCCAAAACCTTCCATAAGCGGGACCTTCCACATTTAGACCTGTGCTTTTCTTGGAACCGTTTGAGTGTGATATGAAGACGAGGTCCAGAGTTATGTCTTCTCTAAGCGTTTCTGTGTGACTTGGCACAATTACTAGAATGATCATACTTTGCTTGTTGCAGAGCAGTGTTACATTTGTCGTAAGTCATATATATTTCGGTCTGTTTTCAAACTCTCTTAGTATAGGGGAGGCGCATTTTCCTCAAAGGCCAGACAGTCAATGTTTTAGTATGTGGCTCACATGGTATCTGCCACAACTACTCAACCCAACCGGTGTGCAAAAGAAGCCACAGACGATGCGGAAATGACGTCTACGGCTGTGTTCCAGCAAAACTTCAGAAGAGCAGGCGGCTGACAGGCAGGGCAGGTCGCGGTCTGCCAGCTCCGCTCCGGCCAGCCCCGACGGCCTGTCCCCCTCGCACAGTGCCACCCTTTATCGCCCACCGCTGTGCGTACCACGCTGCACGCGGTGACTTAGCTCAGTTTCATTTGCTTGAAAACACCTTCTTTTAGTCTCCTGTAGGAGGGATGAAGGATATTTTCGATGGATCAGTCTTTTGGTTCATTTGTTTTTGTTTCATTTTCGCTCTTTAAAGATGCCAGTTTTCTTCTGGCTTCAATTGTTTTGGTTTCAAACTGATCCGTCGTCGGTGTGGCTTCTCTGAAGATAACGCATCCTGTCTTTTATTATCCGTTGTTTCTTCCTCTTTAGTGTCTATTTTTATAAGCTTTTACTATGTGCTCAGGCGCGATTAAATTTTATTTATCCTTCTAGGTACATAACAGGGCTTCTTTAATCTGTGGCTTAACGTTTTCCAGCAGTTCGTTCGGAGAAGTCTCGATCAATATCTTTTTAAACATTATTTCTATCTTCTGAACTCCAGTCGTACACGCGGTAGAGGTTATCCTCGTGCCTTATTTGGTTTCGATATTCATTTCTGCACCTGTGTTCTCTCTGCTCTGCCTGATTCGACGTGGCTATCTGCTCCCGACCTACTGGTTACAATGATGCTAAACATTCTACTGATCTCTTACTTTCACTTACAGTATTTTTTAGTTCTAGTATGCCCACCGAATTCTTCTTTCTGGATTCCATTTTTCAGGTGTGATCTCCACCTTTCCATCCGGTATTTTTAAAATTTATTAATCATAGCTTTCACTACACATTTATCACTGTAGGCACAAATACATTAATGTCAGATTAACACAGTGTCTAATATTCCCAGTATCTGAATAACCTGTGGGTCTATTTCTATTTTCTATTTTTTTCACATTGATTTTCAGCTGCTTGATCCTATCTCGTGGCAAATCTTGTGAGTTTATAATTAAATTCCAGACACTGTGCATAAAGAACCATTCGGCCTTCGAATGATGCCAATTTTCCTTAGGGGCATCCATGTTTCTTTTGGAAAGCAGCTGAATTCATGGGAAATGACTTTAATCCAGTCGGCGATGGAGATGATTAAAGATTGTGTTTCAGATTTTTTTAGGGCTTCTCTATTTTGGTTTGCTCTCACTCCTAGGGTGTGTCCTTGACAGACTCGAATGAACACCTAGGTTTGATTGCCAGAGCCCATTTTCTTTAGAAGGCTGTGAACTCCAATTTTCATTCCCTCCTCCATGTGGGACTACTGAAGCCCCTGATGAAGTTTTAGCCTCTCATATGTCAATTTCTGCTTAAGTTTTCAGCATCCTGTGTGCAGTTTAGGAACTGGCAGAATGCCTTGAGAGAACAAACAGTCCAAAATATGAGACTCACTTTTCTGTAGATTACATTATTTGGATCCTGCCTCTTCGTGTGATGGCTGCCCTGAACTCCAATTTTATCTGTCCAGCCGACGAGCCTAGAAAATCCCGAGCCGAGGTTTCTGCCCCGTTGGAAATGCCCGGATGGGAAAAGTGTCAAGCAGTCTGGGGCTCATCACCAGTGTCCCTCTGCTTCCTGGGACCTTCGTCCCTTAAGTTTGGCTGCTCTGCTTCCTTCCACTGCCCTCGAACTGCTTTCTCGTTTGTTCGTTGTTGTACTGTGTCTGTGTGATCCAGATTTCTTTGTTTTTCTTGATGGGAACATTGATCTTATAAGCTAATCTTTTATAGCTGGAGCTATTCGAACAAAATAAATCCAAGCCTTTATCCTACCTATGACAAAATGCATTCCTTATTTTCAGGGGTCCTCCCTCCTGTGAGAATTTTTGGGGTTTTACGAGTTATCCAAATGGCAATCTTAGTTACTCTAATTTTAAAGACAAAAGGAAATTCTGCAGAAAGCTGTGGAATGATCTGTTGCTGTCATTTTCAAGCAGTTTCACCTGACGTCCTGAGTTCAATCTTTGACATCAGGGCACCAATAAGATACGCTCTTTATTATGTAGAATACCACCAGTAACCGTCAAAACATATTCTGGCTTTTATTAACTAAGATAGAATGTGCAAAATTCTACTAACATACTGGCTAAAAGAATGCAGCTTCACACAAGTCTGAGAAGCAGAACATCGAGAATCAGAGAAAAGGATGCCATCTGGAGAACACCGCTCCTGCTCCACTCCATGGGGACAGAGGAGGGCTGGTCGGGGGCGTCCCTGGGCGTCTGTGGATGGGACCGAAGTCCTCCTCAGAAGTGTTCTTGGAGAGCAAGGGCTTAGTTTGTGCGGTACAGTTGTGGTGGATCCTTCGCTCCCAGCAGACATGAGCTGCTCGACCGCCACGAAGCTCTAGCCATTGGAAAGATACTATCTTTGTACTTTGCTCTCTACAAGATGCTGTCCAGCTTAAATGGCCCTTCCTGCTGCCACTGATGCCAGACCCATTCAAATAACACCTAAATTAAAGGACGGAAATCTAAAAAAAATACTGTGCGCCTACTGCAGGTTTTTAACGCACTTGCGGTTTGCGGAGCAGGACAGTAGTTCCCTGACATAACGCAATGCCACCCCCGTTGTCCCCTCGCTGGCCCAGGCCCCCCAATGGGGCTGTGGCCTCCCGCCATGCTGGCCCTGTCCTGCTTTTGCCCTGCTGCTCCTTGGAGCCGTGGCACAGGCCTCGACTGGGGGACAAGCGACCTAAGCTGCCTCTGCCGTCTGCGTGAGTCATTCGCCGGAGAGAACCTCAGGGCTGGTCGCACTGCACAAAGCCACCTGGGCGACGGGCTAGGAGCCGGCAGTGTGTGTGCCCAGCCTTTGTCCGACCTGACGGCAGAGGCCCAGCTGCCGACCGCGCCAGTGCCCACGCGGATGAGAGCACAGGCTCGGCTCCCAGAATCAGGCTCCACCTGCCGCCTGGACCCGGAAGACCCAGCTTTTTATTTGCAAACAGAGCAAGGTCGCCGACAGGATGAATGTGTACGATTTCACTTTCCAGCGAACACGTTTAATTATTTTTATGGAATGAGAAAATCACATCTTTTCAAAGAGGTTTTAAGCACCACTTAGCGTCTACAAACCAGAGGATGATTTTAGTTTCTGAAAAATGCCGCAAATCCCTATATTGCTGCAAATAGCTAAATTCCTTCTTTACTTATCTCAAGGAATTCTTCCTTTAAAAGAAACAGGCAACGACACGACCCAGAGCCCTCTCACACCCCATACCCTCCAGGCCTGTGCTCCTGCAGCACAAAGCTGCAGCTCGCCTCGGGCTAGCGAGCACGCTGGCTTTCGGGGAGACGGCGTGCTGAGCAGCTGCCGATCCAACGGGGGCCCCGCCGCTGGGGGCGAGCGAGTGAAGCCATGAGCTACCCCAGGAATCAGCCTCTGCGAAAGCCGTTATTCTTACTGTCTGCACATAGTGTGTGTGCGCGCACTGTGCCTCTGCACTCAGTGTGTCTGCGATCACATGGGAGGTCAATGCTTCAGCTTTAGGTAACACGTGAACATCCTTATGGAGGTGTCCGCAGGGGCCTCGTGGGGCTCTGGACGTGCCCTGAGGGGAAGTGGCCCTGGCTGAGTGAGGCTGGTGGGCGGCTCCGGGCAGAGGGATCGGTGGGGCCAGGCGCCGTCCGCGGGACCCAGCTGCCCCTGGCAGTGACACTGAGCATGTCGGCAAGGGCGGGGGGCC
>NW_006443225.1:21938984-21966811 GCF_000325575.1 Pteropus alecto | reverse complement strand
GACGGTGCGGCCGCAGGTGGCTCGGCCCTGCCCCGGCGAGCGTGGGGCCCGCGACAGTCCTGCCACGGGACTCTGCAGAGACCGCGGAGCGATGCCCTGCCCTCCTGGCAGGGCCGCCAACGCAGAAGCAAGCAAAGGAGGCCTGCGAAATGCACTAGAAGTTGGCTCTTTAACCGTTAAAAGTATTTGTCACTAGAAATGTTTTAAGGGAAAAACTCCCTTTCGAATAACAACCTTCTCTGATGCTTGTGAACCAGCGGGCGTCAACTCAGGCCTCTCTTTCTACCTCTTGTATATGCAGCAAAATCGAGCTGAGCCAGGTGCCACTCCAATTAAATATAAAACGCTCACTGATGATTTTAAAGCAAGTCTTTCTAAAACTACTATTTAAAATCAACCATTGGGTATCTGCACGCTAAGGTGTGAACGCATCAAGAACGCGTGTTGGCATGCGATTGTTATTTGTTCCTGCTGGACGCTCTGATATGCCAGGCCCAGGTGGGGTGGGGACCCAGCCGGAGCCAAGGTTCCTGCCCCCTGCTGGTGGAGACACACAGTAGGCAAATAATTTCACACAGCCACAAAACTACGCCATTACAAACTGTGACAGTGTCCTAAAACAGAAACGGACTGCACTTCGAAAGCGTAAGTATTATGATGGATGTTTACTTTTCTATAAACTTCTCTTTTGGATTCTCCCATATGCGGGGTTGAAATAACCGAGTGGGACACACACTCTTAAACCCGTGACTCGAAGCAAATGCCAGGAGAACCGAGCAGTGTGAAAAGTCAGAACACCTATTAGCCCAGCTCTCCTCGGGCAGCCAAATGGCTAAAATTTAAAAGTGGTGACGTCAAATTCTGGGGAGGGTTCAGAGAAACTGAATCGCTCATACGTTGCTGGTAAGAATGCCAAATTATACGGCCATCGGGCCACAGGGGAAAAAGAGTTTTTTCTGTTTCTTAAAATAACTCAACATGCAACTAGCATATGACTCAACAATTACACTCAAAGAGATGGTGCGATTAGTTTTTATAAAAGCACGTGAATCTACAATGATCTGAAAAGGTTCAATTTTTTAAATGACAGCAGCTTTTAAGTAAAAGCATAAGAGGGTATTTTTTGTGTCTTGGTGGCAGGCAGACTATTTTTTTCTTAATATAGTTTACAAAAAGCAATAACCATACCAGAAAAAAGATAAACATCAAAATTAATAACATCTGTTGATCAAAATATGCTGTTAAGAAAATTAGCGAGCAAGCTACAAAAACATCTGGAATAAATATTGACAAAACATATCAGACTAAAGACTGGAATCTAGGATCTATATCTATACTTATGACTTATGCCTACACCAAATTCCTACTTCTCATTGATATTTTTAAAAAGCAGAAAAAGATGGGCAAAAGATTTGGACAGAAACTTTATAAAAACGTCTTCAGCGTCATCACTTACCTGGCAAATGAAAAGTTAAAATCACAGTCAAGTACGCTAGACATACTCCAGAACAGATAACAATTAAGACTCTCAAAACTCAGTGTTAGCCATGGAACTGAGCTCTCCTACGTTGGTGAGAGTGTGAAAGCTTGTCAAAATCCTTGAAGGTCTGAGAAGTCACCCTCTTTACAAGTTAACCATTAGTCTGCCTGTGTCACAGATGCTTGTAGAAGACTGGACACTACCGGGTCATAGAAAAAGGAAACGGTACTCACAGCCGGGGCAGGAAGTGGAACATCAGAACTGTAAACCGGTGCTCAGAGGCAGCAGGAAGAGGACCAGGCGACACCTGCACACAAAAAGATGTTATGGGATGGAACCGTGACTGAGGAGCCTGTGTCTTTTATAGCGAACAGCCCGCTCTTTGCTCTGGAGGGGATGCCGTCTCTGTGTGCCCAGGATGTGACGATGGTTCGAATCAAAGGGCAGCAGTGCCTCACCTGCAGGATTTGTGCAGAAATGTGAGAGACTCATGGGAAATTCTCTCCACATCGCTTTGGTGATCTATAACAGCTTCTTATAAACTGAATTCAAACCACCATGCCCTATCGATTTCACACACTGGGCCATGGGAATGAAAGCTCGTGTTGATGAAAGACTTGTGTAAGAATGTTTATAGTAGTTAAATCTCTAATAGCCATAACAAAAATCAGCCCAGAAATCCACCAGAAAAACAATGTAAAAGCCAGCTTGGGTAGGTCCATATAATTGACCTACTTAGCAAAAACAAACAAACAAACCTATGACTTACTGATATAAGCAACACCATGAATGAGTCTAAAAGACATTCTGAGTAAATCATGCCTTACACACAAGAAGTTACGTTCTATGACCCCATTTTTATGGTCTCCTAGGAGAGACAAAACCATGCTGGGAAACAATCACAAGAGTCGCCATTTCCGGATGTGAGGGCAGAAATTCACTGGGAGGAGGAAGAGGAATTTTCGGAAGTGATTCTACGTTCTACATCTTCAAGAGTTTGACTAAACTCAGAGCGTAAACGTGTACATTTTACTCCATTTTGATTTTACATCAAAATGATCATAAACAAGTATAGTCTCTATTTAATAGCACATGCGTATGTATTTAGGGGAGATTTTTCTATTTGCAAGTACATTAAATAAAACAAACAAGTAAATATATATAAAAATGAATAATCTGAGAGATACAAGTAGAACAGAATCAACGTGGTTGGGAGAAGGCATTTATAAAGTTTTTCAATTTCGCTCTTTTTAAAAATATTTTATAATAATGTAGGAGAAAAGTTTCAACCATAATCAAAGTTAGAAACCTTCATATGTGTCAGTGAATGAATGCGTACTCAGTTTAAAGCAAACAGGTGCGTTTTCACTGTTAAACTGAAGGGGGCTGTGACGACTCTTTCTCACAGCCTCCACCCCGAGATGCCATCCCCAGAGGTCGTCAGTCTCCCGCACAGAGTGACGCAGCTGTTCCTGGCTTCACGGCCGCCGCTTCGTACTCCACCACGTCTCGGATCCTTAGTGTCCAATGTGATGCTCAGTGTATAGTGTTTCCTTGACAATTTTGTATTTGAAATTGAATGAAACAGAATCATTCCCTTTCATTAACTGCCCACTCCGTCCCTAACTTCAGCTTCCATCCACATCCGTAGAGCACGCGATATATTCCGAATACAAAAACTTTGGTTTCAGCTCTTTAGCATTTTTCAGCACAATGTGTTTTATAATCAGTTCAGTTAAACAGTTGGAGTCGTGACACTCTTAATAAATAATTAACTTTTGTCTTCCAGCCACAAGGGGGAAGTACATAAGACTAAGTACATTTATAAAAGTTTGTGTATTGGCACATTTCCAATTTTGAAATTCATATAGATAGGTATTTCTGAAGATAATGCTAAACAGAAAAAAAAGAATAAAAATTTTATTCATTAAATATGCATTAAACACTTACCAAGGGCACCTTGTCAATATTTGGCTAAAATAAGTCTTATTTCATAACTATCTAACATGTGCCATTAAGGTTAATATAAAATTCAAAATAGAATTTGATTTCTTGTTGTATAAAACACAGACCTCAACAGGAAAAATGAGAGCCGTTTTCCATTTGGACACCGTGCTAACTCATGCGCATTTCGGTCCTTTCTCTTCTTTAATGTGTATCACCCTCATTCTGTAAACCCTCGAGGCAAGAAGTTCACCTAATTCTGACAGCTGCCAGCATCCAGCGTGTTTTCCGTGCTCAATAAATATTAAATTATAAGTTATTATAATGTTCTCTATGGGACTCTGCCTATCCTGTAATCGTGTGGGATGCGTAAGACATTAAGTAGCTTCATGTTCTATAAAAATAAAAGTAAGATTATATTTCTAAACGAAGTTCTGTGGAGGTTTCACACTGTGGGTAATTCTTGCTGCATTGAAAGCTAAATGTTACGAGGATCACATAGCGTGTGTGGGGACAAACGCCTCTGTCCCCTCACCCAGCTCTCGGCAAGTTTACGCGCATACGTGGTTACGCTGATGCAGCCACATGTGGAGCGTTTAGTGCTCCGATCTCTCCTCCCTCCCTCTCTCTCTCCTGTTGGGCCCGGGGCTCTGTGAATTTGCAGATAAATGGCTCATGGTTCAGTAACATAGGAGTGCGCACAAATTTCAACTCGTTCCAGAAATAGCTCTTCTAGTTTCACTGGATACACTGTACTCAGACTCCACCCGACAATTCTGCATTAACCGCCATGGGCTTCGGTGTCCGTACATGGCGTTCACAATCCACCGACTCAGAAGCAGCGAGGTGAGTGTTTTGCCTAAAGTGCAGCGTGTGGGTGGGCCTCCTAGCTCCTGCGTGGGCCTCCTGCGTGGCCTCACCTGCGAACACGCCCCACACAGCCCTGCAGGCTTATCTGTGCCCTGGAGTCAGCCCGCCCCGGCTGGCTCGGAGCGCTCTCGCTGAGCCGAATTCAGCACTAACGCGCCAAGCGCCCGGCAGAGTTCATGGTGTTCGTTCATTACCTTACTCATCCGGGACACGTTTCCTGAGCTTGTGCCGCATGCACACCCCACGCGCTGCACGAGCATCTCTGCGTTTATTACGGCCAGTGATGGCTCAGCATCCCTTCCTCACCTCTCCATCGAGACTTAGGAGCAAACGAAAATTTCCTTATTCTTTACTCACAAAACATAACTTGTGAATTTTTTTTGAAATAATACGATGAAGACAGTAGATCGAATCGTTGGAGTTGGTGCAAAACACTGAGTGTCAGAACGCGGTGTTTCGAACTTGATAAGCTAGTGGCACATGAACTCCAGTTTCTGAAATTGTCCCAGCTGTTCAAATTCTGAACTCCAAACAGGTACGGTCGGTGGCAGGATGTCCGAGCCACGGGCTGTCATGGACTCTGGCTGACCGGGGAGGCTCCCTGACACCACCCTGCTCCGTACCCACAGTCCCCAGTCCCGGCCGGGGTTTATTTGTCTAAGCAAAACTCTGTGGATTTGATTCTAGTTAGTTCCACATGTGTCAACAAAGCCCTGAAACCAGCATGTTACTGTTGTCTCTTCCTCGGACCTGCAGGACATGATTCCCGGGGCGCTTTCAGAAACAGTCTGCTTTGCTTTCTTTACCTTCTTTAGAAATGTGCATCTAGAGCGCGTGATCCAGGTGCAGCTGTGTCTGGGGCTGGGAGGCGGTGTCTGGGAAGGTCCCGGAATTCCTGGAGCTCCAGTGAAAACGCTGAGACCCCCTCGAGGGCAGCAGGCTGCAGAGGGAGGAGGACTTGCACCCTCCTGTCCTGCGGCCTCTTCGAGCATCGTCCTTCCCCCCGCTCTCATGGGGCGGTGGGTAAACCATCGCCTGTTTACCAGATCCAGGCGTTCAAAGGTTCAAGCCGTTTATGAGCTCTTTTTTTCTTTTTCCATTAAAAAACAAATATAACAATAAATGCTGAAGATTTAGTTTCCTCTCAATATGAAAATGTCTCCATTCCTCAGATAACTGTATTATGCTCTGGACCAACTTTGGTTCCATTTGACTTTTTTTTAAGGTTTGTTATTGACGCGTTTCCACCATGATGCAGGAGCTGACGCGTCTAACTGTACCACTGAAGGAGCACGGCCACGGCCCGGGGGGAAAGGAGGGACATGGAGATGCAGAAGGCCGCACGCACCGCGAAGCACCAGTGCTGGCCAGAGGCTCGCGCCCCTCGCGGTCCCAAGGTCCCAGGCGGGACCCGCACGGTCTGGCACGAGGCTGAACGAGAGGGCTGGGCGTCCGGTTCTCGACAGCTGACGCGACCTCCCCGGCCTCGGCTTCCTCCCTCATTCTCCTGACGTGGGGGTGCCGTGAGCTCAGCAGGGCCTGACCCCCATCAGAGGCAGACTCACCTGCAGCTGCAGGGGCTTCGACAGCAGGACCCCACTGGGAGTGTCTCCCCCAGAGATGAGGGTGTTCCTCTTGGAGACGTGTCACATTGAGCTGTGGTACAGTGGCCACGGCGATATTATTTTTGGATTTATGCACATGCTTTCTTTCAAAGGCCCCCACAATTTATAACTGTCAGACCTCACAAAATTTAGGTCTATCCTTTCATAAAGGAATTATTTAATAAACATTACTCTTATTTACTACTAAAAAATTCACCCAAAATAATATATGAATTCTCTCCCTCCTTCCTTCCTGTATCTTAAAGACTTAATTCTACACTCGATCCCAGCCAACTTCCATCACAGGCCGTGAGACTAAACTCTTCTACTTTCTTCTCAAACAACGTGGATCGTGAGGGTAAAAATCAGGCAGCATTTTTGTGGTTAGACACCAAGAATATTCAACTTCGGACTTTACTGATTCTAGCATGATTTCGACTCTGTAAAGACAGCTGAACGGACAGCTCATTTCTGCTTTCCCGGACCGGGGCTCCTTGGCTTTCCTCATGAACGACAAGTGAGAAGAATGGACTGCCAGGTGACCTGGGCTGGTTCGGACCCCACGTCACCGAGCCTCGATGCTCCGGGGACGCCCAGCGCCTGTCCCAGGCCCCGTGCCGGCCAGGAGTCCCATCCCTCACACTCCACCTCGGCGTCACGCGAGAATTTGGCTGTTTATGTAGATCCAGTCGATGTGAACAAAGAAATACAGAAAACGTGTGCTTCTGACAAGAGACAGCACCATGGGTCATGTGCCGAGGGCTGGAGGAGAGGTCCCCGCAGAGGGGACGGGATGGCACAGGTGCTGCCTCAACGAGGACGGTCCCACAGAACAGTTTAAAATGCGCAGATGCCCGCCTTGCAGGGCCCGCGCTGAGACCGACCAACTAGGAGAGGCCACCCTAGAGTTGGAAATTGTGACAAAACACTTAAAACAATGAAAAACTGAGAAAAACAAGCAATAATTATGATATTATCATAAATATTGTTTTAAAATGTCTACAGATTTACTGACCCCCATGACACGATCACACGGTTGCCCTTTGTCACTGACCTCTCACTAGAGACAAAATCCTTGCTTACTCCAGCACGCACGCCTCTCTCTGATGCAAGGGCCAGAATCACAGTGTCCCCACTGACTAGCTGTGTGACGCGGGAACCACGTCAAACTGCCTAGACTCTCATCTCCTCCTCCGCAAAAGAGTGATGGCAGCGTCACTTCGATCCTTGATGGCTTTGTTAGTATTACATGGGGTGATGCATGAAAATGCTTAGCTGAGATCCTGGTACACAGAGCTAATCTAGTTTACATAGATATATATATATATAAACATATACGTACGTGTACAGCACATTACATATTATATGTAAAGTATCACATAACATTATGATAGATATATATATATATATATAAACATATACGTACGCGTATAGCACATTACATATTATATGTAAAGTATCACACAACATTATTATATATTATATAACATTACGTATAATAAACAATAGCATATACACTTATATAATGAAAATTTAATCTTGCTCTCTGTTGCATCACATGACTCGCTAGGTGACAGAAACTGCTGTAACAAAATAGATAGTACACACGGATAGAAATCTAGTAGTGCACTCCTGAAGAATTCTGGCATCGTGGTTTAAATAACCATGCGAATTCAGGGCTTTAGCTTAAAAAAATCATCAACAGACTGTCCTGTTTACGTGGACGTGCAGGCTGCACGCTCAGGTGCCTGCACGGACATACTTCCTGCCTCACCAAGACCTCGTACACCGCCTCTCTTGCCGCTCAGGTCCAGCTGCGGGCACAGAGACGTGTTTTAGCCCTCGTCTGCTTTAATTCTGGAATCGACAGAAGCATTTCTGCGTGTGCCCGTGCACCAAGAGAAGCAGAACTGCTTGCTGCCAATGTCTCTGACATTGCTGCGGTGGGGGGCTGGCCTTAGAGCAAGCCGTTCACTTCGTAAACATCTGCCGCATCACGCTGGGGCGCTGCCCACCCCGCCCCGCGCCGGCCAAGGGTCCAGTGCCAGCAAGGAAGAGCCCAACGTCCATGGAAGTTCTCGGGTAAGTCCCCTTGTGGGAACAGGGCACGGCCAAAGTCTAACTTATCCCCGAAAACACTCAGCACTACAGACAGGAAGACTGGCCAAAACGACGATGCAGATGACCGTGTCAGCAGTCCTGGGAAGGCCCCGCCATGGCATGACCCACACATCCCTGTGGTGCGATGGTTGCGATTAGTTTAAGCTCAAGCACTGATTAAACAAACCTTTCTCCCATCTAGAAATACAGAGAAGATTTCTTTTAAAAAAAAATAAATAAATAAATGAATCTTCAATAACCCTCAAGTATGGATGGCTTAAATAAGAATCATTTCTATTTTACACTTTTAAGTGAAATTAGCAGACAGTTGATCCGTCTTTCATAAAGTACGTTTAGTCTGCAAATTGTCTTCAATTCTCGATCCAGCATTTTGTGTATAGCGAGACCAAGTCAACGCTTTGGACTAGATGAGAATGAAGCTGCATTAACAATAAAGGCGCGAGCACTGCGGGGAAGCGCACTGAATAAACCTCGCAGCTGCTTGGAGAGCCCCGAGGTGAGCCTCCCCCCAGCCTGATCCCAGCGGCTCCGCTTGACAGCTACTGAAGCTGACCCACACGCCCTTATCTCCGTTCTCCAGACAGCCCTGGGGGCCTTCTCTGACCCTCGGAAGGGTGACTGCTTAACATCTGAGAGCGGGTGGCACCGGCGGTAACGAGAAGTTAAAATGAACCATTTAAGAAGGACCACTAGGATCTGGGTTTTAATAATTCATAAGATTCCTTAACAGACAAGATTTTAATTGCATCTTTATCGGCTGTCCCTTTCAAACGCGAGCGCCTCACAACAGTAAGCAGCCGTACACTGTAACTCCAGCCCACGGTGGCCACGCTGTTTGAAAATGCATTTCATGCTCTTCTTGCAAAAATTACGTGAACCAAAATGGATCCTGAAATTTTACAGGATAACATGACGATACAAGCTTTTTTTGGACAGCAGCTTCTTAATAAAAGCAAAGGATTGCATGAGACTTTCACGTCCATTCTACTAGATAGAAAAAAGACCTATGAAGTAAAATGAAACAATTTGCTACGGACCAGAGCGTCTGCAACAGCACGCTGCTGGCTGGTTTCTGCACAAACTACGTCCCCCGAAGTCTGCACTGTCCGCACACTTAGTCCGAAGAGCTCCTCTGCTCTTCCTGCTGTTCTGGCAACACAGGTTCTAAGTGAAGTAGACGCATGGCACTGACTCCATTTACTTTCGTCCGTGCCTTGGAGAAAGACCTGAGAAGTTCCTGGTGCTGACACCGTGACTTCTGCGCGAGGACGTCTGCGCTAAGTCTGTGTGTCACTCACTTCCCAGGGTTCGTGGAACCCAGTACGTGTCCTCAATCCGTATCTCCCACTGGACAACTGGAGCTGAAAGCCCTTCCCCCAAACCAGCCTCCATAATTACCTTAGATTATCAGTCATTAGCCAAAACACATGGTAGGAAAACGAAGTCAATCCATTGATTGTCTGGTCTTCGTAATACATAATTATTGATGTAAATGCTGTTATATCGATGCCGTCAAAGCAACCGATTACTTTGGCATCATGAGATGCTCTGGGGAAAGATTCTGAAACCCGCGCACGTGGCGGGAGTGTGTGTGAGCCGCGGTCTGCGCCGTGCCCAGCCGGCGCGAGGCAGCGCCCGGCACCGTCCTTCCCCATTTCCCTTTGTGAGCTCTTATCCCTTTTAGCTCGATTTCATGCCAATTACCAGACAGAGCTTGCTGGCACAGATGGGAACTGGTGCACTTTAGGATACTGTGGCTACAAGAAACAGAGAAAACTCAGTTCACATCGTCTTGAAAAATGGCACCGCGTCATCATCACCAACGCCATCATCGCCACTTACGTCACGGAAGAAGGAAGGCAGAAGGAAGGCAGGCTGCTGACCTGGTTTAATCGGAAACTTCTGACGTCATCGAGAATCCAGATGGTCCCCCTCACTCTACTCCGTCACCTTATGTAGTTAAACGTCTGCCCTCCACAGTCGTCCTCTGAGAAATACGGAAGAGCTTCAGTAGTTCTGGGTGCTGCTTCCCAGCGCAGCAATCTCCGATGGAGCGAGTCTGACTTCTTTTAGTTTTTTGAAAAAGAAGGGAACGTATCTTCAGAGACCCTAAGGAAAGTTCTCCTCGTAGCTCACTGGCCACCGTGGAGTCCACGCTTAAGCAGGCGGAGGTGAGGGACCCGGGACGGCCATCAGTGGCCAAGGCGGGTCAGGACTTCGCCTGCGGACTCAGAAGCTGCCACCCCCGGCTCCATGGGGAGAGGATGACATAAGGAAGCAGAAAAGGGACACGGTGACAGGACAGACACACTTTCAAACCTACGTAATGAAGAGTTTCTGCACTTCGCTCCTAGACTTACATTTATGTTGTGGTCATTTCTACACACTACATCCTTTGAGAGAAAGGCTTTGAAAACTTAAATGATGACGTTCACAAAAGAATAATAAATTAAAATAAATAATAAAAATAAAAAATAAAGCATGTTACATGCAAAACCATACAGAAACATTCCAAATGAGGAAGAAGATCAAAGTTGTTTCCGAGATAAGTGAAGCCTGAAACGCTTCTGTCAATTATCTTGACACTGAATCTCAAGATCTGATGCTAGATCATTTGAACAGCTGACTTTGTTCTCCGAGTTTTCCCTGAAGTTATGATTACTGACAGAATTGATGCATGGGATCGAGGGCCACATCCATTTCAACGAGAGGAAAATAACTACGCTCAGGCATGACGTGGCCTCAGGTTGCCAAAGCAGTGCACAGCGAAGACGAGGACGAGTTGTTCCTGGGGTGTCCCTTCCCCCATCCCTCCACCCTCGGCTCAGCTCCGCCCCCTCTCCCGGCACCCAATGCGTCGGTAAGAAAAACAACTGTGAGTGGAGAGAGGGGCAAGAGATGAACAACTATTCTGAATGAAACCGATTTCAAATGCCGAGTATTGCCAAACCTTTACTCTTGCCTTTCCACCCAAAATGGAAAATATGAGCTTTTTTGAGAATAAAAAAATAAATGTACACTGTTCTGCTACTTCCAATAGTACACATGATTCGAATAAAGTCTCTTATACTGGGCGATATTAGCTGGGTGGACAGGGTGACCAGGAGCTTTTAGATGAGCTGGCGGGACTGACCTTCCAAACTCCCAGGAAAGTTGCTTAAATATTTCCCTAATTTTCCTCTAAACTTTAGTATTTAAGGGAGCCCCCCAAAATACCACTTCTCTTTCCAAATCAAATGTGAGTGAATACAAGAGTGATTAGATGGAAAAGAACAATACTGCCTTTGTTTCTCTGAGCCGAGGCAGCAAGACACAGCCAAGTGTGGCAGCTAAGCCAGACTCGCTAACACTCTGCCCCTGGTGACCTTGGAAAGACCTACGGAAACAGTTTGAGTTTGCAGGCGCATCACCACATCACTGCTTCCCACCGGTGGACGCGGGCACGGAAGGAGGAGAGGTCAGTCACCTAGGGCCAAGCCATCAGGCAGAGAGGTCCTAACCAGGTGAGACAACTGGACGGATGGGGGCTGCTCGATCCAGCTCCACTCCCAGAGGGCAGAGCCGGGGTGCACAGGGGACCCATGCCGCCTGAGCCAGAGGGGGCGGGGCAGAAACCAGTTTCTAGTGGTTTTCTTTGAGATACTACGAGAGAAACAAGCTCCAGTCCAAGCTGGCATGTTTGAAAGTGGAGACAACAGGAAGGTGACCTGTGAGCTTTCTAAGGGCCATGTCTGCCACGGCGAGGGACACGTGACCGTGAAGGGCTGTGCACGGCACTCAGCGGCAGAGAACAGATTCGTACCATCTCCTGAAGTCAAGAAGTACGGTGCGAATTAGTGGAATCCTGGCAAGGGGACGGAGATAAGGGAAAACCCCACATGAATCAGGAATTTGTTCCCATCCCAAAGTGCTTTCTGCTATGGCCGCACCCGGGAGCCCGGGAGGGGACGCAAGAGCTAAATGGTGCTTTATTTATTTGGGGCGCATACTGCAGGGGGGAGCTATCGGGTTGAACTTGGCACTCTGTTGTTTTCCATTCTTGCTGTGGGACAAAAGTTAGGAGCGAAGAGCTGAGATTCAGTAAAGCACCGATCTCCAACTCAATGCAGAGAGTTAGCTCTCGGTTACCAACAAAATCATCCCACAAAATGAAATTGAGAAGCATCTCACCTAGGCTGTAAAAAAATTATATTATCAGAATCATGTCATGAGAATGCTCTCACGTCCCTCACACCAAGGGCCCTGGACGAGGGTCATGTGAGCAGGGGACAGTCTCACGGCAGTCCACCCCAGACTGCCACGTTTGCCCACTGTCGACGCGTTCGGTCACCGAGCGGCTCTCCCCGAGACTGCTGTCCTGCTTTATTCTTTACACAGTATGCACAAGATGTAAGGGCCTGGGGACAGCGGTCAATGTCTCTCTCATAATGAAAGCTTTGATGCATACTTTTGGTTTTTCCTCCTTGTATCCGTCATTTCTGGCGTGTTTGTGTTTTAGCTCAGCAGCTTAAGATTTGAGAAGCAGGACCTGCAGCTTAAGCTCGAGGAGTCAAAACCAAAACAGAATAAAACAAAATAAGTGCCAGGAAGTTTGGGGGATCAGAGCCCCGGCCCGCAGGCACTCCTGGGGGAGCCATGTGCACCGTGCCCTGGGCAAGGCATTCTGGGGACGTCAGGGGAGAGCTCGTCTGGGGGAGCGGTGAGCGCGCGCGTGTGGCTGGGAAGTGGAGCTGGACCGAGGCGACGCCCCATCCCACCCGGCTTCGCTTTCCATCAGCCTCTCCCCCCGAAACGCCTCCGCCCTCCCTCACCACACCCTCGTGGTCGTGGCCTCCCTGGCCTCAGGACATCGGTTAGGACACAGTGCCTTGAACCAAGGTGGACCGCCAAGAGTGCCCTGCTGTCCCCAAGCACTAAGTGACGAGTCCCCAGTCTGTCCCTGCAGAGCCTCTCTAGACTTTAAAAGTCTTTGAGGTCAATTTTTAATCTAGACTTTAACTTTAATCTATTTTGCTATTGTAAAACAATTTAGTAGAATAAAAAACACTTCCTTATTTACCAAAAGCATCGATGTGAAGACATGTCAGGATTTCCCATTTATTTATTGCTGCTACATGGAGAAAAGTATGGGGCAAGAAAATGGATCTTAAATTACAACAAACATCCAAACATCTTGTATCTCAATAATTCATTAAAATAGTATGAAGACTTCCTCAAATTGTTAAAATTGGAATTATCTAAAGTATAAAAATAAATTAGGTTTTTCAAAAGATGTATTACAGGAGCAATTTTGATATGCTGGGAAGCAAAATGCATTCATCAGTTTCTACATAAAGAATGACTTAAGGAAAAAAGTAATTGTACTTTAAAAATAAAAATATATCATCATAAAAAAATAAAGAAAAATATATCATCATAAACAAATAAGCTACTGAAAAATAACCACGAAACTAAATTTAGAATGCTATTATCATCCTTATTTAAGAGAAATGGAACAAGCGTACAAATTTGGAAAACAATGATTTTTTTTGTCTTTTTTTTAAGTTTGAAAAAGGGCTTGAATATAATTATTAGCACATTACTAAGTTGTTTAAAAATATCTCAAAATTTGGAAGCATATTGAAGATGCTGTAAAATATTCATTAAAATAAGGAAATTTATAAATAATTCAATGCAAAGATGATAGTTTTTAATGGAGTTTGATGAAGATTAAAAGTTTATTAAGATCAAATATAGGAAGAAAAATTCCTAAGTACATATACATATTTACTTTAATTGGGAATTTTACATATGTATTTTCAATATATATTTAAATATGTATTTATATATACGTGTGTGTGTGTGTGTGTATATATATATATATATATACACACACACACACACACACATGTGTTTAAATATGGCATTAAATAAGTAAAGATGTTTTCCTTTGAATGAAAATCACTGCCCACACCTTCCTTCCCTGCTGTGTATGTCTGTCTGAGATTTTCTGCTGGTGTCAGCTCTAGGACCTTGTTACCTAAACTATAAAAACACTGGCATTTGTAAATCTTACATTATTATTTAACATTAATCTTTAACCAAATTTAAATTAAAATTTTAAAAGTTGTCGTAAAGTACAAAAATAAGGATATACATTCTAATAAAATTATTAATTAAAACCAACATTTATTAAGTTTTACTCAGTAAGTATTGAGTTTGCCCTTTTTTATGCTCTCCATATCTTAATCTTAAAGTCATATGTACAAAACAGAACCTGTCACTATCCCTGTTTTAGAGATAAGCAAAATGAGCTACTAGGGTAATGGGCTTCTAAGGTCCCGGATAAAACGATGACACTGCACCAAGCCGCCCATTCTACAAAGCGAGCTCCAGCAGCGGGCTGAGTGAAGCCCCCGCAGAGGCATCACTGTGATCTGGGTTTAGGGGAAGCCGCCTCCCACGTTCAGACGACACTTACTCATCAGTAAAGTTAGATATTCCCCAGTTTTCTTTGGGTCCTGCCCTCCATGTGGAACGTCTGATCTCTCTGAGTAGCTATTTATTTCTTATTAAATTTATTGGGGTGCCATTAATAAAATTATATAGGTTTCAAGTGTACAATTCTGTAATACATCCTCTGTATTACTGTGTGCTCACCATCCAAAGTCACATCTCCTTCCATCACCATGTATTTGACCCCTTTACCCTTAACCTCCCCTGCTCCCCGCTTTGCCCCTAGTGACCACTAAGCCTGTCTGTGTCTATGAGTTTTTGTTTGTTTGTTGCTTTCAGTTTTATATCTTACATATGAGTGAAATCATACGGTTCTCAGTTCCTTCTGTCTGACTTATTTTGCTTAGTATGACAATCTCAAGATCCATCCACGGTGTCACAATGGCAGGATGTCATCGTTTCTTATGGCTAAGTGACAGCCCACTGAAGAGAAACCTCCTGCTGATACCACTGTACTATGCGCAGACCCCCCACCAGCCCCCCGCACCCCACCCAGACCCACACCAGGCCCTGCACCCCACCCAGACCCACACCAGACCCTGCACCCCACCCAGACCCACACCAGCCCCCCGCACCACGCCCAGACCCACACCAGGCCCTGTGCCCCATCCAGACCCACACCAGTCCCCCGCACCCGCCCAGGCCCCACACCAGCCCCCCGAACCATGCCCAGATCCACCGAATGCGTGCCCTACTTCGTTGCAGGTGGTATGAACAATCACTGCAAAATCATGACACGATCCTTTCTGGACTATTAGATACAAATTATTAGAAATTAAGTGGTATAGGGAATAAACCCCATTCCAAATGGGGTTGTATAAAAAACTAATTCCAATATGATAGAAACATCAAAACCCATCTTTTTTGAATGGGACATAATTCTGGAGTTAGATACAGTCCAGATTTATCTATCAGATACCCAGATACCCAGAAAACAGGTAAAACACTACGCTTTTTATGAACTGAGAAAGCATGATTGGAAACGAGCCACAAGACAAGCAACAATGCAAAGCAGTATAAAGACATGGAGAACTTTCAAAGAATTCAATGTGCTTTCCAAAATAAGATATTTAAATGATTAAATTCAATCTCGTGATATATCACAAGCAAGAATAATCAAAAAAATATAAACTTTACTCAAAAATTTGCAACTGTCAGTACTAAAGGGCCTGGAGTTTTAACACAGTCGTTGAGTGACAAATAGAATCATCAAGAAAGAGTAACTCAGTTACTGCAAACTGAGTTCAACTTTAATAGCGATTGTTGATCTTCATGACTTTAGTGTTTCTTCTCTCAAGACCTAATTAGAGTAGATTAAGTTAATGAAATCTTTACTAGAAAATAAATAAGGGATACAAGCTGTAAGTCATTTTTATTTAAAACTCGGGACCTCACACCTTGCATTTTAATAAGTCTAAACCTTAATTCATGTTATTCAGCTGATAAATGTTAATCATTAAGACCCCACACAATTAGAATGTGTCCCTTATATTTAACTAAACTTTATAAAAATAAAAATGATTCACGGTGGTGCAAAACAAGGTCTATTATTTTATGCCTGCTGAGGAAGGCTGGGAGTTCCTTCTCACTGACAAAGAACTGGACTTTTCCTTTATAAACAAGCACCCACGCCAGTTAGCAGCCCCGCGCAGCAGAGCCTTCGCTGTGTGACGACCATGCTGCTGAATGTGAGGGCTGGTCTCTGGGACCCCCCGCGGCTGAGGCAGGCGGTGAGGGATGGGAGCCCGCCGCCCCCACAGGCCCCTCTCCTTCTCCCTGGGGAGGGAGAGCAGAGCAGCAAAGGCTGCTGACGGGGGTGGGGAGGCCGCAAGCCTCTGTCTGGGCCCCACTGGACACTGTCCGGCAATTTGGCCACGGTGGTCCTGGATCAGCCGGGAGGCCCCAGCCGCTGGACATGGTGTGGACGTGTTCAGGGGTCGTGTGCCTGGAGCCAGGTAAGAAGCTGGACAGAACTCAGTTCCTCCTCCCACTCTGAGAGGACGCTGAGGGTACAACAGGGCCAGCCCCACACCACAATCCGCGATGTCACCTTCAGCATCTTTGACTAATTCCCTGTCTTTCCTCGGCCCTTTCCGAATTCAACCACCAGGCTGACGACCCTCTTCGCCCAGCTCCTACAACGTGTGACCTGTCCGCACACGGAGGTTCCAGGGAAGGCAACGCGGGTCCAGGGGACACTGTTGTTTGGGAAGCAGACCGCAAGACGTCCCTCGGCGTGGTGCGACGGTGTAAGAGGTGCCCACGTTGGACGGAATCAGCCCAGGGCACCCTGGGGCAGCGACACCCCACAGGACGGAAACGCTCCTGCTGGCCAGGGTCAGCAGGGAGCAGCTCAAAGCGCCTGAGCAAAGCGTTCGGGAAACACTGGCGGGAAAGCGGAGGGAGAGAGACCCGATCCGGACCCGATCCGGACCCGATCCGGACCCGAGCCCGGGACACAGAGACAAACGGCAAGAGAGCAGAAGCACAGAATCCGGGGCTTAAAGTCCGAGGGGAGGAAACGCACTGGGCGAGCGGCCAGGTCCCCACCCGCGCCGTAAACATTCACCACGCTGGAGATGAGGAGGGTCCAACCGATATCACGTCGGCCTCTCCCTCATCCTCTGTCGTCAGAAGAGGACCGACCCCCACGCGGACACGTCTGGGGGACCCTCCGCACTCCTGCCGCGGCCAGCGGGGCACTGCGAACGGCCTGGCTGGCCGCCCGGAGGCCCCTGAGGGCCGCGCAGACTGTCCTGCTGGAGCTCTCGGACCTCCCCAGAGCAGCGCTGCAACCACCTTTGGCTTTACAGAAAAAAAAAAATCTGTGCTCAGTGACTATCTGTAATGGAAAATCTCAGGAGACTAGAATGTTCGAGCCCTCCCTCACAGCGCTTTCATCTAGACTCACGATTCATGTTGTTGTCCATCCAAGTAGGTGGGGTGGGCGCGAATTTCTGAGCCAGAGTTAATATTTAGGATTACTATAACCTGATTAAAATGTGCCTGGGTGGCTGATTTTAAGCACAAACAAAAGTAGATTTTTCAGGGGGGAGGGGGGAACAAAAAACAAAACCCTATATGTTTTGAAGAAGAGCAAGCAAGCAAACAAGAACCTTGATATTTCATGATGCATCTGAAAATGAATCTACTTCAACAAGAAATTCTAAAGTAGCTAGAAAAATAAACACACAGCTGAGGAACCTGGAGATGAGGCTGAGAAGCAGCCTGAGAACCTGGCTTGTAATCACATTGCCTTGTTTTGCTATCCTATTCCCAGGCTGGAGTCTGGGCGGTGTATGATTTCAGGCTGTTCTCATTACATCGCACATGTTGATAAATATCAGATGGGTTTTACAGCGGCTCACGGCACATGATGGTCCCTGGGGTGACACAGCCTCAGTCTCTTCAGGACTGAAAAGTCTCTCATTGTCACCAAGTATCAGCCAAATTCCCAGCACTGAATGGGACGATACAGTCTGCCTTTCCCCGCAGGATTCACTAACACTCTCCGCAGAGTGCTGTAAACCGTATTAATTTGCTCTGATTTGGGTAACTGTTACAGATATTCTGACACGAATCTCTGTGAAATGTTTCCTTGAGTCTCACAAATGTGTGACTGGATCATAAAAACAGAGTGACGGTTTAAAGTAAAAATTGCAGATTCTTAATGGTAAGCTATGAATGTATATTATAAAAATTTCAAAATTTATAATCTTCAAATGTTCCAATTTTTTAACCCCTCTTCTACCCAAAAATCCCTAAAATTACAAACGCACGCATGCACGCGCACACACACACACGCTCACAGCACACATAGAACATTCAGCCCTCTGTTTCTACGCTCATGAAGAGAGAAGCCGAGTGAAGCCTCTTCCGAGGATATGGACCGTGCTGAAGGAAGCCCCCCTCGTCTCTGACGCACGCAAGCTAAGTGAACCTGACAGACCAGTATATCTGATATGTGCAACTGAGACAATCTTCTTGTATGAATGAACCCACAAAACCCTTTGGGGAAGAAAAAATGAGTGACTGAAATAAATCCACTGATTTTAATTCATTGTGTTCCTAACACTTGATGATTTAAAGACCAATGAGGATTATATAGACTTTTCTAAAACAAACAAGAAGGAACCATGAACACCAAAATATTTCTAGTGAGGATATATGAAAATACGTATTGGAAAGAAAGGTAAAGCCAGTGGAGACATGTCATTGGGCGCCATGTACCAATTTTTTCCTGCTTAACAATTCCATGTCAAAAAGTGCACAGTCCCGCCCCGCGTGGGCCGGCGGGGTGGAGAGAAGTGCCAAGTGTTCCCACATCTGCACGACATCTGCTCAAACACAGCTGTGGGCGGGAGGGCACAGAGTGAGAGGCCGGTAAGACGTCGATTCTTTTATAGACGTGTGCGCTGTCATCAAAGCAACATCCCCATCTATTCAAAATCCCTAATTCAGTGTTTCTGTGAAGAGTATTTATTTGAAGAGATCCGTCATTTTTTAAAATCAAGCTTAGCTCATGTTTACTAACTTAATGACAAGATTCTTTTTTAAAGTGCATATGATTACATCGGACTCTGTCACTAGCGGACCAAGAGCAACATTAACACTACTTCTGCATTTTCTCCCACTTATAACTCACACAGCAGCGATCCTGTAAACTCGATGGTGAAGTCCTGTAGTGACCTAGCAACTTCTGCCTCCAGACTCACGGCTTTGTGCCCAATTTCAAATCACCGTCTTTGTAACAGCTCTTGGGAATAACTCCTTCTAAAACTCCAGCGGTTATTCAGAGGGTTGGTTCCGACCTCCCTTTCCTGCTACCGTTTATGTTCTTTTGTTTCCAAACAGTTGAGGGAATTCGGTACTTTTTGGATCCTCCTATTTCTGTGAATTTTAATGTTTATTTTCCCCTAACTCACTCACAAAGCCCACCTATGTATATTCTGTTAATGCTTCTTTGTGCCACTCAATCTATCTGTCCTCTAGAATTTTTAATTATACTATTTTGGTTAATTTCCTTTCCCTGTCAAGTCTTCTAACCATTTGTTCTTTGGCTTGGGCCACGATAGAGTACGGAAGCATAAAATGTATATAAAGCTTAAAAGTAAAAGTGACTAGTAGTGGCTAGAGTGCGAAAAAAAATGTGTAGAATAGTTGTGCAAGATGTGTCTTAATTCCAGAAAATCGTATATGAATGGTCTTAAATGCTTTGCTTGGAATACAACGTATTACAGGAAATAGGAAAGTCAAAGTCTTTAAAATGGGTAAGTGATATAATTTGTTTTTTAGAAAAACATAGTTCTGGTTCCCATGTGATAAATGATAAATGAGTATCTCTTAGAAATGCTCCAAATGAGCTGAGCTGTCACAGTGAAATAAGAGAAAGAGAAGATACTGAATCTGCCCGAGGAAGACTGGCTGCTGAGGCTACGCTTTCATTTGTGTCATAATGGGTTTTGACACATGATTCAACCTCAGAGATATTCGTTAGAAGCCCCGCAAGACTCCCTTTTAGGAAAAATAGGAAAAGCTTGCCCAAATAAATGAAATGCAATATTAAGTACACTGTAAGAAACTGAGGCAGTAAGGGTACCTGATCTGAGGAACTAATCGTTGAATATTTTAAGATAGTAAGAATTTCCACTTATGCTGAGTTACAGGGTAGAAGAAAGACAATACGGCAATGTGTGGGTCGTAGCATCATTAATGGACGACAGACTCATGTTATTATGGAGTTGGCAGCCCGGTGACGAACAGTAGGTAACGAAAAATAATCTTACCAAATAGTGCAAAATCGCAACTAGAAAAATCGCTATGATGGACGCGCACGCTTCTGCGAGCTTTACGGGGCAAGGGCCCTGTTTTTCTGCTTCGTCTCCTACCCCAGCTGCCTCATGCAGCGCTTGAAGGGTTTTGCCTACTATGCTGCCAGCCGCGGGGCACTGAAGTATGACGTCAGAGGTTGTTAAGTCACTTGTACTCGGTCGGGCTGGGAGGAGGGGAGCAAATCAAGGTGAAGGGCAAAGCGAAGCCCTTCGTAAACCTCGGGGGCACCAGGCAAAGGCCCTGCCTCCCTGCGGCGGCACAAAACCGGCTAATGGCTAATGCCGTGGGGGCTCTCGGTCGGCTGTTTGCTTCGAAATTCCATCAATAAAATAAACAATGTCGAGAGGAAAATACCAAAAAAATACCAAAAAAAAAGACTACCCCGTGCACAGAGCGGGAACAGATGCGAGCCTCAGCGACACGGTGGGCATTCTCATCCAGGATTATGCTCTTGGTACAAACAAGCAAAATCCCATAGAATTTAACCATGAAAATAGAGAGGAAGAAAGAACGAAATTTAAATGTAGACATGAAAAAACAAAGGGCATAAGCACAGGGTAGATTGTATGATGAAGACAAAATTTAAGATACGTGTGGAAGAGAGGTGACCGCTGGACGGGAATCCTCCGCAGGTGCTGCCACCCATCATCCGCGCTCCTCCTGAGCTGCTGGGAGCCGCAGAGGTGGCAGCGTGGAGAACGGGTTTCTAGGGAACGGCTCTGGGCGGCAGACACGGTCTCCCGGGGGACAGAGGGCAGACCTGTCTGCTGTCCAGACGATGAAGGCCATGTCTCCCTCAGAGGCAGGTGAGACAGATGGCATTCAGCGTCCCTCAGCTGTGACGTGACCCGCTGGGCGTGGACCTCAACCGAGCTGCCCCACGTGGCTCCTGTGGGACGTGCGGGGGTGGAGGGACCGCCGCAGACGCGCGAGCCATGCAGTCCTGCGTGGGACCTGCGTCTCCTCTCGGCATCCACGAAACCAGCGCACACCAACTCATTAGCTCACAAACATGGTGAAACCACAGACCCGAAAGAGTCCTGATGACACCTAGTTTGCTTAAAATACCAACGTAAAATCAGAAGACTTAGAAACTATGCTTAGTTATAATTTTCTGATGGTTAGTAAATAATTGTTTTCAGATTTTCTCGATTGTTACTGAAAAAACAAATTATTGTTTTCATTCACATACAGCAGACCTGGTAGTGCGAAAATTGCTTTTATAAAACACTTCTAAAAATCCTATAAGATGCAGGACACAGATAAACTTTTTAAATATTCATATGCATTTTCTAATAGCAGTGTTTTGACACCAAAATATGAACATCCCCAGTTCAAAGATATCAACCAACACTGCTTATGAAAATATGCTAAATTTAATTTAACTGAATATTAAAATGATATTCTACCATGACCAAAGAGAATTTGTCCCAAAATCAACCCAATGGAGATTTGAAGTAAGTGCTATACTAACAAAATGCATCACCGACCAGGTTAAATAAGGCAAGCCATATAATAATCAAACTACACAACCCTCAGAAAAAAGTCAGGGGAATGAGAACGAGGACATCGCCACACCGCAGAACAGAACGTCTGCTGCAAACAGATAACTGGGAGGTTCTGCAACTGGTTTCACAGTCTCTGCTTACGCGAAGTTCTGCTGGGGCGAAGGGCTCCAGATAGAGTCCTGATGACAGAAATGCAGCTTCGGACTCCCTTCTGGGGGATATAATGTAAAGTGAGATAAAAACTGTAATAAAAATTGCATTTGAGCACAGTCAAAATGTGTTATCAGTCTGGAATGCTTTTATAAAACAGAACAGAAATGGTCAAAATGTCTCTCTTTGTCTTCTTACTTTACCTCAGTCTGCCAAAACGTGAACATCGACGAGATTTCCCTTTGGATGTTCGTTCAGGAGCGACAGTCGTTTTCCTTTATGTGATTTTGTTTAAACTTTCATATTTGGCAAAAGACGTACATGACTGGGAAGAGAACAGCCTGTGCTTCATACGGGACAAACGCCTGGAGTGAGCTGGGCTGGGAAAGGCCTTCCCTGAGACATATCTGCACCAAGTTAAGGAAATCACCAAGTGACCACTAAAAAGTTTTTGGATGATGTTGCCTGAAATTAATTCTGCTTATCAGATGTGGACTTTAGCTACATGAAATCAAAACTTTCTGCATAATCCTGAATACAACAAATTTCCTGGCGCTGTGTGAGTCCCGTCGTAACACACAAAAGAGGGCTGAGACACAGCTCAGTGAGCTCTCAATACAGTCCCAAAGCATGTCATCGATTACACGCAGAAGTGATTTAAGAAAACTTGTGCCAGTGTCATTGGCTTTTAATATGTTCTTTAACTTTGATTTAAATTCTAACTTGTTTACTGGTTAGACAACTGTAAACACGAGATGAATGCATTGTCTTTGATGCTGGTCTTTGGGAGTGTGTAATTGTGCAGAGATAGATTTCTGTCACTCAGGAAGTGCACATAGGGTTCCACCATGCAACTGTCTGGCAGTCTTAGAAAACCTGTGGCTGATCTAGCATTAACAAAGTCCTTATTGATCATTTTGCCAAAAGCACAGTGCTTGTTACCAGAGCAGATATTTAAACTGGTAAGGATTAATATTTCTTAGAAGAAACCCTGCTTCTTAAATGTCCTACCCCAGGTCAAAGAAGAAACCCTGCTTCTTTCTCTTAGACATGTTCCTATTTTTTAAATTGCCGTTGGGAGGTTGTTAGGTGTAGAAGAGGTGGGATCCCCATGATGAGTACATGTCCTTCAAGGAGGAAGCAGCTGCACTTGACTGTCTCCTTCGTGGGAAGAACAATGAGAAGGCGGCCGGCCGCCTGCAGACCAGGAGGAGGGCCCTCCCCAAGAATGGAGTCTGCTGCCCCGGCCGTGGATGCCCAGCCTCCAGAACAGCCAGGGATGAGCGTGCTGTTTAAGTCACCCATCTGAGCTGAGACAGATGCTGTTCAAAAACTGCTTCCAAATTTAAAATTCTTTCTTTTGTCTCTAGAAGACCTGCCCTCCCGCTAATTACGAACTATAACTTCTCTTTTTGGGGGGAGATGCAATTTACATATTTTCTTTTGTAAATATAACACCACATTAAGAAGGTGTGTACACACTGATTCTTCTGGTGTGCGGTAAGTTGCTCAGCGCATTTATATCCCCCAGGTTGTCGCCTTCTTGGACAGAAACACAGCTACGCGTGTTCTGTTCTTCATTTAACATTCTTTATGCTTTTCACATGTTCCGCATCCATTTCAGGTAGAGCTGTTCTATTTCTATTTATGATGCAAGTAACTTATTCTGGCATAGCATAGTCAGTTTTCACGTTAGTTAAATGCCAGAGCGTAAAAAGATGTTAGACTCGAACTTTGTATCCACTATTACTGAATATGATTATTTACTTTCAGTCACTTTTTAAAAAATGAAACATAGATAACATAACATTAAGAAACCCAAAGATGTTTTAATAATCAAATACATTTCAGTTTTACTTTATTGATTAAAAAATAACTCATGATAAGTAACTTAAGGTGTGTTCAGAAATGAGAACTCATTGCGTATTTTAGTAGTGGTGTCTTATCCACATGGCACACAACCAAGACCCGGTAAAGAGTTGATAAGATGCATTCATTTCATGATTATTAAAATGTTTTTAATGTGTTAGAAACTATTTGTGGTTTTTCATCTCTCAACTGGACTGCAGTCCTAAATGAATGCCATAGCCCGGGTCAAAGAGCTTGTTACTTTCTACAACACAATGACTTTAATTTGTTTTATATAAAATTATAGCCACATCTATCACTCTGGGTTCATACAGACATCGTCTCCGATTTTAACGGAGGAAGGGAGAGTGTGCAAGTAAGGAGATAGCAACAAAGTGATTGTACAGACTGGAGACATCGAAGCTATAAAATCAGACTCAGGAGACAGAGACTTGCCCTGTGGCAGCTTCTCCGCAGTCGGCCTACTGCCTCAGAGGACATGGGGCTCCTGCTCGCTCCCGGCTCCCAGCCCCCGGCCTCCGTGAATGCCTCCCCACTCCTGCACAATGTAAGCCGGCCACGTGACTCTGGGGGCAGAGATTCTCAGAAGAAGGACAGACACTAACCCGCACCCAGTGGGGCAGCTGGATGAGGCCCTGAGGTCCTAGGCACCAGGACACCCTGCCCAACCAGAAGTGTCGGAAGAGAAAGGTGGGCGTGGCTCATCACCACAGTGTAACGTTTATGACTGGAATAAAGACCTGAGTCTCAGGATCACTGCCCTGGCCCACACCTCCCAACACGCCTGTTCCTCACATTCATCCGCCCTCAGACACAAGCTCTGTACGAAACACTCTGCAGAATAAAAATGAATCTAAGGCACTTGCAGGTACTGAATGAAATCACATTGCTAGTGTAAAAAAAGATATGTTCCATGATTATGATGGAAAATGCATATGTAGACAGAAAACTAATTTGTTTCTTTGTATGATTGATTTTTAGTGATTAAAAATAATGGACAGCTTTTTCTTTAAAAAGAAAAAAACATAAGCTGCCTTTAATAAAAAATATTCCTTGTATGTGTCAGCAAGATACGTTATTAGGCATTCTCTTTTTTCACACTCTTTATTTTAAATGATATCATACTTTTATAATGTATGATGTAAAAAAAGCCATATCTTTTGGCACAAACTTAACATTTGTTGGCTATATAATTGAACATTTTTTGGCTCTCCCGTTATACTCTGTTCTCATATTATTAGTGAACCACACAACTAAAAACTCAGGCAAAGCCACACACAAGAGTGGGACTCCAGGCCTGATAAGTACAACCAGCTGTCCCTACACTATTGGCTCCTTTCTTTTCTCGGCATCAAGCCTCCCCTGGAAATGCATCGTTGGAGAGATCATCCTACATACTCCAACATATACAAAGGAACCATCCCTTTTCTTTTAATCTATGTTACAATTTGGACTCACAAATTCATACGGAACAAAGAAAATTCAAACTCTGTCTTCAAGAGGATCGCGTAGAACATAAAATGTGACAGAAATGTGAGGCCACCGTGTTTCTCATTCTGAGCACACACCAGTATAATGCGTTTCCTTTTCTTCCCTTCCCATGATCAGGCTTAACGATTCCTAATACTTCCTTGTCTCGTGCCCTTCTTATTGTCTTTGGTTATTTCCAGAGACCTGAGTCTAGACCAGCATCCCATGCTGAAGGTCACACAACTCCCCTTGGATCGTCCTCTATTTAATTTGGAGACTCTCAGGGGGTATCCTACATGAACCTCCTAACGATCCCAAGGCCGACAAGATTATGAAAGTCCAGGAAGAGTTTTACAATACTGGGGTGACCCCCACTGCTCAGAAGAGCTGCTGAGCTGCCAACAGCACCTCACACTCAGAGGGGCAACATTTGGAGTGCAGGCCTTGCAAGACGGGGACCCTTCTAAAGTTATCACATGGGGCTGGCATCTTGCAGAAGGCACATCAAGAATGAGGTAAATGAGGAGAAAAGAGTGGCTCTTTCCAGGACTGAAGTTCCTTTTCACACATTCTCAATCAATCCCTGACGGTTAACATGACCCCAGGCTGCTAACAGCCCCTGCATCTGGCAAGAGTCAGATTTACATATTTTCTCATCACAAAATAACCAGGCACAGCAGTAGAAAAGACGAGGTGACAGAGAGAGAGAGAGAGAGATGGGGAGTGGGAGGAAGGAGAGAGGAAGGGAAGGAGGGAGAATTTAATACTGAAATAAGCAAAACTAGTATCTCAGAGGATGCTTCTAACAGCAGACTAGACATAGGATAAAAAGATCATGAGTCAAAGACAGGACAAAATAAAATGCCTAGAATAATTTACAAATAGATACAGGATGAAAATACAGAAGAAAGAGAAAGTGAACAAAGATCTGTGACAAAGTTTCCTGTATGTGAAATTGGAGTACCAAGAGGAGAAAAAGAACATAGCAACGTTTGGAGAGAAAATAGTTTAGAATTTTCCAAAACTGAAGAAAACTATCCAGCCACAGATTTAAAAGCTCTATAAAATCTCAAATACAATTTCGGACAAAATGCATGCACACTTCATACATAACAACAGAACTATTAAAAACCAAAGACAAAAAAATATCTTCAAAGCGTCCATAACGAAAAAGACAGATCACCTACAATGAGCGACAATTAGACAGACAAAAGGACATGAAATACTTTCAAGGTTCTGAAAGTAAAAACTACTCACCTAGAATTCTGTATCTAGGGAAATGTCCTTTAAAATAATGGCTAAATGAAGACATTTCAGACAAACCAAAAAAGAGAATATGCCTACAGCAAACCAAAAAAACTTAGCGCCAAAGAAATTATGGTAAAACTTTAAAATATAATTTGAACTGAATATTAATTTAAAAAAACAAAATATCAAACTTTTGATATACATGATAGGTACACTTGCTGGGAAACTTATATTCTAGGTGCATATATTACAATGAAGGATTGAAAATCATAAACTAAGTATTCACCTCAAGAAATTATAGTAATACCAACACGTTAAACACATAGAAATTAAAAGGAAGTGAATAATAAAGTTCGGTGTGAATTTAATGATAAGAAAAACATAATGGAAATGATTAACAAAGATAAAGTTCTCTTTTTTAACAAAGTGTTGATAAAATCCTGGAGAAACTAGTTTAAAAAAATGACACAAAGCATCAGTATCAGCAATGTCAAATGGACGTCACTAAAATTCTACGCAACTTATACAAACTGTAAAAGGGAATTTTAAACAATTCCCTTTAAACGAAAATAAATTTGAAAAGTCTGATCAAATGAACCAATCCTTGGAAAACTACAATTTATCAAAGAATTATAAATAAAGAGGAAACCCGACTAGTCCTATGCAATTATGTAAATTAAAACTGTAATGAAAACTCGTCCCAGAAAGCAAAGTCCTGGTCCAGACAGCATCACCGACGAATTCTGCCAAGTGCTAGGAAGAAAAGGCAGGACAGGGGCAAACAGGCCTTTAACGGACACGGACAAAGCACGACAAGAAAAAACCGCCGGCCGATTCCCTGGACACTAAATGCAAAATTCCGTGATACGTACAAATGACAAATTTACCAATCTGAATTTATATCAGGAAGGCTGTTCCCGGCAGGCTCCTCGATGTCACAGAAACGAAGCACGTGGCCACAGGACATCAAGTGCCAACCGCGTGCTAGTTTCCACCGAGTCGTCAGGCTGGGCAGACCCGCAGCCGCAGTGGAGACGGAGCTGCCCAGGCAGCCTGCGCACGAGCAGGGCGGGAGGACGAGAGTCCACCGCTGGCCTGGACCCTCACGTCGGCTCCTAACACCACGGTGACGGTGGCCACCCGGGGCTCCTGATGACCGGACAACAGAAGAGAGCGGAGGCCGCAGGCGGGGGCTCAGCGCTGGGCCACCGCCAGGACGCACGCGGTGGGGACAGC
>NW_006443225.1:21907193-21938530 GCF_000325575.1 Pteropus alecto | reverse complement strand
CGCGTCACGCAGAGTCCCCGCACGCGGCAGACCGCCCCTCACGATGGCCGCGGCACCCGCTTTGGCGCGGGCTGTGCCGTCCTCGCGGGCGGGTCCCCAGCGGGCTCCAGGACCCTGCTGTAGAGTTTGCACCACTCTGCGCGCATCCGACCCACCCATGCAGCACCCACTGGGTGTCAGGTCAGACCAAGGTCCTTCGTCACAGCGAGAGGCGCTGCGGGGCATGTGTGACCAAGAGCCCCTCTGGTTCCACTCCAAACCCGGGGACAGCGAGGGCTCCAGCTCCGAGACGCCACCGGCGGGGTTGGCACCCCGTCCCCTGCGAGAGTGTACACGCTCCGGACTGATGAGTGTTATTTCACGTGTGTCCCCAGCACACGCGTCTGGCCACCAAGGGCCAGAAGCAGGAAGGGCCCCTCCCAGCTGCTGACGGCGCCCTGATCCCGGCGTGCGGCGTCTTGTCCCCAAACGCGGGCCCTCGGGTCAGTCGTCCTCACCCTCAGAAGGCGCACAGGTCCCTCCAGGGCCACAGCAGTTCGGCTACTGCCTGTCCCTCTGCCTCTTCGTGTCCAGAGACCGGCCCATCCCTTGCACGGAGCAACCCACCCACCTTCCTGCACGCAACCTAAGTGTCCTCCAGGAAGCGGACCCCGCGCCCCGACAGTGCGTGTCGCCCGCGCACTGAACACAGACGCCGCGGGTCCACGGGAATGAAGGTGACGACGGCCGCTGGGTGCCTGGCCTGCACCCCTGTTGCACCGCGGCCCCAGGCGCCACACAGGAACCCACCAGCCGGCATGCGCAGAGAAAGCCACCGTGGGCTCCGCTGTCCCTAAGGAACAGACCTTCCCTCCCTGTCCCCAGCTTCTCAGCATCCGGGGAATCTGCAGCCAGCCTTTCAACCGCTCCATTCCATGCCTCATCACGTTAGATGGGAGAAAAGCGAACGTTAGTGCCAGCGACCGGGGCTCTGCAACACTTAGTGACAAGGGGCCTCTCCAAGGCTGGCCGCCCCCGCCTGACCCCCGGCCCCCTCCCAGAGCCCCCGTCACTGCGCCACCCCCGCCTTCTGGGTGCAGGGCCTTTCCACCCGAACCTCGCGATGCGCGGCCAAAGACCGCTCAGCCGTCGCCTATGCAGGCCAAGGCCCAGCCCCAAAGCGACTCCCCAGTTCACAAAATCCCACTGCTCCCGGGCTAGTTCCAGGGACCCGCGCTGTGACCACGGCCTTCTTGAGAACGCATCCCGAATCAGCCGTGAAGAGGGCCGGGGTGACCTGTTCATCAGGACGCCTCTGGGACTTGCCCCACCCGGCAGGGCAACGAGCACAGGGTGCCCTCGAGTGGTCAGTCACGCAGCAGAAAAACACATACAGGGAACTAGGAAGCCCTCGTCACAACTCCAACTCCATCTCCCATGCTGATCGCCCCAGTAAGTCTTGTTAAGGTCGTCTCCTCGTGATTATTTTAAGAAATCCAAATGGAGGAATAACATCAACCCGAAGATTCTGAGAAAAGAGGAAGACTTAAAATAGAGACCTCACAAATGGCTGTGAGCTGCAAAGCCTTTCATGTTCAAATAATAAACACTTGTGTTGCCTTTGATCACTTCCTTTTCCACTGAGACATAACATCAACAGAATCTCACATCTTGCTAGCCCCGCAGTCGCTTAGCGAATAGTGTTAAAGCATCTGCTAATACAAATTAATATTGACATTTACTAGTTATCCGCACCAACATTCTTTTACCATTTTTCATTTCTACTTTCCGTGTTTACTTCTGTGTTTTCCCCTCCAAACCTCCCTGGCCGCCGCCTCTTATTCTGCATGTTTAACACTATTATATATACTTTTACGCTTCCCAGACACTTTATTTCTTGATATACTTTTGCCTTATTTAATGATTACCTGTCCTTTCGTTTTATACATTTGCATACTCATCATTTTACGGAATTGTCATGATTGTCGGAACTATGTGATCTGCTCGAGCTATTTTTAATACGTGTGCCTAGCTCATAGTCATTAAATGCAGGCTTTCGATTTTCACAATAATCCTGGCAGTATGTGTTGTGTCCACTTTAGAGTCAAGATTTAGAGAATAAAATACATATTGAAATTGTAGTTCTTTTTACCTCATAAAAACATCAAAATTTGAACACTGTTTCACTGTTTGGTATAAGAATATGCATTCATCTCATTTCCGTTCATCACTGATCCACGAAGAACTAGCTGCTGTGAGATGTGTTAGCAGAAGCAGTGCTTCCCTGCGATACGACGTTTCAGCAGATTTACATAAACGATTTCTCAGACCTGCTCCTGAGAAACTTAACGAGACAGCTAGGGATAAATTCAGTTCAACTGACAGTTCATTTACTAATAAGATTAAAGATTTATATAAAATTATCTTAACATATTGAAAATCTATTTTCTTTTCTACAGCTTATTTTGCTAAAATGGACACAAATGATTTAAGAGCAACAGGCACTGGTTATACAGATCATGGTGTAAAGGGATGTACATACAGAAGAGGAAGAAGCAGCCTTTGAAACATGGTGAGTAGGAAATCTAGCTTCCATGTTCCTTTTCGGCATGATATATGTATTTGGACCAAAGGATTTCGTAGGTAATAAATTCCACTATGGAAATTCATCAAGCTGCCTGGAACTGGTAATGCATGCTTGGGCTCCCTGCAGCTCTGGAGAAGTCGGTGGACTGCACGCATGTCAAATGCACTCCGTCTTTTGAAATATCTATGAACTATGAGTTAATCCTCTATTAGCACTGTTGTCTCACTTTGAAATTTAATGGCTCCAAAGCCTCAAAACTCCTATTTTAGTGAATCAGTTCATGAACTGTGAACTGAATACCTGAAGTAACAGGGACTCCTCCCTGGGGAGGTGACAGAACACTGTAGCAAAGCTGCCAGTGAGGTGAGTTTGTGGCACTGTATCCCCTCAGGCCATCTTTTCCAGGAAGCTTCCAAACAAGTATTTAGAAAACTAGAATATAAGAATTCTATCATACTAGTATTTCTAAATCTGGAATATGCATCAGAATCACATGAATGGATTTTAAAGTACATATTTCTGGGCTCCAGTCCTAAAATTTCTGATTCAGTATGCCTGTGGTTGGGCCCCAGAATTCACGTTTCTGTAGGATATGGGTGACTCTGATGCTCCTGATTATAGTGTCAGACTTTGAGAACCACTGGCCTCCACAAACAGCAGTCACATACAGGAAAAATCAGGAATTGGGGTTTTCCTTTTGTTTTGTTAGCCCTTCCAATACCTAGATAAGGCAAAAGTCCAAAGTGGACTTTTTTTTTTTTTAATTGTAAACTCTTTCTAGTAATGTCTGGAAATAGAATCCATGATATCTACATTACAACCAATGTCGGAATTTTTTATTAACTATGCTGTATATTTCACATATAGTTCAACTGAAATGTTGCCTTCATAAGTGTCTAAAGATTTACTATCAGTAAAATGGATGTGTGAAATATTTGAAGAAAAAATAATGGAAATCCTTACCTTACCAATAAGCCTGTCTCCGCCACACCTCCCCAGCTGGCAACAGACACACGGGCCACTGGGATTCATTTCCCTTGGAGTTGTACAGGGTAAAATGTCAAAAAGGACTATCACATATCCGGGGTCAAACTTCGTCTGCACAGCCTTTATTTTTAGCAGATGATGTAACACAAACCGCTGACGTGTCACCATTATGATGGCAGTCGGAGAGACATGCCTTCGACAGTGAGGACAGCCGGGCAGCGAGTGCACGAGTGTTCTGCCACAACACAGTTTGTTCCGAAGTGAGCAAACCCGGCAGAGTCTCAGAGGACTCCGATCATGTAGCATGCCTGTCACCGGAAGCCCATGCGAGTTAGCGTGGTGGCGAATGCATGGTACGTTTAGGGTTCACAGCGTCCACTCTCAAAGATTCAACATCCTGACAGAGGTTGGAGTCTCTGAGTTACTGAGATTGCTTATGGAAACTGTGCAAATGTCCCTAACAATTTCACGGGTTCCTTTAAATCTGTATGGTCTACACCTTCACAATGGCTTTAAAACTATGTTAATTCTTAATAGATCTTTCTTCTAGAGAAAAAAAATGAGAAAATTATTGACTTCATAATTCATACATGTATGCTAATGGATAGGAATTAAGAATACTAGAAAGCTAGGTTGTTCAGAAGAGTACACTAATCAGTTGTTTTCTAAAAATAATCCGTATTTTGTACAAATACTATATTCAGAAGAGTTTCAGATCCTTTAAAACTAGTAAGAATTATGCTTAGTTCATAAGGAACTCGATCTGAGATGATGCTGAGCATGGAAAGTGGAAGCAGAGAAACTGTAAAATGTATTTTGTTTGTAAAATTCGGAAGCAGAAGTCACAGCTTACTGAATCCTGCTGCTCCCAGGAGAAGAGAGACCAACTGAATGTGAACGGAATATAAATGCCAGTGGACAGACAACCCACATCGCTGAATCAGACCCATTTTGTATCAGTTTACCTATCTTTTCCCTTCCGGTTTTAAGCAAATACTGGGGGCTGAGAGCTAAATTGCATGCTAGACAGGAATACACACACAAACACATCTGGATGGTTTCAGGAACAGCACTGACGAGAGAGTTTGTTGTTTCATTTTGTGCATAATTAAAGACGGGAGGCTTAGAGAGAAAAAGCTGAAATTCAAAGCTTTTCTGCAAAACAACATCACATCTAGCTTATAAGTCAAAACAGCCTGAATCCGCCTGTAGTCAGCCCTTGGAGCTGCCATAGCTTGTTTCAAGGCTGGTTTTTAACTGCGCAATAGCTGGAGATGTTGACTTTGAATGAAAGAGGACAGCTGTGCTGTGTGTAGCAGCCCGGGCGCACACCAGAGGGAAAGTCTGAAGCACCACATGAGGCTTCCGACCAAGCAAAGCGTTTCGCTCTGCTGGGTCCTGTGTCCAGGAGTAAGTGGGTTCGTTTTGAGAGAGCACTAGAGAGCAAAGCACGGCTGTTTTGAGCATGTGTTTTAAGTTTAGTAAAAAGGATTGTTCCAAATTGTTATTTCTTTGCCTGGTAACTATTATAAACTAGTTATGTAAGCTTAAAAATTATAATTTTACAATAAATTATTTTAGCTGGCCTAAAAAGGCCTTTTGTATTTTTGAAATTATACAAGACCAGTAACTAAAACTTCGGGTGTAGAACTGAGCTCATTTGACTACCTTCTCTAAATCCAGGCACTGTTCTCCAACTAGAAAGACATGGTGTGAGGAACTCAACACAGATGAGTGGAGGCTCCGTGAACGAATGTTGGTAGAAGAATAAAGCAGCCGAGACGTGACCTGAGACGCATCAGTTCTCAGATGTGGGCTAACGTGGAGCAAACAGCTGCCCCAGGCGACGTGAAACACAATGCTCCTCAGACCCTCCAGGGCTTAAGAAAAAAAAACCTTGATACGGAAAATGGGATACTGCACGCGATACTCGTTTCCAAAATTTGAGGAAATCACTTTTTTTTTTTTTGCTGGGAAAATTTAGGGAAAAACTGGGTCAAATTAAATTAATATGATTCCATTACATCATAGAAATCCAAGTAAAAATAAATAGACAGATCTGAACTGTGATGGGAGCGGAGGATCTGAACGTTAAGTCCTTGTGTCTAACCTGCTGACGGACCCTCACTGATGACTGTGGTTCCTGCTTTCTTCTCTGCACTCCAAAGGGAGCAGAACAAGGAGCCGATCATGTTCTTTCTGCCTTTGCTACCGTGACCACGTGACTAAGTGATCAATACGAACTGGACGTGGGGCCTTGCTGCTCCCACTTCTACCTCTATGATCTAGGCGTGTGAGGTCTCTAGGAACAATGTTTGATCAGTCCAAAAGCACGCAAGCAGTTTGTTTTGATGCTATTTTCAGTAGAAAAGTAACACGATCTTTGAAAAAACCCTCAAATTTATGTAAAAAATTAAAAGATATAAAAGATATAAATTATAGCTATCCCTTTCGACTAGCCTCTGTTAACTGTATTTTTCTACATACTATTTGCCTACAGATATGTAAATTACACTACATGCATAGGTGGACTCATACAAAAAATATTTAGCAACTCACTTTTCACACTGCCCTCCTGCTACTAGTCCATGCAGTTCATTTCCACGGCTCCTTTGCAAGGGCTGCATGGCAGTCCAGCCAATGACTGACTAGAATAGGATCAGTACCCCGTTACCAACAATATTGAAAAGAACATCGTTATTCTTTAAAGGTTTATCTCCTTGTGGTAGTGTATTAGCAGAGACTCTCCTTGACTTTGAAGCAAGTGTGGGACTTTGTTATATGACTGAATGTATATCTGAGGTTCGGTTTAGAAATTAGTTTGAAATTGGAAGATGTTAAAAGTTTTAATAGATATTACCCAGTTTCTCTCAAAATAGTTTTTACAATTTTGTAATATTCCAAAGTGTCATAGCTCCACATCACTGAAAAGTTATGAATAATGTAATTATTTTAATGTTTTTCCAATCTGAAATACTTTATTTTTTTAATGAGGGGAGAAATTGAGAAGACTTTCACACTTAATGACTTCTGAAATATGTTTCCATGAATTGCCTGTTTAATATTTTGAGTTTTTCATAAAGGCTATTAATCTTTTTCTTCATTATTTCGGAGAAGTCTTTGCATAGTAAGGATACGAACTTTTTTCAAGAGTTATAATTTTATGGTGTTTTTCTTTTGCCTTAGTTTAAAAACATTATGCAAAGTTACTCCTAAATTGACAGTGAATCGGTTAATTATTAACATTTTAACTGCTATATTTACCAAAGTGACATGTCCAGTGTTGCAAAGCTTACGGCGACATCTACCTCGCACCTCTGTCTCACTCCTCCACACCCCCCCAGCAGCAGAATGTCCCTCAGCCGTAAGGAGAGATTAAACACTGCCATTTGCAACAACATGGATGGATCCTGACATTATCATGCTAAGTGAAGTAAGTCAGACAGAAAAAGTAGAGAACCATATGATTCCACCCATATGTGGGATGTAAGACAACAAGCAGCAAACGAACAAACTGACCCAGCAGACGCACAGACATGGACGGCAGCGTGGTGGTCACTAGAGGGGTGTGGGGAGCAGGCCAAAGGGGGTCCAACGTAAGTGATGGAAGGAGATCTGACTTTGAGTGGTGAACACACTCAGTATACAGATGATATAATACTGAACTGCACACTTGAAACCTATAATATGAATCAATGTCACCCCAATAAATTGCATTAAAACAAAACGGGGAGACTGTAAGCACAGGCGGGAGCCTTTAGAAACATGCAGCAAAGGCACTGCAGACCTGTCGTCACTAATGCAAGGGTTCAAATTGTTTTTCTGCTAAAGGAAAAACATTCACCCAAAAGGTTCTGACACTGCTTTTTAAAATACCTAAATTAAAATTTTAATGACTCTCAGATATTATCTTGATTTCTTTTTAGCATTTAACACATTTGATTAAATGCTAAAACCTTCTCCTTGCATTAAACTAGATAATGTTGGGTTTTGGTGACTGCCACCAACAAATCCTAACTGAAAGAGAAGCTGATTTCTACAATTAGAAAATTTCAATGGAAAGGCTCAAAATTATAGAAATGATTAAGTCAAGATAAATGGGAGGGGCAGATATACTTATATCTCACAAGAAATAAAATAAAAGCCCAGCTCTTCATCTTGGAATTCAGGCCCTCGAGTCGGACTCTGTCCTAACCACTGGTGCGTAACAACTGTCCTAGGTCGCCCGGAAAGGTCTCAGGTCTAGTCCCCAAAGCCCCGTGATCTAGGAAACCTCTCCAGCCTATGACGTAGTCTTCGACCTCTAGGCCAGCATCCCTTCCCTTGTACATCAGCACAGCCTCCGTCCCCACGCCCCACGCTTTCGGGGAGAGCAAGCTTGGTCATTTTATACACTTGTATCACACAGCACCAAGTCTGTGCTGGCATGTCATGAAGTGCTACGGAATGAGGAGAATGAGGAGGGGACACAGCGGCCCCTATGAAGGAAAAAGGGGGCAGGATGGGCCGTTGCGCGGGGGCTGCCCTAGGTCTGTGCTTGGGGGTCTTTCACCACCGAAGGGCGAGACAGCCATGTGCTCGCTGAGCTGCGAAGGTGAGTCTGCCCGCGAGAGAGGGCTGCATCTGAGCTCTCGGTGTGTCTGTCTCGGGAAAGTCACAGAGCTGGGGGTGTCTTTGCTTCTTCCTCCTCCAACTCAGCCTCCCCCGTTCTGCTTCCTGACAGGAGCAGCCTCATGTGACAAAACAGGTTCTGCTTCCCATCTAAGATCGTATTTTCCATGCTCTGAGGTAGAAAACATGCCACTTTGAAATGGGGACACTAAAGAATAGACTGGATGTACAGGCCAGAAGAGAAATGAAATCTAAATTATGTAGCAGCATAAGATTTCCGACTTATATGATCCACTGGAATCCCCAAAAGTGACAATGATTCCACAGCCAAGACGGTTTTTAACGGAACTGCATTTCCAGAAAACCCCCATGCTGCCAACGGGAGCTTGGGCTCACTCGGCCTCTGAGGCCCTGTGCCCACCCTCGACAGCTGCCCCAACAGGAAGCGCATGAAGACGACCCAGGGCCTCAGCACACACATAACTGGGCAGTGGACAGCTTCATGGGAAGCAGAAACGGGTCACGAGAGGCGGCCTCTCTACCTCCAAGGGCGTGAGTACTCAAGGGTGCCCCGGGATCTCGCACGGCTCGGAGTGAGACAGTGTCATTACTGGGTTCATCCTGAATGTTCGTCATGCACATGTGTAGAACCTGGTCAGAGAATATTCGAACCGCTGGGTGGGTCCCCTTGAATCTCTCCCCAAATGGCAAATCTCTCAGCCCGACAGCGTCAGGGCACCAGACTTCTCACATGTCATCTCAGAGTTCCCACGGAGTGTGTTTTGAAAGAGAGCAAAAGTGTCACATGGAAGTCTTATCATCACATATGACCTACCCTCTGATAATATAATATCGATTTTTGCTTTATTCTGTTGGCCAAAACAGTTATAAAAGGTCACCCACGTTCACAGTGAGGGAACACAGAAGCTACTTTTTGATGGGAGAGTCTCAACCCTAATTACAAAAAGACCTTATCTGTCAAGACTCCAGTAGCAGATGGCATTAACTGACCTGCCATCCTGATGCCACTCGCAACGTCCGGGAACACCATTCGGTCCCCTCCACCTGCTTCAGACCTGTGGGAGCCGTCCTGTTTTCATAGCCATGTCGTGGCCACATCTGGTCGACCCAGGTGCACCAGATGCAACTGGACAGTTTTATAACTCGGAAACCAAAACACACTAAGAGTAATTTCTAAAGTAAAATATTTAAATGGATGATGATACATTCAAAACACAGGATGAAGAGATAATTTTCAGAAGAAATTGTGAACTTAGTTTTGAATAGATTGCGTTTGAGGTGTCTGTGTGGTCGACAGGTGGAAATATTCCACAGGATCTTGTTAGTCGATGCGGGGAGGGGCACACACCACCGAGAGGAAACGCGAAGCAGACATAAGCACATGTCCCACAATCACATTTCCAGAGCACATTTCCTACAATCACATTTTGGAGGAAACGATAAAATTTTATCTATCTCATTCCTAAATCTAGTTTTCTTTTCACAATGAATGGACAGTCTTCCGTCACTTAAAAGATTCTCAGGACGAACACTATTCTTAGAATGCCAACAATGCCACGAAGGACACGAATGACAGTAATAATTGAGTAGGGTCACTTTCAGTAATACTATTTCCTTTTGACATTATTTTTCAAGTGATTCTAACCATTTCGATGTTATGCTCCAATAAATCCACAGACAAGCATCTTAAGGACTGTTAAAATATACAATATGCAAAGACAAATGGACAAATAACTTGTTTTGATAAAAACAGCTTTTTGTCATAACGGATCTAGTTCTCCGGAGCACATGTTGCTCTGCCTCATGGGAGGCCCACATCTGTCCACCGTTTGGTAGAATAAGCTGCATCTGCTGCTTCCCATGCGACACGTCGGAAGCAGTCATTCCTCCCCAGCTCTACAGCACAGGGGTCTTTCGGGGGCGCCCAACTGTGTCCCTTCATTCCTGACAGCACTGCCCCCCGGGGAGAAGGGAAGGGGACAGAAACTCCGACTTTCTCTCTGCAAAGCCGGCAACGTTAAGGCTAGAGGAACACGCCAGGGACAAAAACAGGTGTAGAAAGTAAGAAAATGTGAATGGAACATGTAACTGAAAAACAGACAATTTAAGAAACTAAAGTAGCTCTTAAGAGGCGGGTACTGAGTTGTGGCTCTGATGTCCATGCGGCTTATTTGCATGTTGTTTTAAGATGGACAGAGATCGTCTCATCCTGATTTCTTCCAGTAATCTACTTAAACTTCAAAGTACGAATAAGGCCCGCAAATTTTGACTGCCTACTTCAATATGCTGCTGAAATTCGAGTATCACTTTACTTCCTCCCTAGGTTAAACATTTGAGAATGTACTTCAAAGTTCTCTATGAAGTCATGTCATTCTCTTTTAAGTTCAAAAGAATACTACCGTACTTTATTTGTGCAAATATTTCATAATCAGAAAATTCTCACGTCGTGAATAGTTAAACAGACACAGAACTACAAAATAGTTACAAAATACAAAATAGGCACAAATTAGGGTCTTCGTGTTTTTTCCTACATCGCATTTTGGAGGAAACGATAAAATTTTATCTATCTCATTTCTAAATCTAGTTTTCTTTTCACAATGAATGGACAGTCTTCTGTCACTTAAAAGATTTTCAGGATGAACACTATTCTTAGAATGCCAAATGCAATGAATATAGGAAAAGTACCATAACAGAATTTCACAGGATTTAGAGACAGAGTAAGTAAGCATTGAATTATGAAAAACTCTGAAAAACAAGACTGTTAAAAGAAGAGCAATTATGTATGGAGAAAAAATTTACATATTGGGGGAAATGATAAATAAAATCTTTTTTGTTATTACTGACCCTTTGTGAAAGAGAAAACATCAGTTAAGGCTCTGCCAAAGGTACAGGCAGTCCCCTGACCACTAAGAGATCCTAAAATTAGAGTTACTATTGTGGGTCCACTAAGGTTAGACAAAAAAGGAAGAAAAACATGAAAAAAATAGAAAAAAACTCAATTGTTTCACTCAAATCACAGTGATTGAGCAACGAAATTACTGTGTGGCATTATTCTATAAGAATCGACTAGCAAAAATTTCAATTTTGGCTATTCCATTTAAAAAATTATCTAAGAATCTAGAAAGAGATAATGATGAGTAACCAAATGGTCAAAAAAAATAATGATGAGGTCTTAAGAAGAAACATGAAGAGACTTGTGTTTCTTCAGACTACAGGAAGAAATGATAGGACTGAATAGAAATTAGAAACAATTTTGGTATTACATAACGGTTTCTTTTTCTTTTGTAACCAAAAATCATTCAAATGAGGTACCCTGGTGGGTTTTGGAGTTTTTCTTCTTGGAGATATTAAGAGAAACTAGAAAAATATTTTCACAAAGTATTTCCGACACTTACCTGCCTAAAGGCAGGCAGCTTGAACAGACGATTTCTCAAGGCCCTTACAGATCCATTATCTTATAATTCTATAATTTCATGGTAATTCAAACCACTTTAGACTGTCAATATTCTCTATATATGTGAACAGGCATCAACTCTTGTATTTTGTTTCATTTATAAGACAAGAGTTTGAAAAGTAATTTGTACATGAACTGATATATTTTCATGGTTTTGTAAGCATGAAAGACTTAAAAGAACTGTACCAAAGACTGTATTATTTATAAAGGAAAGGTACGAAACAGTATGCCATAAAATAAATTAAAACAGAAGAGCAGTAGAATGCTGGTGAAAGCCCCTACTGTTGATGGTATTTTCAGATGAAACACAGTCCAGACTTTGAGGATGGTGGCAGAGGGTCATGGACCTCTTCCAGCAACCACTAAGGAAATAGCTTTTACACAATAATGAACGCAATCACATGGTGTACCCAGAAACTTCGCTTCATTTTCATTTAGGGGCATAATAAAACCTTGACAACATAAATATCTTTTGGTTGGGTTTATTATGACTTGAACTTTTCCTTAATTCTCATCAGAAACTGACAAACACAAAAGAACACTTATTAACATTCATGAAAACACTGACCTCCACGTGTCCATTTCTTGACCTGAAGAGTAGTGAATAATAAAATCTACTTCATGTGGTTTTTGAGAGAATTTATCCATTTGAAGGCTCATAAGTTCTTGCTTATGTTAACTATTATTATTACTGTAAACTCTCTTAACTGATTACTTGATAAATTTACCAAATTAACCAATACTCTCCACTTCCTACATAAAAACATAGTGATTACTATGCAAAGCAAACTGAGATGTATTTGGCTACAAGGCCTTCCCTTTCGTTCAATTATTCCAAAATTTTAGAAACACTTCTATGCATACTGAACTTCTTACAATTAAGTAATGTAACTACTTAGTAAATAATGTGTGAAAATAATGTTCTTATTCATATGGAAGTTTTGCTGAATACCTTTGAAATCTTTATAAAGAGAAAGATGAGCCCGAAAAGTACTGTCACACTATAATCATGGGGTTAGCCAGAGGAAATATTTCGATTGGAAAAAAAAAATCGTAGAAAATAGATGTTTTTTGCTTTTAGATCCTATTGAAGATTTCTTTAATTTCTCACTCTACTTGGGGGAAAAAAAAAAAAAAAGCCAGAAAGTTGTAGATGTTGCTTTTGGTTGTAGCTTATGCCAGAAAGAAGATGGAGAAATCCAATTTCTCAATGATGGGACTCATATGATACATCAAAATATGATATTTCATTACGTCTTAAAATTGTAATGTTTAACATATATGCATATAAATGAGCTATGTCATTTTCCGCATTTCTTCAATACAACCAACTTTTCTCGTTAACTGATTTCGATTCTGTTGGAGAGAGAGCTCACAGTGTTATTTGATAAACGGGAGTACAGGGCAGACGACTGCTCCCTATGTCACTCTTTTACCTGGATTCATGAGTTTGAATGTTTCATAATATAAAAGAGTGAATGGAGCCAGGACCGCGGAGACAGTGTCAAAGGAGAGGGCCTGTTCACAGTGAAGTCTGCTGAGGGCCGATGACTGGCGGTCACGGGCGGGGGTGTCATTATGGCTCCAGGTTTGTGTGCTGACCCAGACGGCCTAGTGTGGAGGAAGACACCGGCTCTGACGGGAGAGGGTGACCCAGGAAGGAAACAGGCGTTGGGCTGCAGAACACAAGCGGATGTGTTTGGGTGTCTGACTGTGACAGAAGAGAAATACTCTTCACTTTAACCAGAAACGTAAAATCGAAATTCCCAGAAACCTATCTATCATGTCTATTTGCCTATCTCTATGTATCTATATGCACAAATACATGGCAACTATAAATATTGTATTTCTGTTTCTATATCTAACTCTCTCTACTTCTAATTGTCTTATTCTTTGAAAATAATTAAAGTCTGTAACTGTAACAAGTGTGTGTTCCTGCACGATTTAGAATAGATCTGCTTCCACGTTGCAACAATGCAGAGTGCCTTTCATCAGCTACATGGGGCGGGCAGTCAGAGGTGTGGCATGTACATTTAATCAGGATATAGAATGCACTCAGGACCAGTTACACCATTGTGAGCCCAGTGAAAAATGAAAACGTGGGGCCCCTTATTAATAAATCATTCATAAGTTCGACGTGATGACAACGGCATTAAATCTACAATGGGCTTTCTAAGCACGAGGCCTTTGTGACGGCATGGGCAGCTCACAAGAAGCTGGCCTGACGTCACTCATCGCTCCCCATGCCTCAGGCTGGGGAGTGCAGGAGCGACTGCAGATCCCGACTCGCCAGGCCTCCGCAGCGCCACTCAGCCCCTCAGTCAGGGTGCCTCCTCGCCCAGCTGTGCTGGGAACAGGCGCGCTTTCTCTAAGGACTCGACTCTTCTAAAGAAATGTCCTCTGAAAAATTTAATCGTTTGATCGTTGCTTTCTGGATGACACCATAACACACAGAGCTATGGTTGCATTTGTCCTGTAATTATAGATTTTACTTACATGTTTTTCTCTAAGCCTGGATTAGCCCCAAGAGGAGGGTCCACATCTTAATTAGATTTTAATTTCTCATGCTTGGTTCAGTGCCTGGTGTGTATATAACACTCCATAAGTGGATTCTGGATGATTCATATATGGTAACAATGCTAAACTGTCTGAAGTTGTGAATCACTAATATTTGTTTGCACTGCTCATGAAAGTTCTAAGAGTTATAACTTGCTATAATTCTAGCTTGAATTTAAACTTTGGGCGAGTTTGAAACCGATCTGTACCTGAAGATATTTGGAGCACCAGAATGGCATTTAAAATGCTCAGTCTGGTAAGCCATGCACAGTGTGACAGTCACTGACAAAACCTATTCTGAATCTGCTGGCTTCCTGCCTCTCAGCGGGGAAGAGAAGCCAACTGAGATTTTTCTGTTTCTATTGATATTTGGATCAGATTGTTTTCTCTCTATCATTATTTCTGCTTAAATTAGAAGTTGTGCAGATACCATATAAATTATTACCGTGAAGCATAAATTATCAGAAATAATGTTTGAACATCAGATGGTTAAGCGGTGAGAGATGTCACATGATGACTTGTAGGCTCCTCTACAGGAGATGTTACAGAAATCAGAAGGACTCATGGCACCAAAGAAAACGTATCAAAAGGGTGATAATGACTGAAGAGCTACAGAGCTACACTTTTTTTACTCTGTTTTAGACTCATGTTTGAGTTTGACATTATGAAGTATTTTTTTCTAAACGTATTGGGTAGATAGACGTTTTACCTGCACGTGGCCTGGTTCGAAAGTTTGTGCCCCATGCCCACGGTGACAGTGTTCAGAGGTGGCCCTTAGGGCGGCGCTCTCAGAAGAGAGACCCCGCAGAGTTCCCAGCCCCTTCCGCTGCTGCGTGCTCAGCGAGGAGGAGCGGGCGAGGGACCAGGAGGAGGGTCCTCACCAGAACATGACCACACCGGTGACCTGATCTTGGACTTCCAGCTTCCAGAACCATGACACATGTATTAGTGTCATCTACATGCCACCAGTCTACAATATTATCACACAGCAGCGCAAATGTACTAAGCCATCTTAAACTGCAGAATGCGCAGAAAATAGGATGTGCTTTGCAAACGAGTTTAAGATGGTAAAAACTATACTGTTATATGGGTATTGAAAAGCAACAATAAGCTTCCTATTTTGGTTTCAATTTCATGCTTAATCTAATGAGCCAAAGCATAGCATTTAATTTAAATATATTAATTGGGATTTAGATGTCAGAAATCCTATTTTAAAATTTTTGGTCCTCTAAAATTTGTTAAGGAAGATGTTTTTATCTCTTTTTATGATATAAGACCCTAATAAAGAAAAGGTAGAAAAAATGAATTGAAAGAAGATTCAGTTGATCAATAAATTAGTAGGGATGTATTTATGTAAATAAATTAGTAGGAAACTTGTCTGCAGGAATGAATCGAGGTATAAGGTAATTTGGTGGACCGTCACAGTCAGTTTAAACAATAAACTAAAAAGAATTAATCCATGCGGAAGTCCCCAGCATCTCATGAGCTGGTATCTTTAATAACTGACCAGGGTGTCCTTGAGATTCCTGGGAATGCTTGTCCAATAATGGTCCCATTTTCCAAAGCCTGGGATAATTCCATTATAATACAAGGAGTTTTTCATGGTCTTATCCTAGAAAGGATGATTAAAGATAATTAATCCTGTCACCCCTAAACTTTAGTAGCATAAACTTATAGTAGCATAAACAGTATGAATTTCACAGAAAAGCAAAGGAAAGGAAGCTCTCGTAACTTTTAAGATTCGAATTTTCACCTAAGCAAAATTTATAAAAAATATAATTTATACACAATTTCTACTAACAAAAATAACTTTCAAAATTAATATCTATGAGTTATTTCTCAATGGAACTAATTATTTTTGAACTGTTAAGAATAAAGATATGAGGAAAAACTGTAGCTTGGAATCGATAAAGCAGGCTTTTTTCTGCGACCTTTAAACTCTGTACATATGGCATGAGGTCTGTCCTCCTGCTGCTGACATTAAAAGGGTAACAAGAAATTATTGGTCCTGTTTGTCATCCGTGAAGGCCAGACGCTCATGGAACTGGTCTCAATACTCGAGCGCCAACTGCCTCTCTGGATGCCCCCCTCCACCCGCCCCTCCTGCGGAGGCTGTGACTTCTCTGCCCGATGCTGGGGACAGTGTGTCACCTGCTTTGGTCAACACAGCGAGAGAAGATGTGAGCTGTGCCACTTCCCAGAATGGCAGAAGCTTCCAGAGCACTGAGTGTCCCCTACACTGGCCCTGGCCCCATGGAGAGTGGCACTCTGAGCCCCGGCACACAGCCTGCCGCCAGCCTGTGCTGGGCCAGCAGGTGAGATGGGTCCTGTGCTGCCGAACGCCACTGAGGCCCTGGGGGTCACTGCGCCAGGGAACATGGAGCCTGATCTGGAGAATGACAATATCATAAAAACATACCTTCTTCTACTTTGGTTTTGTTTATATTGGCTTCACTTATGAAAACATTATGAAATAAAAGCCACAGGGAGTAAGTGACATTTATGAATAAGTAAAGGAATGGGTTTGTGTTGATGGCCTATTATGTCTCATTTAACCCTCACCTCAACCTTGAAAGACAGAGAGTATGTGATTGATTTTTAAATAAGGACAATGAGACAGTTATTTATAAAATTCTAGTTGACTCCTGGGATTGATGTGAATAATAACATAACATGTTACTTAAATATGTATAATAATAGAATTATATATCATTCTTGGAACATAAATATTGTGTAACTATTAAAATAAAGCAAATACCCATAAGCAACTATGAAATCAATAATATTCAAGTCAACATTAATTTAATTTGAAAGATAAGCTAAAACTATGTTAGGACTCAGAAAATACATATGGTACCTACTGTTACATCGTAACTTCTTGTTTGTTTTTGTTTCTAGTTCACTATGCTTATACTGTTGTGTATAGTATATTATTTTATTTATATACCACGTTTCTTCATTTGAAAGACTGAAAAACTTTTTCCCGCCATTTAACATACTACCATTAGATTATTTTCCAAGCAATTGTTACGAGGAAAAACAACTACATATTAAATTCATTGACATTTTCGCCCATAAAACTTGGGTAATTAAAACAGTGCTAATTTAAAAAAAAGAGAGAGAGAGAGAGAGAGAGAGAGAAAATGAATCTCAGGGCAGTAAGCAGATACTGAACATGGTAATCCAAATAGTTCAGGACACATTTATATGAATTTTTCTATTAACACTGAGTACCAAGCAGCAGTGATACAGAGACTTACAATGAAAATAAGGGACCCACGATGCCACACAGACATGAGCGTTTCCTGAGATCTGAACCCTGGGAATACAGAGAGCCAGTGTTCCGTGGGCTGAGAATCCCAAAGTAAGGCTTGGACACGGCGAGCAACCTGTGAGTCATACAACTCGAAAGCAGTAAAGCCCACAGTCACCATCACTGATCATCAGGGAACTACAAATTAAAACCACAATAAGATGTCACCGCACACCTGTCAGACTGCCTACCACCAATAAATCAACAGACAACAAATGCTGGCGAGGACGTGGAGGAAAGGGAAGCTGTGTGCTGTGGGTGGGATTGCGAACCGGTGCAGCCACTGTGGAAAACAGTATGGAGGGCCCTCGAAACATTAAAAAAACTACCACGGGACCCAGCATACCCTCTTCTGGGTATTTACTTAAAAAACCCAAAACACTACTTTGAAGGAACATGTACATCCATATGCTCATTGCAGCATTATTTACAACAGCCACGATGTGAAGGAAACTGGTGTCCACCAATGGATGATGGATACTGAAGAGGTGACATATACATGCAATGGAATACTACTCAGCCATAAAATAAAGAATGAAATCTTATCATTTGCAACAACGTGGATGGACATAGAGGGTATTATACTAAGTGAAATAATTCAGACAAAGAAAAACATCAAATGATTTCACCTACATTTGGAATCTAAATAAAAAAAGTAATGAATAAATAAAACAGAAAAGAACTAGATACACAGACACTGAGAACAAGCTGATGGTTAGCAAAGGGGAGGGTGTCAGGGGATGGGAACAAAATAAATAAGCAAATAAAAAGTGGTGACGTCCAGATTTGATTCCAATTCAGTCTTCTCTTTATGTTACGACACAATAAAATCTCTAAATATAGCATAATCCTACTTAATCGTTCAAAAAACCCACAAAACTTAGGATCTCACAGTGATGCCTGGAAAGCGCAAAGGAAGGGAAGAGCTGGCCGAAGCGTGAGGGCGCGTCAGGGAGGCGCGCACCTGTGGGACGCCGGGCCCGGCGCCCCCACTCTCGGAGCAGGTGGCAGCAGAAACACTTGGTTGGCATCAGTGTCAAACTGCTTTATGTCTGCTTGTCTATCTCTTATTTATATTGCCATATTTGCAAAAACAACTGGAGATAACTTACTATAAGAGATGCAATAACAGCAAGAGACCAATAAAGCCAGGTCAAAGGACTCGTCTCAGGACAGAAGGAAAATGACAAGAACACTTGTTTAAAAAAAGTGACTGCAGTTTAGCACCAAATATTTATGGCTTTATAGGCAGCTAAGCTAAAATGATATTTTATAAATATCATGGCTCCCATTTCCAAATAAAACAAATCCATTTCTCAAAGTACAGAGGGACACTATTGGTGGTAAGATGTAACATAAATTTAATAAAACTCATTCCATGGTCCTCGAATTTGCTTTACCATAGAGTATTAAAAAGTAGTAATCCTTTTATTTTTCTAAGCTAAATTCACTCTTTGGACTGAGGATAAATCGGATTTCGCCATTCTCAGATGCCACGTCAATCCTATTCAGAACAGTGTCAATGTCACGTGTCTAATGCAATTTAAGCCTCTAAAGAGGAACATGTGGTCTCTGCGTGGCCACCGACGGCAGGATCTGCTCTAGCCCATCTCTCCCCACCTTGGTGGACTCTGTCACTGATGCCACTGTCCACGATGCCCCTCCCCAAGCACACCACACAGCCCTCTGAAGCATGCCACCTCAGCTGGCACTGAGGGGCGGCTGGCACAGCTCCTCTCTCTCGTGGAACATATAAAACTCCAGTTTGGTTGGAAACCTTTCAAGTAACTCATCAAATATTCCTCTGTTTTTACAGCATCCACCAACCACACGGAAACCATTCACTGTGTCTTCTCTCGAGTGATGCTAAGTATTTTCCCATTAAAGCCCCATTAGAAACGCAATGGAGCTGGCAGTTGGAAAACTGGGTGCTAGCAATACTCATGTTATTCTTTTCATTCTTACTAATTTACTTTGTTAGCTATCCCTTTTTTAAAGGGCTATGTCTTAAGAATAATCAAAGTTAGATTTTGTTGATTTACTGTTATGTTAGACCTGATAATATAAAGTGTTATTATTTATTAAATTTAGGCCACTAAGTTTTAATTATCAAAGACAGCTAAAATAGAAAAGGAATTCATCATCTTTCTCCAAAATTAGGGAATTAGAATATGGTCTAAAATGCATTCATTTGTCTTATGCCTTCATATTCTCTCTCTCTCTCTCTCTCTTAATGTGGTAAAATACACATGAATTTGCCACTTAACCCTCCTGAGGAGCACAGTTCCATGGCATTCAGCACATTTGCACTGCTGTGTAACCATCACCACATCCGTCTCCAGAACTCCGTCAGAACACTGAAGCTCTGGGCCACTAACAACAACTCACCAGTCTGCTCACCCCTGAGCCTCAGGTAACTGCTACCCCTACTTTCTGTCTCCATGAATGCAGGATAGAACTTGCCTAGTGTAGGTACATCGTGTAAGTGGGATTACACAATGTCTGTTCTTTTGTGTCTGGCTCATTTCATTTAGCATAGTCTTCAGGGCTCACCCCTGTCGTAGCAGGTGTCAGAACCTCTCTTATGGTAATTAGCTTTATCTGGAAAACATGACCATGTTTGGCCACGAAGCTGCGAAGGAAACTGGAATTAATGAGCATAGTGGACTGTAAATTAAAGCCTTTCTTTAAGACACACACACACACACACATACACACAGAGACAGAGAAAGACGGGGGGTGGCGCAGAGATTGATTGATTCTAAAAGGGAAAATGTAGAAGTTGATATTACAGCACTTGCATTTTTTCCATTGCACTAGAAAATTAATTGAAACACTTTTCAGCACTTCTTCATGTGTGGTTCACATTGGACACAGAGCTTTTTAGATTTATTGCTTGGTTTGAAAATGGACAAAAACTTTATAACGGCCTCCCTATCTATCCTCTTCCCAGAGCTTATGAGAAGCAGCAGGTTTCCCTATTAAAAACGTAGTCCTGTGAGTCATGTTGGAAGATGTCACGGTTATGGAACAACGCAGCGAGCAGTGAGGACAGAGACTGCCAAGTCAAATACAAAGGGTAAAATCTGTCTGCATGTTCCCACACCCTCAAACACACATTCCAGAGTGAGCTGCCTGCGACTTTCTGATGACAGAACTTGGCCCACCAGGCAATCGTTCTCAGAAGGACTCAGCTCTCTCCAGAAACTGCATTTATATTTCCCAGATGAGTATGTGTTTTATCAAAGCAGCGGTCGGGAAGTGGGCAAGCTCAGCATCTGCAAAGCGGTTCTGCTGTCAGCTCGTTTCCCTAAAGACAGACATGCACAGGGCAGGAGAGCAAGGCCTGTGCCGGGTTTGGAGTCTCAGGAATAACTCAGGCTGCTGTAACCAAAGACGGGAAAGTCAGTGACCACCAGAGGGCAAATGACATTTTCTTCAGGAAATTGAATAGTTTATTTACACACTTAGTTGTTTTGTTTTTTTTTTTAATCTTTGAAATATATGAGACAATTGTAGCAATAAATGCAGAGTACTCAGGACGAAGATAAACACACAACTGTGTGCATGATATTATCGCTGTGGATATCTTTCCTTATGCATCCACAGAAGTGCATGCTCTTTAACAGCTGCCTGTGAAGCCCTCATACATCTTTCTTACATATCTAAACATGTTATTATTATAAAACTCATTGGACTTACAAATATTCTCTCCCATTTCATAGTTTGCCTTTTTTATTTTGTTGATGATTTCCTTTACTGTGAAGTTTACTTTGACATAGTCCCACTTATTTTCGCTTTTGTTGACCTGACTTTGGTGTCAAATCCAAAAAGTCATTGCAAAGATTGATGTCAAGGAGCTTGGCCCCCTATGTTTTCTCTTAATAGTCTCATGGTTTCAGGTCTTACATTTAAGTGTCAACATAACTCTGAATCAATTCCGATACTTCTGTGTATCGTGTAAGACAGGGGTCCGGTTTCATTCTTCTGCATCTGGCTGTCTAGTTTTCCCAATACCATTTATTGACAAGACTGTCTTTTCTCCACTGTATATTCTTGACTCCTTTGTCATGAGTTCTTGGACCATATATATGTATGGGCTTATTTCTGGAATCTCTATTCTGCTTCATTGATCTATGTGTCTGTTTTTATGTCGTGACTGTTTGATTACTATAGTTTAGTAATATAGTCTGAAATGAGGAAGTGTGACGCCTCTAGTTTTGTCCTTCCTTATTAAGATTGCTTTGGCTATTTGGAGGCTTTTGTGATTCCATACTAATTTTAGGATTCTTTGTTCTACTTCTGTGAAAAATACCACTGAAATTTTGATAGGGATTGCACTGACTATGTAGACTCCTTTGGGTATTAGGGATATTTTAAGAATGTTAATTCTTCCAATCCATGAGCACTGAATATTTTTCCACTTATTTGTGTCTTCTTCAATTTCTTTCATTGACGTATCTTATAGTTTTCAATGTAATGTCTTTCATCTCCTTGCTTAAATTTATTCCTAGGTATTTTATTCTTGTTGATGCAACTGTAAATAGGACTGTTTTATTAATTTATATTTCCGATAGTTCATTATTAATGTACAGAAATAAAACTGATTTTTTGTTTGTTAATTTCTGTATCCTGCAAATTTACTGAATTTGTTTATTTTTCTAACGGATTTTTGCTGGAGTCTTTAGATTTTTCTATATATAATATCATGCAATCTGCAAATAGAAGCAGTTTTACTTCTTCCTTTCCAAATTAGATGCCTTTTATTTATATGCAAATCATGTACCTGATGAGGGTTAATACTAAAAATATATAAAGAACAACTCAATAGCAAGAAAAAAATTGATTAAAAAATGGGCGAGAGAACTGAACAGATGTTTTTCCAAAGAAGACATATATTTGGCCAACAGGTACATGAAAAGGCGCTCAACATCGCTAACGATTGGGGTAATGCAAATCAAAACCACCATGAGATAGCACTTTATAACTGTCAGAATGGCTGTCGCCAAAAGACAAGAGATCACAAGTGCTGGTGAGGATGTGGGGAAATGCGAATCGCTGCAGCCACTGTGGAGGACAGTACGGAGATTCCTCACAACACTAAAAGTAGAGCTGCTGTATGACCCAGCGTTCCCGCCTCTGGGTGTCTAGCCAAGGGAAAAGAAAATGATATCGAAGAGATATCTACACCCTCGTGTTCACTGCAGCACTGTTCACAACAGCCTTTTACTGTTGATATGTGTGCTCTGTTGGTCCTACTTTATGATCCCACTTTGCTGTCCTGGTACTTAAGAATTATGAGCTCAGAGACCAGATTCTCTTCATACCCTTTCTTGGGAAGGAATTATGTCTTGAAGTCTACACTGAAAGTTGTACCTATCAAGAGATGCCATTGGTGGCCTGGCTCAGCCTTTTCTTTGCTAAATCCTGAGACAGCCCTTTGTCAATCATTCCCTCATCCTTTACGTCCTGCTTGGCTTTCTAAATTCAAAGCAGACAACCAAGTAAACAAGAAATGCCAAAACACTGCCTCCCTGCGTGGACTTTAAACCTTTTCTTTTACTGGGGCTTGAGTTCCTGGCTTTTCGCTTCAAGACTTGGATGATGACGTGTGCTCCATTTCACATGAAGTGTCCCTCTAGCTGTAACTGCCTTAGCTGTTCTGCCCTTGCCCTGAATCTCATGGCAGAATTTCCATCCTCCTACAACTCATAAATGGGCACTAGCCCTTTGCATGTAATATGTGCAACTGGCCTGTGTACAATTTAGACAGATGCTATATAATCGACAAGTATTTTAAACAACTTTTGAATCATAATTGGTCTGAAGAAATACTTATATATTTATATTAAGAATCATGGAAACTAGGATTTTACGTTAAAGGAAGAATCACTGAACTATTGGCTAAACATGAGTCAGTGAGAATGTTTTGTTTTCTCAGGGAGTATTTTTGTGAAGGTGTGTTTGAGCTGTGCTTTTTCAGCACAGTTTGGAGATACGCAATAATTGTGTCCATTCTGTCCCTTCTTCCAAGTGGTGTCCTGATGTGAAGGAAAATGGGAGGTTGACAAGGAGTGAGGGAAAATTAAGAACAAACCCAGATGGAGCTTGTGCTGGAAGAGTAAGAAAGCCAAACTGAGTAAAAAGGGTCAGAAAAGAAAACCAAGCACGAAAAGCTGCCTGTGTGAAGAGTCCAAACCCCTGCTGGGGGCGTGGCCTGCCGGGCGGGGCCTGCCGGGGATACACTGTCAGGTGAATGAGATAACGAGCCTTGACACCAAACATCTTTCATCAGCAATGTTAACTTAGAAGAACCGGAAAGAATATAGAGAAAGGAGACATGTGAAATCCAGTAACTTTTCTGGTGGTGGTGAACGGTACTGAGCAATGACTTTCTCCCCCAAACTTCCACTTTCGCTTAGCCTACCGCAACAGTGCCGAGTCTTACATCCCCTCCCCTGAGTCCAGCGACCGGCCGTCCTGGAGGGACGGCCCTTGCCCCTAGGTGCTGCCTTTGTCCAGGGAGATCCTCGAATAGAAAGCCCCGGACTCCGGGCCTCGGTTCGACCAGGGTGTGCACAACCTCACAAGGTCAGGCCCTCGTGTGCTGGGGCTCAGGCCCCACGAGAGCCTCCATGCGCGGCCCTCCCCAACTGCACGACAGTGGCAACATGGCGACAGCCTGAAACTGGCAACGATGGGAACACTTACACCACAAAAAGCGGCGAACGCTACAAACCAAGGGTGTCCGCTGCCTTGTTTTTGGAGGGAGAGTAGTTTGTTAAACACTGATTAACACACCACTGTGTGGGACCGTGTTTTCCATACACTTTCCAGTTGGTTTTTAGTTCCCGTTTTCATGAATTAATCGGAAAAGCGTGTACAGAGTCCCTACACTGCTTAAGGCGCTGGGCTCAAAAGCGGGAACATGAAAGCTGACAATTCCTCCTGCAACTCGGTCTACAAACTGTGAACTGCAGTGTGCTCTCCCACCGGATTTAATAAAAACGCCAAGGGGGTCCGCCCTCCCCTGACGCATGCGCCGCAGGAAGAAAGGAAATCAGGGTGAGTGTCCGTGACAACATCTTGGCTCCAGAACAGACGTCCAGCCCGGACCAGGCATCAAGCGCTAGGTGAAGGGGCATTTCAAATGAGAATTCCTGTGGCAGATGAACTGGCACAGCAGCCAAATGGTCTAGATTTGAGGACTTGGGACAAGAGCAGCAAGCTTCCAGGTCAACCCTGAGAAGTGCTCTTCGTCAATTGTTCTCGCAATAACGTTACTGAATCTGAGGGTATGACACATCCAGCTCGAAGCTCCATAAATCATTTTCTACCTGTGAGATGACAGTGTGTCTGACAGCAGGAAGTCATTAAACAAACAAGAGCTTAGATGAAGGGCCTCAAGCCCTCAGACTTTCCAGGTATCCCCCATCATAAATTTGGGGTGACCTCAACCAAGTTAGGGCACCTTCAAGCCGCGCCATTTGGCAGTACAAACATCTACTGGTAGAATGTATACTTGCATTCATGCATTCTTCATAATTATTGAGCTCCAGTTCTGTGACAGGCACTGAGCCTCTCAGTTTCTCTCCCTTACTGAAATTACAGTCATGAAATATAACAATAAGCAGTTACAAATTAGCTCAGGTAAGGGTGTTTCTGACAAGAGATGGCCTTTTAAAGAACTGTAAGAAGTTCAGTAGGGCCATACATTTTGGTAGAGGCAAAATTCTTACAGAATCATATGCAAATTTTTAAAAATAGATTTGGATTCCTTTAAAGGAAACTGAAAAGTATTAAAATATTACTTATTTAAAAATTTTCTGTGTATAGGATTAAAGAGATGATCAAATTTTATTTTAGAAAGAGCCAGAGTTTGAAAGGAAAAATACTAAATATTTCAACAATAGACTTAATTTTAAATTTTTAGTAAACTATAACATTTGGCACAAAGAAAATCCCTGATGGGAGCTGAATCATTGTTCACTGACTGACAAGAATATGAACAAACATATAAGAACTAGCTTATCAAGAGCACAGAATGAGGAATTTATCAAGGCAAGAGCAAACTTCCACTCTGCCAAAGACTGCGTCACTGCAGATGGTCACGGGAGGGGGCGTTTTAATGTGGGAATTCGGCCCATTCTTTGTTTCACCATTCTTCTCTGAATAGAAATAAATATTTGGGAAGTTTTTCTGACACACAAGTTCTTACTAAGTGGGTCAGCGTCCCCACCCTGCCCTCCACACCTACGACGCAGAGAACTACACACGGGGCTCAGCCACACAGCAGCCAGGCAGCACTTCCCTAAGGTGTCCCTAACTTGCCATTTTATAGCCTTCATAGAAAGCACCATGAAATTACAAAAAACTCACTGTATCTGAAATCGACAAATGCAAGTTAAAGGACCAGCACCTATATTAACTATCCATGTCATCCAAACAAGTTTCTTAATCCCCACGTCCTTACCCTCCTCTTTCATAAAATAAGAAAAGCAGCAATTTTAGTTAAACGGGTTAAATGACATAACAAATTGCTTAACACACAGTACATACTCCATGCATATGTTCCCCTTTAAATTTTGAGATTAAAAAAGTTATTACAATTATACATGTCTTTTACAAGGTAGTATTAAGCTATCAACTACATTTTTCAGTAGAAATATTTTTGTTAATATCTATTTATGATAATTACTTTGTTTCCCTGAATCGTCATGCTCTCTGAAAAGGTTATCACTGGTAAAGTCTACCTCAAGGAAAGAATGGTTAGTTGCCCCATGTATTTCATTGCAATATATAGTATTATACCTTGAAATTGTTCCATTCCTTTTGTTGTTCCTTTTGCAGATATTCGTTTTTGACATCTTCCTACAAGACATAAGATTCAATTGAGCAAATGAGCCAATATTTTTGCAGTTATTTGGTATTCTGTACTGTGATTCAAACTACTACATTTATAGCCAAAGCCAGCTTTGAGCGTATATAACTGTGGGCAGCTGGAAAGATCATCGCAGAGGAGTTGGGTAGGCACATGGTTGAGATGGGATGCCTTATCTGATCAGTGCGTCAGGAAGACAGATTTTCCAAGACAAACAGTTCTATTGGCAGCTTATAAGAATAATTACCAAATATGTAAATAATTTAATTATATGTATATCAACTGAGATACACACACACTCACAGTCTGTCCAGGTATTTTTAAATCTTAACACTTCCATTTCGTAAAATAGAAAACAACTAAGAAATATATAGCAGTGAAATTAGACTTGCTCCCCATTTTTTAAATCAAGAATAAGCCAAGATGATTTCTGTGGTACTATGTCACATTAGGATTATTAATCCATTTCTTTTGTGTATATAATCATTTCTCATTTTTATCCTATTTAAATTCAAATTGTGAACATAATGAGTAGATGGAGGTCTAAATACATACTGAATAAATGTCTATAAAATATATATAAAAAATAAAAACCAACAACTATCTTACTAATAGTCTCCTGCAGAGCTTTCAGTCATCGAATGTAAAAGGATATTTTTACATTTTAGGACATGATTATATGACTATTAAATTTTACGTATTTCATAAGGACATGCTTAAACACATGAATATAAAAACATGTTTCTTAAGCAGAAAAGACTACCACTTATATCAAAGCCTATACCTTATGATACCTTATGGCCTATGTATGATCAAAATAACTCAAAGGATAATAAATCTGATTTCATACATTATCACATATAATAAGAATATTAAAGACATATGATGTACAACATCATAATTCTCTTCTGCAATATGGTCTTTGACATAAAATAGTGTTACCAGTTTATGATGATTAACGATAAGTTGCTATGGTTAATAAAATAAAATAAATTAATAGAGAATAAGTCACATGGATTATTCATTTTTACCAAACAGCTATGAATTCAAATTGCACTAAATATCACTCAACTCTTGGTAATTCAGCAGGCACATAATATCCTACCTTGTTCATTACTTATGTTTTTACTTCAGCATTCAGAAATGTCAGTTTACAATGATTCCCAGGTGCTAAATGTTATATAAAATGACTTTGTTTTTATTTGTAGGTTTGTGACAATTCTGCAATCTCATTTAAAACCATGCTTATAAGGACTCTCAGTGTGATTCAGCCTTAGGACGACCTGCAGTGCCTATGGCTTTCCTGATGTCACTAATCCACACACTGGGACAAGCTGCTGGACAACTTCACATTGTAGAACTAATGACCCTGCTCTCTTTTTGGCAATCCAAATGAGACGTCTCCAATGAAAACAAAAAACAGATGGTCAATATTAGCTGATATCCAGGGTGACACACTAAACAAATGTAGGGAATGGACACCTCAGATCCTCTCATCTGTGTAAGACTTCCTGGTAGCAGCATTTGGTTTGGGGAGAGTAGCATTTTGTTCTCGTAATGGATAATGACATCCTCCCACATTCCAGTCCCTACACTGCTGCCAAATGACTTTCCTATCAAAAATAATATTCATAACCCATTATTTTTAAACCACAACTTTATTTTCATACTATTTGTACATAAAATAATAAAAGACTGCAACAGGCAAAAGTAATTTATCTACACTATCAAAATAATTTCTTAATCTCTTTGGTCCAAAAATTCCAAGTGGTTTCTTCTATTATTTATCTGTATCCTTCTCAAATATCTTCAGTGTGGACTTCCCTGGTTCCATTTCAGTGAAATAGCTGACATAACACACTTATGTCTCTCTCCCATTAGAAGCTAGTGAAGGACTTGCCTACCAATGCCTAGCGCTGAGGAGACAGCAGGTACTCAGTAAGTACCTGTTGACTAAATGAAAGAGGAAAGAAATCACGTCCTTTTGTTTGCCTGCCTGCCTGCCTTTCTCCCATGGGGCAGGGGATATGGCCATCCTCACAGTCAGTGCCACAACACATTGAATTTGATAAGCAAACATTAGACATCAACTCAATTGAGTCAACTCAATTAAGAATGCACCCTAACTTTTTAAGTGATATTTCAGCCACTTCAGTTCTTCATCTTCTCTGTATAGAGTGAAGATACAGGTTGAAGTTCATATTTTCGATAGCAATATTCTATGATCACAGCCAGAAAAAGTTCTCTTGCTTTTAAAGACTCATAAAATTAGATTGGTTCCACCTGGATAATCTTCCCATCTAAAGGTCCATGACTGTAATTATCTCTGCAAAGTCCCTTTGTCATGTAACATATTCAGAGGTCCTAGGAATCAGAGAGTGGACCTTTTGGGGTGTGATCATTCTGCCGACCACATTTATCTTTTAGACTTATCTTATTGTTTTTTTTCTATCCAATTTTAAATTTAGTTTTTCATAGATAATTTATCAATATGGTTTAAAAATTAAGAGGTAATAATGAAAAATCTTTCAGTCTTTCAACCCCGTTCCATTCTGTTCCATTCCTATATCTCCTAGGTATTCTTATCTCTTGTTTAATTTCCAAAATTTATTTTTGGAATTTATTTATGCATGTACAGGCAATTACAGACTCTTTTCACCCTTCTTTACAGTAAACATTGTATATTACATGCACTGCTTTGTTTCTTGCCTTTCTGCTTAATAATTATACCTAGGCGATCTTTCCATATCAGTACATTGAGAAATTCCTCATTTTATTTTCTGGTCCATTGGTATTCCCTCAGTGGACGTACCAGGCTCTTGATGAACACTTGGACAGTCAAAAATCCCCTATTCTTTCAAACAATATTGCATTGAAAAGCCTTTAACATACACCAGTTCATGTGTGTCCCAGTGATACATGTGATAAATTCCCTGAAGTACAAATTCTGGGTCAGCGACTATGTGTTTTTAATCTTGATAAGCTGTTGACAAATTGTTTTCCATTGATTATAAGAATCTGTGTCTCCATATATCAAATTTACATATTTTTCTACTCACTCGTGGTACAAACGATTAGAAACCTAGCACATTTGCATGCTTCCCACTGTGTGTCTGCTATCTATAAATACCAGAATTTGTCATGGTATTGCTACTTCTCTCAGTTTTTTACATTTACATACCTACTGAAACTCCTAGATTTTTTTTTCATTTAACAACCGCATCCATCATCTCCAAATGCTTCAGTACGTCCTGCAAACAAGGATGTTTTCCCACATACTAACGGTACAATCATCAAAATCAGGAAAGTTTGTTAACTCGGTCAACACGTCTGCCAGGCTTTGGCACCAATGTCGCTTTCTTTCCTTTGTAAGCAGGGTATATTTTATGGGGAGTTACTTAGAAACTGTGGAAATTCCTCTTCAAAGTCCCAATTATTCATTCTGTGCTGTGGGTTTGGAGTCACGGTCTGCAATTCCATTCAGCGGGTCACCATCACGATGTCGTTGTTCGTCCTGGGGCTCAGTTTCTCCAGCGCCGCTGGCAGGAACCCTGCTCTGGGGCCGGCCTCCAGGCCCTGGTGACACACGTGACCTTCAGTCGCAGGGTGCTCCCTTAGGCTGGGGACGCCAGGACGCCTCGAGCCGGGACCAGAGACCCTCCGTCAGGAAGCTGGGCAGTGGCGTGTGCTCTCAGAACCTGACGCGTCGTGGCCCCAAGCCCCTCAGCGGCGGGAACGGTACACGGGCGCAGAGCGCGCACAGGTTCTCGCACGTGCACGCACGTGCTCGCACGTGCACGCACAGTCTCACACACGCACAGTCTCACACGAGCTCATACGTGCTCACACGCTCTCACACACGCACGCATGAGCTCACAGTCTCACACACGTGCCCACACGCTCTCACACACGTGCACACCGCAGTGCAACGCTAAGGGTGCCTCTAGCTTCCCCTTCTCCCGCAGCCACCCGGCTGACCCACCGCCCGCCCCGCGCCTGCTCACCGAGCGGCCACCCTCACATGTGCGGGGTGAGCCCTGCCGCTCGCTCGGCAGCTCCGCCGGCCTCGGGGAGTCCAGCAGTGCGGGGTACGGACTCGTCTGGGGGTGCAGCCTCGGGCTCTCATGAGCACGCGGTGAGCAGACGGCGCTCCCGAGCGTGCCCTTCCCACCAGCCCCTGCGGGCCGAAGCTCCACCCACCGCGCGGGCCTGCGCATGCGCAGACCTGCTCCCGCCAGCTGCCGGCACGTGCTCCTGCTCGCGCATGCGCCGCGTGTGTGGGACGCTAACTGTCCTCGCGGCTCGAAGGCCGAATTGTCAGGAAGGGGAGGAAATGGAGGGAAACACACAGGAAGCACCTCTACACCTTACTTTTAGTTACTAAAAATATATATGTATATATACAACGGAGAACAAGCTAATAGTGAAAAAAAGATCAATCGACACTATTACTATTTACAACTAGCTATTTGTTTCAGATCTTACATTTTGGCACCACTGTAAATACAAGCAAAGAACCTCAATGGAACTGCTTAACACAGAAATCATTAGTTCTGAAGAAAAAATCCTGGATGACTTGAAACACTTGAGATGTGCCCATGAGACAAGTAGATTAGTTGATAACGCGGTACATTGTACTCCTCCACACTTGAAAAAAAAAAATGTGTTTTCCATTTAGTGCATCCTTTTACAATTTAGAAGGAATTATTTCATATCTGGTCAACATATTAATCTAGTCCACTAAAAACTCATTTGAGATAAAATCTCATTACTTTTAATGTTCACTATATTTAGAATTACATGTATACACATAAAACATGATCATTACAAATAAATACGTATAATAAATATGTATTAAGAATATATATTATAGTCTATGTGACATAGTCTTATTATCAGAAGTTTCCAAAACTAGAATACCTGAATTTTTCTATTTTTTTAATACCTT
>NW_006443225.1:21877160-21907129 GCF_000325575.1 Pteropus alecto | reverse complement strand
GATTCCTTTCTCTCATTCTTTTCCTTGTTTACACATCAAGGAAATATATAAAGCCTGATGTCACACTATTTGACACCCTACAATTGAAATTTAAATTTAAAAACCAAGTCTTTCTGATGGTTTAGAATAATATGGAATACTACTCATCTCTCTTTGTACATATTATGTGCCAGTAGAATCCTGACCTGTGCTTACTACTGCCATCTCTCCAGATTGCCCTGTCTTTGGTAAACAAAAAGCGTGTTGCCTGACATAATTAAACAAACTTTCTTGACTATTCTATTATTATCACATCTTTATTGCATATTTCAAATGAAATTTAGCCTGGAAAGTATCTGAAGTTGATAACCCACTGCTTTCTTGAATTCATCTCCTACTTTAATTGTCATTTGATTGGGTTCCTGGGTTTTGCATTAATTACTTAATTAAGCAAATCACCATGTAGTTCCCATTATGTGTCAGATGCCAAAAAAACAGAGTGGCGAATAAGATTATTTTGTCTGTGAAGAATTCTCTGGAAAATTACATTAAAAATAGGTATTTTTTTGTCTTTAATAACACTGAGTTCAATAAAAATCATGCCTTATCTGACTACTATTAGAAAGGACCCGCTAAAGGCAATAATGAACTGCAATAATGTTTATCTCTTGCTCCTATCATACTCTGAGGCAGGTTGGTAGGGATGCATGGTGGTCCTGCTCTGCACACTCAGGGACCTGGGCCCTTTCCATGTAATGGCTGCTCTGCTGCAGGAGCCTCACAGTTCTTTGGATCCTCTGCATCCAGATACAAACAAAGGAAGATAGAAGATGAAGGATCATGAGTGGGAGAATCGGACACTATAAAGAACTCTGGAAGAGTAACCTAAGTGTGTGTCCAGGAGAAAAGTGAAAAGGTGGTGGTCAACAACCAGACAGTCTCTGTCACAGCATTATTTCAGGTCTTTGTCCATGGCAAGGATAGCTTATCTTTGATCACACAGAGGAAGCATAGAAATAAATAAATTTTAATAAAGTCCATGTAAACTAAATAATGGCTTGATTTTATAAAAATAGAAATATAGGTCATTGAAAAATAATAAATTCTAATCAATATTGAATTTTAAAGTGACAAATCTGTCTTTTTTTCTTGGTGGTGGTGACGCAGTGTAATAGATTTGTTCAGATTTTGTTATAAGGAGTTCTTCATATAAGGCAGTTCTATACAACATGCATTTTCTCCAGTTCTTATTTAAATAATTGTTAAGTAATCATGCAATTTTAACGCTATTAGAAATAGAGGACTTACTAACTAATCTGCAGCTGAAGATATTGAAGACTCTACACTTAGGTTGCAAATGTTAGTTAATGCTTTTCTATGGAAAGGGTTCTAATCACCCACTTAAGCTCTCAAACTTATAACCAAGTCTTGTCTCTGAAAATAACAAGGCGCCAGAGTAAGAAAATAGGAATTGCATATATCCTTTTTAAAATTTACAGTAATTGTTTAGTGAAATTTAATCACAAAAGGATTTGATTCTTATAATCTAAACATAACATTCACATGCCAAGAAGGCAGTAACATTGCCTAACAGATTAAAAAGCATAAATAAAATCAAACTGTATTGTACTGTTTTATAATTTTAGAAAGACACTTTAGAAAGTCACTTAACATATGATGAATGAGAAAGAGATTAGCAAAGTACAACAAAATCTGTTGTCAGCAAAAGCAAAACATCGACTAGCTGTGTGAAGAACTAATCTCACCTGGAGCAAAGACACAGTACTCTGACCCTCACATTCGGATAGAAGCAACATTTAGGACAAGGTTATAGAATTTTGCAGATAGAATCTTAGACTTGACTATGCTAACATCAGAGCACTGGAATGCCCTCTGTAATTTTCCTGACACGGGGCTTCCCAATCTGAGCTTGAACACCTCCAGTGGATGGGGTTTCACGACTCTCAGCGGAGCGGGGCCATTGCTGGATACACGGGCCCTTATAAAACGTTGTCTTATACTAACTTGATACAGTTTCTTATGACTTCCAATCACTAATCCTTATTCTGTGATCTGAGACAAACCATTTACACATCCTACATACAAGATTTTTAAAATCATGATGGGCATAACGTAATACATCTCTTCTCCATCAGGAGCATCTTTCTTTTTATCAATTCTGTAACATTTCCAATTAAATTGTCAGCTTGCCATTCAGAATGCTTGTGCGATTCCTTACCGGAAGAACATGTCGGAAAAGCAGCAACATACTTGGCAATTAGGATATAAATTTGAACATGAAAATATGCAGTAAAAATAACATACTCCAATAATGAAATCCTTGAACTTCAGACCTGTCCTGAAATTCCAAATAGACGTTATGTTATGTTCTTATTGTTACTTGTGTTTATTCTTTTGAAAGAAGGGTGGTATTGTTATCTAATGAAATTTCACATAGTAATGTCAATTTCTCAGGAAAAAAATATATATGTGTGGTACTAGAGCAAAATAGTTACTAGGGTTTGAATTATTGGAATTTTTATGTGCAGCAAATATTTTAAACTTGTATAAACAAATGTATCTTTCTTATTTTACCATAAAATTAGTCAAAGGAACTACAGAGGGAAAAGTCCCTGAGCTGGCTCATCCCCAGAACTTTGCTTCCCTGAGAACTGCACTACTTAGCATTTGGTAATGTATGAAAAATTTAGAAAATAGTCTTGTAGCTTCTAAAAAGTATACTCTTTAATTCAGTAAATGGTTGCATTTATTTTCAAAGCCTAGCATTAGATTCCATCATTATTCAGAACCCAGCATTTTGGACTAATATTCCACTGTTGTGAAGAAAAGTAAATTAATTTGCTTCTGTTAGCTGCCACGGAAATGAGAATGGAAGAAATGAGTACCAGTGAACTGGAAAAATAAAACAAAAAAGCTGTCAGTTCTTGCCATTCGATCTTATATAGCTACCTCCTATTAAAGAAATGTCAAGTGTACTTTCCCACTCGGATCTATGTGCAGAGGAAAGCTTTCTCAGGCACGTAAATGTTCCCGCTTACTTTGTTCCTAATATCTCTTGTTTATGAGCCCCAGGCTGGAGTGCATAATTTTTAGATGGGGTAAATATTCAATGCGACATATCTCCAGTTGGACGTGGTTGGGAGAACGCAAGTGTCAAGAGCAGAACGGACCAGTAAGATATTACGTAAGACAGAAAACACATGGCGTCTGATAAACGAATGTTAGATATAACAAGAATACCTTCCTCACAGAAGGAATACTTGCTTGGGAGACCAGCCAGTTAGTGAACACACTAAGTGGCCTGTTTGGATGTTTCTTCACACTCGGAGGTGCCGACTTGAGCATGGACCTCAGGGTAAAGTTAAGGACTTCACAGCTGAACGTGAGTGGGGAGTTGCAGTTCAGAAGGTGCCAGGGTGGAGGGCCTGGCTGCACGAGCTGGTAAACTCGGCGGTGTCCTCCTGGGCTCAGCAGAGTCCTCACTGGGCTGAAGAGAGGCACCCCCAAGGCCAGTGCAGTCTCATCGCACAGACAGACGTCAGTTCAGAAGCCACGAAATAAACGGACCCTAACAGACATGTCCGATGCTGTGTCACATTCTTAGAAATTAAAAACATAACGACTTTTTGAATTTAATGTATCAGATGAATAGTAAAATGGTATAATTAATGATTCACTCCGGTAAGCTTTAAGATCGAACCGGGGTTTTATCTTAACGCATTAAAAAGTACAGAGAAATCAAAACAAAAAGGATGACACTAAAGTTAGGAAAATAAAGTCAAGTCCAGGATTTCGGAGCCATCTCTCATGGGCCAGAAGGGATAACAGGTTAGCGCTTCCACGTGAGGACGTTCGCGGTGGACGCCCCGGCACGGCGGCCTCTCCCGGCCCCCCGCCCCCGGCCCTGTGCTCACTCCGCTCCGGCCACACTGGCCTCCCTCTGGTCCGCCCACTCGGTGGCCGTGTTCTCGGGCCAGATCAGAGTCGGGCGCCCACCACGTCTGCCGCCCCTGTCGGGACCGCACCTGTAAAACGAACGTTTGGCCCGCACCCTCGGTCCCTCCAGGTCTCTGCTCAGGTGCCTGCACCCCCGAAAGGCCTCCCGCACGCCCGAAAGGCCTCCCGCACGCCGCTCTGTGCAAAGCGCCCCACAGTCGAGGACGCGCCATCCCCACCCGGCTGCTCGCAATCTGCATCACTGATTCCGTTTACCGTCAGTCTCCCTCACCAGGCTGCAGGCGCTTGCTCTGTTTTGCCACCTGCTCCGTCCCCTGTACTTAGAGCACTGATCGGAACACAGCAGGCGCTTAGCAAATGTTTGCTGAACGAGTGAATAAGTGAATAAATGAATGGTCGGCAAGAAAGAAATCTTCCTAAACGTCACAAAAAGTGACACGTTCAGAACAAAGAGAGCAATTTTCATCGGAAGGAAGGACACACATTTATGAATAGTTTTGTGAAATTAATGACCACAAGCATAAAGAAGAGTGAAAACATAAAATGAAGAGAAAAACAAAACGCGGAGAAACGCGGCGGCTTCAGATCGCTGATCCGCAGCGATGAGCCATGAGGCGGCAAAGCCACCGTGAACGCTGTGTTATTTACCCAAACCAGCACTCGGATGTGAGCCGAAAACGAGACATTTGGGCACAATGAAACATAAAAATTAAAGAAATCTGAAGAAAAATCCAAGTGAGAAAAAGGCATATGGAAAGACCTAAAAAACAGAGAAGAAATTTAGAGCTAAACATAAATATTATCTATCAATCACTGGAAATATGGCTTTGAAGCATCGAAATAAGGAAATCATTGATAACAGCAACAGGTTTTCAGAAATTACTAAAAATTTTGCACCAATTTTCTAGATCAATTAAAAAAGAACATCAGGTGAAATGGAAGGTGAAGCACCACACTGGCATCTCCATCCCCGTCAGGTCTGTCCGCGTGTCCGTCCACGTCAGGTCCGCCCGCGTCTCCGTCCACGTCAGGTCTGCCTGCATCTCCAAACTCATTTTGAATTGGAAAACAGAAGCCTGTATTTGGATCACTGAGCAACAAGCTCATTGCGACTTCTGGGTTTCCAGTAGCGATGTTTTATTTTGTGATAAGGGGATGAAATGACAGGAGACGGGCGGACCTCAACTTTTATCTGCTATCTTCTGTATATTTCATCCTTGAGATATATTAGGCAAGATTTTGGAAAAAGTAACTGGCATCTCTAGTCAAGAGTACTAAAGACAATGTATAAAGCAGACATTTTTCAACCCCAAATTATTTTTTCTTAATAAAATACTTTTGAAGGACCTTGATTAAACAGTTGTTGAAATGTAGTCAGTCATATATGGTACTTATTTTCTTTCTTTACTAAAATAAAATAGAAATGCATCTTATTGTAAAGCTTTCAAAAGTATTAAAGCACGTGAAACAAAAATAAAATCCCTGTCTTCTTGCCCCCTACAGACACACCTCTCACCTGACAGGTGACCGATGGCAGACACAAACGATGACAAGTTCTAAAAACATGCAAGTTGGGATTTTGATAAAGAGAACAGAAGTCTGTAAAGGTGTGCTATCAAATAAATTACTCATAAGGGCCCCGAGAGGATTTTCAATGCTAATTCTTACAAGAGCACGCATTACCAAAACATGGCCTTTTTTATTTTTTGCAATACGGAACGGACACTTAAATGTTACTTGAACGAGGACACTCACTGTACTTGCAAGAGTTTCCCGGTTTTTGCTTTGATAATTCTAACTAAAACATCAGTTAACTTTTAAAATATAAAAACAGCAATCAGTCTCCACTTATAAAACAGGACAGCTGGCCTAGGCGGACTCCTGTGTCCCCCTCATGCTGACCTCAACAGCAATCAGAGACAGAGGGAGGAAGACATAGTCACACCTGAGCAGCACGTGGTTTAGTAGAAGGGAGAGGTCATTTTAAATGACAGGTGAGTGAAACTGAACAACATGCCAGGTCCAGAGGCAGCACAGAGCAGGTGCGCAGCAGCGGGAAGGCTTCAGACAGGACGCTTCCCATGCCAGGATTTGAAAGGTGACCTTCCTCATGAGGCTGATAAGACAAGAACGCAAGCGAGGCCGAGGCACGGAGGTGTGAGATAAGATGGGGCATTTGGGACTTGTGACGTCAGCAGGGCCGGACCGTGGACAGGCTCGTAATAGCTACATTATTTGGACTCTGCCTCATAAGCCACAGGCGTGAATGAATGCATTTTTGATGTGGGAGGGAGTTTAGAGGTTGTATTATCCAAATCCACCCATGACTTTCTGCAACATTTGCGATCACTGGATGGATGTGGCCACTGAGCAACATTACAGGTCCTTAGAATCTGTCACTGCTGGAAAAGCCCTAAGAGTAGAGGCCACAGGTCCGGGGTACACACGGTCAAGTGAGGAAGACTGTGGGCTGGGAGAAAGGGTCCTTAAGAAATATATCAGGTTGGCTGAATCGCAGAGGAAATCATTAGCTAATGTGATTTGTCCCAGATGGCCTAAATCACTCTGTGTGTTTCGATCCTTATGCTAAACTACTAAAATATTAATTCAGTGCATATTTTCATTTTCAATCAGTTAAAGCGATATATTTATGTACCTTATGTAGGACATCAAGCTGAGTGCTGCTGTGGAGTTTCTGAAATAAAAAAATATATATCACCCTAACTTGAAAAATGTATAAGCTTTTTTGGGGTGCAATATTAAGTAATGCAGGAGATAACACGGCACGAGGTGTCAGCTGGATTAAATAAAACAAAATTGTGCCACATTTAAAGGAAAGCATGGGTTGACTGGGTTGACTGTTATGTACAATTTCCAAAGGGTGGGAAATTAACATAAAAGATGGCATCGCTAGAATGGGTTACTCAAGACACGGCACTAAGTGGGCAGGAACATGGGCACTGGAGCCACAGAGAGGGGTTCAAGTTCAGCCACGGGCCTTAGGAGCCAGATGATCTTGGGAAATTCATCTGACTTCCTTGTACTTCAATTTCTGTATCTGGAAAACAGAGATAACAGAAGCAGCTACGCTGCAGAATTGCCGTGAGGACTTAAGGACTGAACGTAGAGCATCCAGTAAGTGCTGTGGGGCGGGCGCCGGCACGTCCTTGTCCGCACGGGAACCTTGGGCTGTGTTGAAATTGAGGAGTAAGAGTGTGGCCCTTTGGGAAATTCCACGTGTCTGCATCTGCACCTATCCGTGCGCATCCGTCAGACATGCTCTATCTCCATTTTTTTTTTTTTTCAATATCTTACTGTCTAATATGTAACTATTTTGAAGCTCAGTTCCTTCTCCCGCCAACCTTCGGCATTCTCAGAAATGGACGACCCCTCTGCTGGGGGCTGGGTAGACATAAAACAACAGAAAAAACTACCAACAGGTTGTGTACATATCCAGGCAGATTCCTTTCAGTTTTTTGTTGTTGTTGCTCTGTATTTCAGTGTTAGTAATGGTGGCTCTGCCACCTCTTCTACTAAGCTATAGACCACATCGCCTTAAAAGTCACGACTTCAAAGGAAGGGCTGTGCCCTCCATTCTCCGCCGTGACGCAGTGATGCCAAACGGTTTCTAGCTTAGGATAAATTTGTCCTGATTATTTTGTGGTTGGTGTTACTGTAATAAAAAGACTGTACCAGAATCCTGCATTAGAAAATACAGGATTTGGTAATATGCCTCTGGCTGCAAAATATAAGCAGTCTGTCATACTTTATGAACACTGCAGCCTTCACAGCGCCTCTGTGCGCCCCGCCTAAGCTACACTGAGATAGTCCAGATGTGACGGATGCAGAAACCCCACTGAGCTAATCTTTATCCTGGAGGAAATCCCAGAATATTTTGGCCAGAGAGAGGTGAAAGAAAGCACTCAGAGTGACATCACGTACAGCTCTAAGTCCGGAAGCAATAATGAATAGCTTGCTTTGTTTATTTGTGTTTGAGATCTTTAAGACAACACCCATTGTGAAATGCCACAGGGCATATGTGTTATGAAAAACAAACAAAACGCTAAAAGCCAAAAGTCTTTTTTAATTAACATATCAATTACAAAAAGTTCAACTGAACAGATGTCCCTTGCTGTGTGCCCAGAAGTCCAATGAACTGGAGTTTGTCAGGTCAAGAGAAAAAATAAAATAGTGCAACAGACTAAAGGCTTTGGGACTCTTAACAGGAGAAGTCTTGTTGATGTTCCCCTTTGTGACTGACTATACGTAGATACAGACACCCCTCCAAAAATTATCAAAGGCCAGCGTCACGTGGAGGTTATCCATTACATTTGAATTCCATCACTGAGGAATTACATTCTATTCCCTCATTTCAACGTACATGTATGGAAGTCACTGAATTAAGTAGACCTGGGACTTGTAACCGATATCTGGCCTACCGACACCCATATCCCCAAAGTACTTTCCACATAAGTGATTTTTGTGAACCGTAGACTGTATACTTTGCCAACTAAAAATCTCAAAGGACTCCTACCAATAGTGGGAGAAGACCTGGCTATGTAAAAATCAAATCACTTGCAAAATATTGCACCAAACTATCACTCAGACTCGTCTACTGTAGATACCCATCACATTCTCTCCATTTCAAACTTGTGTTTTCCTTCCCATATTCACAATTCACATGGTGCTCAAGGTTTAGATCGTCTTACCCCTTCCTACCACCTACCAGCTGGAAAAGCCTGTTGGTCTTAGGGCTCTGATGAAACGCTTTGAGAATCACTCCATCTACACTTGTCCGTAGTTTCTACCACGGAATCAGCTGTTCTCCTCTCCTGTCCCACTGTTCTTGGTAAGAATGCATTCTAAACCTACAGTGGCTAAAAGATGGTAGGATTGATGATACTCAAAATCTGTGGGTAGGCTGCCCAATTTCCTGGGATAGTCAACAAACAGAATTTGAGATTACTATTTTAAAATTTCAGAATCTAAAGTAGAAAAGACTGAAAACGAAAGCGCGGTAGTGGCTCCGTGTCTCCTCAACTGCCATAAAACGAACCAACTTTGGTATTTATCTCAGTGGTGTTTAACTCTTGTAATCCTGAGTCCTGTAAAGAAAAGGACTATGACTTTAATAATCGTATCCTTCTTGTTGAGAACACTTTTTTTGTAAACTGTTTGTAAAATGGATAGATCCAGGGAGGCCCCAAGCCCGGGCTTTGAGAGAAGATCCTAGAAGTCTATACACTCTAGGAGAAGGGCAACCTGAAAATAGGCCAGTCGTGATTAAATCAACCTAATCTTCCCATAATCTTTCTGCTAACTAGAAAAATAATTTAATTCTCTCTGGAGGAAAATGATATCATTCAGAGCCTCTATAATTTTGCCAAACTGTTTTTCAAAGAGGTTGTATCATAATTCACTCCCATCAACAATATGTGAGAGCGCCAGTAATTTCGCATCCTAGCCAACTCTTAGTATTGTCAGTCTTTATAACTTATTACATGTGTAGTGATGTTTCATTAAAGTTTTATTATTTATTACCCTGAAGACTAATTACGTTGAGCAATTTTTCATGTGTTTTTTGACTATTCGTATATTGTGAACTGTTTGTTCAAAACTTCGACCATAGTATAATTAGTCTTCTTTTTTTGTCCTTCATAAGAGATGTTTTTATATTCTAGATAAAAGTTCTTTATCACATATATATTTTTCAAATATGTTTGCCTAGTATGCGGTTTACTTTTTTACCTTATCAATCATGTCCTTCTTATAACAGTTTTCATATATAATTTGCATACAACAAAATTTACACTTTTAAAGTATACAGTTCAGTTTTTTCATAGATTCAGAGTTATACAACCATTATCTAATTTTAGAACAGCAGTAATTTTTTAATTTTATAGTTTATCAATTTTCTTTATACGGTTAATGTTTTCTGTCTTCTGTATAATAAATCTTTGTCTACTCCAAGGTCGCAAAGGTTTTCTCCTATATTTTCTTCTGAAATTTTTAGTTTGGACATTCTTTAGTTGAACTGTGTATATGAGGTGGGGTAAAGGACAAGGTTTCTAATTTTTCATACGATTATCCATTATTTCCAGTACAGTGTGTTGAAAGACTACCCCTTCCTCATTAAAATACCTTGACTTTGCTGACCATGCCTGCATGGGTCTAATTCCATACTGTACATTCTGTCCCCCTGATTCATGTCTATCCTTAGGTCAGTGCAGCTCTACAGTATGCCTGGAAATCTGGTTCCTCAGTTTCTAAATTGTGCTCATCTATTTTAAATGTTTTCATATATTTCTAAAGTGGTTCATACTTTGCATTTCCATAAACATTTGATAATCAATTTGTTAATTTCTAGAGAAAAGCATGCCGAGATTTACACTGTAATCGTGTTTAACTACAGATCGAATGCGGAATGAGTGCCATAGTAACAATGTTGAGTCTTTTGATCCATGAATGTAATATATCTCTACGTTTAGTTAAGTCTTCTTCAGTTTTTCTCAATAATTATTTTTAGCTTTCAGTGTACTTAAATATATCATGGTTTCAATAGTATTTTATTTGATTTATTTGTCTCAGCTTTTTAGAAGCATAATTGACAAAACTGTAAATATTTAAAGTTTACAACATGATGATTTGATATATGTATGCATGATGAAATGATTACCACAATCAAATTCATTAACACAATTAACACATCCATCATCTCACATACTTTTTTTTCTTGGCGAGTAGATGCCAAAATATTTAAATAAAGAATTACTATATTCAATTTAGTATTATAACAAAATAATACCAAGTTGGTTGTTGGTTTTATTACAGTAGGACATTGAATATGTGAAATGCATTAGTATTTTATCTTAAACGAATAAAGACAAATTTTAATGTGTTCTCAATACATGCAGAAAAAATATTCAGGAAAATTCAATACTAGTTATAAAAATCCCTAGCACATCAGAATTGTAGGGGATTTCCTTGATCTGACAAAATATATATATATATACATGCAGTTAAAATGGTGAATTATTGAAACATCTACTAAATATTGTATTAGATGTGCCAGCCAGTGTAATGAGTCAGGAAATTATTTTTTTTTTAAATGTAAAGAATAAAAAGGTTAAGTACATCTGTAATTAACCATAGGTGGCATGATTTTATTCACCAAAATTATGTATGTATTTTTATAGTGTGTGTGTTTCTATTGTTTTAATCCTATTGAGAATGATTCCATTTTTATTTAAGGAGGCAACAGATCTGGTTAGGCTCAGGCTGCGGGTCACAACACATTTTCGTGGGCCGAGGCTCCACTAGCAGCTAAATGTTCAAAGACTTTGAAAATGCTCTTCAGATCTGTCCGCCTACGGCCAGCCCGGGTGGTGGCCACTCTGCCCCCTCAGCTTTCAAAGTCCTTTTCAGTGCTGATCAGGAGCAGAGCTATGCACGTGCTGCTCCCCTGCAAGCTCGGGGTTTCTCTATGAACTCGTACACGTGCATGCATGAACTCTTTCACCTCCTCCTTCTCTCTGGCACCGCCCTGTCCCTGGGGTTCTCCTTTCCATTCTTGGGGGGCAGGAGTCGCCTGTGCTGTGCATTCTGAAAATGTCCTCGCCCGCAGGGTCGGGCAATACAAGTCGCCCCGGGGAATCAGACAGTGAACTCGCTGCTGGTTTGCAGTTACTTGGAATGCCTGTCCTCTTCCCCAGCCTACCTGCCACTCTTTACTGTTTGGATGCTCAATGGCATCTCTGTGTCTGTCCAACTACTATAGCTTCGTTCGGTGAGAGAGGGAGCAGTGCACTTACTCCATCTCTGCTGCAGCCAGGACCAACGGCACGATTCGTAGCAAACAAAATTTGGAAAAACCCAAAAGCCTCTTTCTCATATACATATGCTTAGGATCATTATACAATTTAAACATGAATCACGTGCATTTTAAAATAGCTAAATATTTATCACTAATTTGAACAAAACCTGAATAAAGGAAAAGCTTTAGATTTTTGTTAATTAAGACTTCTAAATATGAAAAACTATTAATCTTCCAAGGAATGAATAAAAGAGCCACAAGGAATTCTATTCCTAAGTAGTAAATCATAACTTTCCTTAGAATCGAAGCCTTTAGTGCTAAAAAGAAATACATGGCCGTTAGAAGATCGTCGCACATGAGAAAAGATGAGCATTAAGTCAGTGTGGTAAAAATAGAACATGTCATATCGATTTACGTCTAAGAAATAAAAAATCAACATGTCGCACGACGACTCTAATTTCCCACTCGGCAGGGCTAAGACGGTTGTGGGGACACCTGGGGCCATCAGCTCCCTGGGGTGTCACGTGCGAGGAGTGCGGCTTCGGTGAACTTCTGTGCTGCAGACTGCACTTTGCACACATGCTTATGGAAGGGCACGACGGGCAAAGCCCAGCGACAGTAACTACACGTCAAGCGCCCAGCAGAAAGACACCCACGGGCCCTCGCTCTCTCTGCTTGGCGTATTCCAGGGGCAAGGACGCGTCGTGCACCAGACTCGTGGGAAATGGCAACGCTGAGAGTGTGTTGCGCGGCAGCAGCGCGACTCTCTCGTCTTGTTCAAAAACAAAACTCCCATTAAAATAATAGCGAACTTCAAATGCTTTGTATTGTTTTTAAATTATTTATGCAAAAATAAATAAATAGTTGTTCCAATAAAGGAAATGCTTTTAGAAAACTTGAAAACCTGTTTTCGAAAGCAGAAATCATTGCCATGTTCTAAAATTTGCTTTATATTCTTTTTCTTCTGAAAAATTACGAACAGAAAGATTTCTCACAATAATTATGCATGAAAAGAAAAGTACATTAAATCAAGGGTCGCTTTAAAGACCATAACATTTGCTCTAATTAGAAGCAGGGCAATTTTCATATTGCAACATGTCGCATGATGTGCTTGCTTTTTGCTTTTTACTTCTTAAACTTTATCTTCATAGATGGTTTGGTAGGAATACAAAACAAGGTAGTCATGCTAGATCTTTTAAAATTCCTTTGTGTTTACAGTTATTATTTCTTTTTCTTTTAAAGAGCGCTCTGGTTTAAACCAAAATTTAAAAATCAAGTATTATATAGTAGGGATGATCCATAGTAATCATAATTTAGGACTGAAAATGTAGTAGGATAAATTAACCATGTCAAATAATTAATCAAATTAAGTGTCAGCTTATTGAGTCTATTTAGAAGCTATCTAAAGGGAAAGATTGTGTTTTATCCATTTAATTATTTTCTGAATTTTATTAATAATATAACTATTCTGCTAATTCTCCTGTATCATACATTAATTCATTAAGCAAACAAACAAAATAAAAATTTTTCCCTAAAATTCTCTGGTAATAGTCTTGGTCATTTTTATATATTGATTTAGTATATTCTTATTGAATAAAATAATATAGTAGTATGTATACTATATACCTAAAAATATAATATAGTAGTATAATATAGTAGTATAATATACTACTATAATATAATAATATAGTAGTATGTATACTATATACCTAAAAATTATGTCACTCTGATAATATAGATTAAAGGTATAATGATTTAGATTAGGTGGTTGCCACTAGGTGAAATGGTTAATCTGAACTCATTTATTTTATTCTCCTGATATATCTTAAAAAGGTTTTCTTGTAAAAAATACAAACAGCACTACAAAATAAAATAATCAAGACCGAGTGAGAAAACTGTCACAAGGGAAACGAGGGCGGGAGAAGGCGGTGCTGTCGGCAGTGCGATGAGCAGCCTCGAGCACTCCAAATGTCCCTATCCTGCTGGGGCGGGGACACAGACTCAGCCCAAAGCTCTCTAGTAGTCCACGCAAAGAAGGATCAATGGTTCGTTTAATGGGTCACGGTATCCTTGAAATGAAAACAAAGTACTCATTCAGGAAAAGATGCATTCCTGGGGCTATAAGCAGAAAAACATTTCTCATGCGTCTTAATAAAAAGAATATTAGAAATTACATCCACTATCTACATTCTTACAGTTTAATACAGTCAGAAGTGCTCTCACATTTCTAGTAATGATATCCTCGAATTAGGCTGTGCTTGACACAGGACATAAGTCAGCAAAGCCAAAGCAATCTAATTTGGATGGACACAACTATTAAATAACATGGCTTCACTTAGCAGTCCGCTGCAGAGTCTAAGGCAGCAGGTTTCATATTTCACATTACGCCAGGAGCTGTCATGTGTCTACTCATGAGTGCGCACGTGTACACATGGGCACATAGATAAGAAAAAAAGATCCAATATCCCTTTCAGAAAAATGTTAATAATCTATTATTTTTGGCTCCATTTTTATTTATTGTGGCATAATAGGCAGAATTTTGAAATTTGTTTGTAAAAGACAGTTTGAAAACTTATAGATATGAGCAAAGGGCTGGCCAAAATAATTGTTTAGGACATTCTCAATCACTGAGTGAGAATAAGTGACAGTTATTTCTACTTTACTCTTCCTGAAAGCTTTTTGTAATATTACCATTTTGTTTTTCCTTGTTTGATACAAAACCAGTTGTTCCAAGAGTTAGTGGAACTAAAATGGTGTTACGATAATCTTTTGAAAGGTAATGGTGATGATGAGGGCCACATGTACCTGAACAGACAACCTGGATTGGGCTAAGAGTATTAAAAGAGTAGTGTGGCTTTTATTTTAGGACCAAACAATAAAGTTTTAAAAATATGTGTTTGGGGAATGATGCCAGGTAAATGCCTACCTCAAGAAACAAGAAAAGTCTCAAATAAAAAACCTAACTTCACACCTCAAGGAACTAGGAAAAAAAGTCCAAAGTTAGTAGAAGGAAGGAAATAACAAAGACCAGAGTTATAATAAATGAAATAGAGACTTAAAAGACAATAGAAAAGATTAATAAAACTAAAAGCTCATTTTTTGAAAAGATCAACAGTATTAACAAAGCTTTAGCTAGACCAAGAAAGAGAACGCAAATAAATAAAATCAAAAATGAAAGAGATGTTACAACTGATACTGCAGAATTGTGAAGGACCACTATAGACAACTATTGACAATTAAATGCCCCCAAATTTGACAACCTAGAAAAAATGGATACATTTCTAGAAACACACAACCTACCAAGATTGAATCACGATGAAATAGAAAATCTGAACAGACCAACTACTAGCAAGGAGATTGATTAGTAATTATACACCTCATAATGAACAAAGGTCCAAGATCAGACAGCTTCACTGGTGAATTCTACCATTTGTATTCAAAGAAGAATTAATACTAATCCTTCTAAAACTCTTCCGAAAAATAGAAGAGTAGGAAACACTTCCAAACACATTTTACAAGGCTAGTATTACCCCAATAACAAAACCAGGCAAGGATGCTACCAAAAAAAAAAAAAAAAAAAATTACAAGCTAATGAATATAGAGTCAAAAATCCTCAATGGAATATTAACAAACCAAATTCAACAGTGCATTGAAAGATCATACACCATAATCAAGTGAGTTTGCTCCAGGAATGCAAGGATGGTTCAACACCCATAAATCAGTTAGTATGATATAGCGCATTAACAAAGTGAAGTATAAAAATCTTAGGATCATCTTCATCATTGCAGAAAAAGCATTTGACAAAATTCGACATCCATATATGATACAAACTCTCAACAAAGTGCTATAGGGAAAACATCTCAACCTAATAAAAAAATACACATATAGTGAAAATTTCTCACATATATTTAAATAGTCTGAGATGAAGAAAGAGAATGGGGCGAAGGGCTCGCGGTGTCCACTTCCTAGAGGCCTGTCAGGTCCTCTCCAAACTCGCTTCTCCACGTCCCAGGGGTCCGCGCAGCAGGGCTGCCGGATGGACCGGAGCCAGACGAGCGGCAGGCCGCGAGCCGGTGAGCATGGGAGGCCAGCTCCTGCGGGTCCCCCGGGATGGGGACCTCGGGCGGCCCACCTGCAGGCTGGTGCATCCACCTGCGGGCCTCTCCGTCCTGAGCCAGCCTTACTCAGAGATGAACACACGGGGCGGGGCAAACCGCACTCCATGCACAGCCCAAGGGCGTCCCGGACGGCCAGCTTCCACACTGTTCTCAAAAGGACGGACTCTGGGCCCTTCCAGCGTGTCCTGCACACCATCTCCACACAGAGCGTCTTACAAAAGTCTCGAGTCTTACAATGTATGTGCGAGTCTTTTATTACCTGCCTTTCTGACTTAGGATCAGAATCGCGTGTCTTAATCTCAGCTACTCTCCACTTGATAACATACTGCCACCGAGCCAGAGACATGTACACGACATGGCAAGTGATCCCTAGCCCTGGCCTCACAGGTGACTTTCTAATCTCTTTTCTTCCCTGCATTATATCCGCTACTTCTGAGCACTGCTGTTGCAAATTCTAACTACGAATCGAGATATGTTTCTGTCACTGGCATTATACTCCCCAAACATTTCTCTATTTTCTCATAGTTTTTGACCTCGACCAATCATTCTAATACCTTATCGATGACCAAAGCACCCAATAGAGTACTGTCTGCGAAGAATTCTGCCTCTACGCCTGACACCTGCTGTGGGCATTTTATCACACACCTGCGAAGGTTTTAACATCTTAAGGACCTGGTTACCTTTCTGGTTAAAATCCACATCCATTACTAGCCTCAGACCTCAGAATACCATTTAATCCTCTCCCGCAAGTTCATGAAGTGGTACATGTATTTAGCCCTTTGCTCGAATCTCTCAGTATTAACCTGTGCGCCTTGCAAATGCTCGTCTGGTACCGTCTGCTGCCAACGAAGTCACATGCCGACAGCCGTCAAGGGGAGCGCCATTATCTGGCGACGGCAGGGAGGAAACACTCCAGCCTCACTTCCCTCAGGCTGATTTAATTCAGAATTAAACCTGAGAGTGGAGAGCTGTACCTCACAAATCCCAGATGAGTTCTCAAAACAGAACCTGATGTTGTCCCCTTTGGGCGACCTTTATTTTACCACCCTTTAGTCTTAAAAAAAGGACCAAAGTGTTCAAATTCGACCATAAGAAAACACTAACAGCATCAGAGTGAGTCACGTGGCTTTCACTAAGGCTTTTGTGGGAAGATGCGGGAGGGCCAGCCCCGAGCACCACACTATAAACGAGTTCGTCTTTAAAAATTCTGTTTGGAATTTCTGGTCCCCAAAGACCCTATTTGGTTCAACTGCCAGTCTGTTTCCTTTTCCCTTGGACTTCTCTACCATCCTGTCATATCGCACGTCCTAGTCTGTCACCTTTCACAAACGCCCCTCCGCCCCCACCCCCCGGAAACTCGATGTGGCCTCTGCCTTCCCTCCACCCACAGCAATGCCGTCAGGGCCCCAGGCCTTCGCGGACCTCTCTGGAGTGTTACTGATTTGAACTTTTTCCATATTCTTCATCATATCATAAACTTGTTCACCATTTTCTTTACATTTCTTATTTATTAAATATTTTAGCATTAACTAACTATTGTAACATGGTCTAATTCATAATGGTCCTCTATGCATTCTATAGCATATTATAAATATAAGTTTTCTAGAGATTGGCACAAGGTATATTTATTGCAACTATGAGCAATATTTTATTGATGTAAAAAAGGACATGCTAATATTAAAAAATAATGATTCATGGCTTTTGAAATATCTGTTTAATGTTTGCACTATTCTTAAAAATGTAAAACTTTTTTATTATTTTATTTTGGTAAAACCAATTAACGTGTGTACATGGTAAGTGTACAACACCGTGTTGTTATCCATAGGCGCAGTAGATCTCTAGGACACATTCATCCTGGATAATTGAAAATTTTACTCACTGATAAGCAACTCCCCATTTTCCACTCCTCCAAGTCCTGGAAACCACAATTCTATTCTTTGCTTCCATGACTCTAACTAATATAGAGACCTTTCATAAGTAGAATAATGCAGTACTTGTCCTTCTGTGACTGGCTTATTTTATTTAGCATAAGATCCTCAAGATTCGTCCTTTGTCACGTTCTGTAGACATGCAATAGAATGAAACTGGATTCTTATCGTGCACCTCACATAAGAATCCACTAAAAATGAATAAAAGGCTAAAATATAAAATCTGAAACTATACAACTCCTAGAAGAAAAAGCTGATGAAACTCTTTGATGTTAAGGCTCATTGTATGGGTATACTTTTGTTGAGACAGGCTGCGAAAATTTCTGTAGCCTGTTATAAATCATATTACCAAAAATATTATCATGAGTGACATTAAAAAACATAAGTAGCTGGGTAGATTACTGTAAGAACTTTTAGAAATATCTTATTCCATTATTTTCTAGACAGTAGATAATAGTGATATTTCTCATAACTTCAATATTTTACTTACATCTGTGAGATGGCCAAAAGTTGGTTTAGCTGTTTGGAGCATAAGTTGCTGGGTCACTGGGTCTAATCCTAGAAGAAAACCAAAGAAAATAATTAGAATCTCATCAACAGTAATAAAAAATAGAAGTTGCTAATCTTATCTTCATCAATACTTTGATATAGATAACGAAATTGGATTTCTCCTAAAAAAATTGATTCATTGATACTTTGTCCTAAATTCACAAAGACATCCAAATAACCACAATTTTAGTATAAATCATTTAATCTAATTTGCGCAACTCTCATTTCATAATCAGAAATTTGAAATTGTTTAGTATTTACTAAGTGGCAGACATTATTGGTTACCTGCCCCAAAGCCATTCATTACCTTACCTCTGGCCAGAATCACTTTCCACAATAGAGTCTAAAAAAATATTTGCTTTATTTTTCAGGACCCTCTGTTCCCAAGGCATAGGCATGTTACCAAACCTTAAGCAGTTGTAATTTACTTCCAAATAGCACATTTGAGAATAAAAGGGAAGTATTTACAGTTCTACTTGGCCAATGGAGCACACCAGACACTGGACCAATGTGGGCTAAGAGGACATGTGCAGGGGACTTCTGGGGAAAGCTGAACCACCTAGGACGGGCAAGTGCCCTCTGTGTCTGCACAGGCTGTGCTGGCTCACGGCTGTAGCAGCATCCTGGACACGTGAAGAGACAAGGCTGAGGACTAGAGTCAACACACTGAGGACAGCTGTGTGACAAGATGGGAAGACCAGAATCCTTGCTGACTGTCAGGGGATAGTCTGCTTCCTTTTTACATAATAAATAATGTCATCTTTTTAATTAGCTCTTTTTTTTACTAACACCAAAAACATCCTAATATTTATAAATACTAACATTTAAGAAATTTGAGACCATGGGTATTTCATGCACAACCCATTCAATTATCAAGCTGTTCTATCCATTCTTCCTCTAGGCTTATGTAAACTCTTTTTTTTCTTCAATATTGGAGTATATGAAGACTCCATTAATATTTTTAAGGCAAAGATGTCAATTTCAAAAAAACACACTACATGACATCAGTAAAACTATTAACCAATCTTATAGTCTACTTAAAATTACATTAATAAAAAAAATTAATACCTTTGAAACTAACAAAAGTTGCTCTAAATAACAGAATTTAAAAAGCAGTGTGGAGTAGTTCATAACTCAATCTCATTTGATTGTAATGATTAGAACACAGTCGAGCCAACTAAAGTAAAAAAGATGTGTGCCTAAAAAGGACACACAAAATAATGACGGCAGACTCTCACGGCATGGCGCGCGGAGAATGAAGTCTGACATTAGGACAGGGGGCCAGGGTGCTGGCTCGGCACGCCCGGACGACGCGGGCCCTGTCACGCTGCTGCGTCACACCCCCTTCCACACCCACTCACATCCTCCGCTGCCTCACTCCACACAACATGCTCATGTGATCTTGTAACGCAGGAAAATACCAGGGCACCAGCATTTACGAGACTTCATTTATTGAGAAAAGGGGACCGGCTTGTCCAAACCTATAAATTTGTTTACGTTAGGTTAAGGAAGATACAGATTAAGGAGCTCTCTCTTCTGGGTCTGTGAATAGGTCCCAGAAATGACACTGCCAAGTACAAGGAGATTCAGGAAGCTCAAAGCGAATTGTGCATATGAAATTCCAGGCACCGCTGCAGACAAGTTTCACGTTACCTCATGCAATCCTCACATAATTCCTACAAGGCAGGTGTTCTGGCAACAGTTTTACAAATGAGAGGTTGCTGCCTTGAGAAAATTTAAGCAAGTGACATTGCCAGGATTTTAGCCAAGGTCTATCTCAATAAAAAGGAGAAAATGGCTAATTACATCATTGTACATTATAGATGTGGTTTCTGCTATTGATTTTCATTAACATAAGGCAGAACCCAGGACTGTACGGCTTTTCCCTTGATGACAGGTGTAGGGTGCATAGGAATATCACTGTCATAACAGATGTCAGCATTAATACTCATGCTTTTTACGCCAACCTTAGATTACCCAAATCGTGAGGCTGTATTTAGTAACATAATATCAAGTAATTTATATCAGAGAAAGGAATACATAGCTATATTAAAATTAGGAAGCAGTTTAACTTTTATGTGGCAGACATTATTGGTTAACTTTTAAACTGCTTCCTAATTTTAATATAGCTATGTATTTGAATAGCAAAAAAAAGAATTGGTCTGGGAGTGAGTGGTCATTCAAGCAGCAGATTTTATTTGAGATGGGGCTGCCTCTCTCCACCTCAAGTCACGGCCACAGAAAAGAATTCAAAGTGGGAAGGTACTACCTCTGAATAACGGTCGACTGACACACACAAAACTTTTCACTCTTTTCCTAACAGTTTTAGGAAGAAAAGAGGCATGCTTTTGCAAAGGTGAGTGCAGAAAGACATGTGACTCCATTTTGGTGATTACGATAGCTATGAAAGAATTATTGTTTCCTTTCCTTTGTAGCTTCAGAGACCCCTGAGGAGGAACGGCTGAAAAAGTAATGTCAGATTGATCTACAGAACGTGATTTAAAGGGTCCTGCTGTTAGCAAGTCTTCCTGAAGAATGCCCCCAAAGACTTGACAGATTTTTATTACAGTGCTTACACGCAGCTCTAAAGCCTCAGTAATAGTTACAGAAATGGTACTGTATATGGGTTCATTGAACAAAAATTTGAAAAACTAAGAGTTTCTGAAAAATGATTACATGATGTTCTTCACTTATTCTAAAAATATGGTGAAATATAGATACAACTTTAAATGTTAAACTAACGTTACATTTCTGAAATACACCAAACGTGGTTGTGATAAATAGTCCTTTGTGTACATTTCTGGATTCGTTATACTTATAGTTATGATTTTGCATGTATGCTTCCTTATGAGATTGGCCGTAAGGTTTTTTTGTAACGTCCTCATCAGCTGTTAGTATAAAGGCTAACTGAAGTTTAGGGCTATTTCCCCCGTTCCTTACAAGGGCTTCTGCAGGACTGACATGTTTTCCCCGAACAACTGGCAGACTTCATGAATCACCAAACCACATGGGCCTTTGTGTGAAGGTTTTAAATTACGTGTTTGGTTTCTTTACTAGACCTAAAATTATTTACATTTTATGTTTATTTTTGTGAAGATTTTCTAGGGTTTGCTTTTCTAGGAGGTTGTCCATTTTATCTAAACATTCAAACGTGCTGGATGCCGTGGTCTAACACAGTCTCTTGTGCGTGTAAATGTCAGCATCAGTGACACTCCCACTGTCCGTACCTAAAAAGATAATGTGTCCCTGCCCCCGTCCACCCATCTTTGTATGAATCACCCCAAAGCGCTCCCAGCTTCATTACTCTTTTTCAGAGCCATCTTCTGATTTTGATGATCGTAGACACCATATATTTACTGTACGTTGAACTGTTTTTATTACTTTTTCCTTTGAATTATTTTATTTAAATTGTTATTCTAATACATTAAAGCAGGTGATGAGTGCTTTGATTTCATCCCTTCTGTTTTTGCCATTTGTAGCTACTAAATTTCTCTCTCAGCATGATGATTGCCATTACAATCAACAAGTCTGGGGTGTAATTGGTATTCTCACCTCAGTTAAGGTCAAAACTATTTTCCATTTCCACTGTGAGTTACTCTTAACCATTGCTTTTGAGAAGTATGTGTCTTCACTTACAATCATATTGAACTTTTCTAGTTATCTACGTGTTTTATTTGTAGATTCACATTCTAAATGATGACAACCTTTGAAATTTGGTGAAATGTGCCATATTAGAGCATAGGATCAATTGTTATAAATCTATAACTTGATGTATAGTTACATATTCTTACTGATTTTTTCATCGAGACAGAATTTTCATATAATAAAATTAACCCCTTTCACTATTTAAAAGTGTGTAATTTGGTGTATTTTAATATATTCGCAAAATTGAGCAACCATCACTATTGTCTAATTCTGGAACATTTTCATCCCTGGAACAAACACCGTAGCAGGCACTCTCCATCCTCACCTCCCCAGACCTGGCAGCACCAGGCTACCTTCTGTCTCTACAAATTTGCCTATTCTGGATATTTCCTACAAACAGAATCTTATAATACACAGCTTTTTGTGTTTGGCTTTTTTGCTTTGCGGGATGTTTTCACGGTTTGTCAGGTGGCAGCACAAATCGGCACCCGACTGCTGACTCTGGCAGTTGCTTTGTGAGCTTCTAGGATTTCTCTGCAGTACGTACGTCATCAAGAGAGAAACCTAATTCTTCCTTCCGCTCCCACAAGGCCGGCGTCCGGGGTCCCACCTAGGCCTCCAGGGGCCACCTCGGTGGCGAGGCTGGGGCGGCGGGTGCCACCTGCACCGAGTGCCCTCTGAAAGCTCACCTGCGATTTCACGCCTGCCGTGGGAAACGTCGGGGGACCAGCTCAGGGCATTCTCAATCTGCAGAAATGACCTGTGACCATAGAAGGTCCCGTGAGGCACTGGTTCTCAGGCCGGTGACACTTGGGTCCTGGTCACAACCACGTATTTTTGGACCTATCCCCAGACACAGAGTGTGGGGGCCGCTGACCGACACGCACTCTCTCTCGGAGTCCCTTCAGCGCCCAGGGGAACGTCCCCGAGAACACTGATGCCACTTACTTTCACTAAGCAGGTCAGCCTGCTGACCCCGGCGCCCACGTGAAGAGCGCCTCCCAGCCCGCGGGGCAGCGAGGTCACCTGTGGGAGCCCCACAGGCGCTGTGCACTGGGCGGCCTTGGGGCGGCCTGGCAGGGGTCCTTGGGAGTGTTGGGGGGGGGTCAGATCTGCAGCGTCCAGGTGCCTAAGATGGAGTTCCTGTCACGCTGCAAGTCACGTGGGAAAATGAAGCCAGAAAAGCTCAGCTTTATCATCAGAAAGGTGGATTCTCCCTTCAAATGCTCCACCACGCAGGCAGCTTGCACAATGGGATCTAAAACACTGAGTGCTGAATTACAGAAAATGCTTCTTTAATGAGAAAACACTTGTTTATTTGCATTGTTCTGTTATTTTTCAAACCATAAATTTTGAAATAAACTGAAAGTATAAAGAAAAATACGTAACAATGGTAACCAGTAATGTTTAGTTAATATTATTAGCATATGTCTAGAACCTCTGCTTTCTTACCCACCCCACCCCCATATCCTTCCAAGTGTTCACTTCCAAGCGCTCATATGGTAGACACATGACGGAGGAGAGCAACACAAAACAAAGCAACGCAGGAAAACAGAAGAAACAGCAAAACAAAGCAAAACAGAAAAGTAGAAGAAATCTGGCTATTTGACAAATACAACAACATAAATACTTATACCAGCAGTGGCTAAGCTGTTTAGCTTCATCAATTAAAATTCAAAAGGTATAACTAAATTAGAATTCAAAATCCTTCAAGTAAATGAAAACGAATCATTTCAAAATGCAGCTATAGAAACTCAAAGCAGCAAAAAATGCACATATGAAAACACAGTGCCTCCTCGAACAGTACGTAGGTTCATATTTTTCTTGGTAATGGTACCACAGCAGTTTGGACTCATACATACTTGGAAAATAATTGTTTGAAGGGGGACACGTTGATGGGTGTGTTTCAAAGCCTCAGAACACCGGGATGTCTAGAAAAAGTCACCCCTGCACTAGAGGGGTGACTTCTCCAACTTGTCTAATGCTGGAGAAGCGGAGTCCTAGCCATGTTGGTTAACCAGAGTTTCATTAACGGTTTGCCTTCATTAATTTTACATTTTGCTTTCATTACAGATGCCACTTCCTCCTAGTTTTAGTTTTTAGAGGGAACACATACAAAATCACATGGTGTATCAGAGGAATTGGAATGTTATAAGAAAATGACATTATTAAAAAAAAACCCACATAAATGTCATTTTCCCAGTTTACCTAAATGGACACAATAAAGGGTAAGAGCATCTCAATTTAAACTAGAAAACCTTATCAGGTTATTTAAATTTTTCCTGAATTTTTTAGTATTATAAACCTAACATACTGGAGTCAGGTCTGATTATCAGGAAAGGGCAACCCAGGGGTTTTGTGCCCCCAAAGTACTAATGACTGTTGACCTAACCCTCATAAAATTTCGTGTTGCAATAATGAAATAAAGAAGAATGCCAAATCTCATCCAATCAAAGCCGTATGTTTTTGAAAATCACATACTGTTTAAACAATATCATTTAGGGTTCTATTTACTTCATGGCCGCTCATCAGTCTTTATGGAAAAATAATGTTTTTAATGTCATTAAGATAGCGTTTGTCACAATGCTGCTATGGTTGCTTCAATGGAAAGAAATCATCTAATTCACAGGGAATGTTTCAGTACATGTAACTTGGTGGGAATTCAGAAAACAGCAATCACTAAATTACAATTATTATAGGAATGGATATAAAAAATTTAAAAATAAAAAATATGCTTATGACAGGAAAAGACTAAAAATTTATCAATAAATGCCTATCAATAAAACCTCAATAAGTCTACTTCTGATAGGTGGCTTATTACTTACTGTGCGTTTATTAATATATTTCCAAGGAACAGCTTTTGACAACAGTGCAATATTTGTGAGGATTTGTAGATGAGTTTTTTAAAATATATGTGTAAATGAAGTAAAGATATATTTAAAGATACATCTAGGCTAATCCTGCCTGAGCATAGTTCTCGAAGGAAAAAGACTTGGTATTTTTAGTGAATCATGAGTTAAACATGGAGTTATAAGGAATCCTGTTATTTATTTAGGCAGTAAACATATTTAGCTTCAACTGTATGTCAGAAATAAGGGTAAATAAAGCATAGTCCTTGACCTTGGACAGCTATATATTCTAGTGCTAGAGACAGAGAAGTAGTTAAAATAATTAAAATGAGACATGACACGTTTATAGCGGGTGTGATGGGGGCAGAATGGGCCGAGGGAAAGGGCCCACGTGCTCGGGGAGGATGCAGGAGCCTTGGTTAAGCAGACTCTCCAGTGTCAGCAGCAGGAGAGGAAGGGCTGCTACTCACTGTTATTAGTCAGGTGCGCACTCGAAGTTCATGGTCAGGTTGGGGCCTTCCATTTCTAAATGGGAATAAACTGGGAAGACATTTAGCAAGACAATGCCAACTAGAAACACATCTTTACGAGGAAAACTGAAAACGATGCTATTTAGTTAAAGAAAGTTGTGACGTCAACTTTGTGACATTGTTTCTTCCGATTCTTATAGAACAGGCCATGACTAACCTATCGACGACCCACTACATTTGGGGCTTTGCTTGGGTTATAACGGACTAGCTCATTTCAGACCAGAAATAACTAGAAAAACTGAATAAAATGCATTAAATCTCTAAGGGACTTAGAAAGTTACTGGGACAACCAAGATTTCATGGACAAAACCTCAGACTGAAAAGAAAATGCTGGAATGAAACTTCTTTGGTGCCATTTTTCCTTCCCTGGCATCTGCGGATTCCTAAGCAGGGCCCGTAGGCTGAGAGTGAGGCGGAGAGCAGTGTGTAAGAGGCTGGGGAGTTGGCGGGGAGCTGGCGGGGAGCTGGCAGACCTTCCACAGTCCCCCAGGGCAGGGAGGGGCGGAAATGGAGCTTGGGCCAAGGAAGGAGCCCGGTTAAGACAGCAGATCCCGAAAGCCACACTCAAGGAGGGACGGCAAACCTGAAATAGACCAGCCCTCAAAAAGAAACTGAAACCTGGCTTGAGATCTGCTCAGTCCCAGTACTGAGCTCAGGAGAGACGCCCGAAATGCGCAACGCGAACATCGCTGGAGGAAGACAACATCCCGAGGTGGAGATTATCCCTAAAATATCTTTACGCAATGATTAGGATTCAGTCATAAATTACAGGCTATCAGAACATAAGATCAATTCACACATACGACTAAAGAGACAAAAATAAAATGAAAAAAACTGAAAGTGTTGCAAAGGTGATCCAGATGTTAACAGTATGATATAAGGACTTTATAATAACTATGATTCGCAGTTTTATGAGAATATATTTTGGGATAGGGAATTTTAGTAAATAGCTAATATCTGCTACTAAAAACCAAAAGGTATTTATGGAACTAAAAATAAAATAACATAAATTAAGAACTTGATAGGTGGGATTGTCAGATTAGACACACAGGATTAATGAATTCAAGATAACTCTGAAGAAAAGAAGTTAAGAAAATGTCTAACATACACACAATTATAGTTCCATGAAGAAAGAAGACAATGAAATAGAAGCAATATTTGAAGAGGTAATTACCAAGAATTCAAACGACATACAAAAATTAATTTAAAGTATATTATAGAACCAAAGAGAAAGGTAATACAATAAAAATATACATCTAGAAGACAATGTAGGAAAGTATCTTCATGAATTTCCTTGAAAGAACACAAAAGACAGTGTCTGAATGGCAGTGGGGGGATGATGGGTTGGACTGCGTGAAGAACTAACAAAACAAAGAAATTAAGAGAAAATTCAAGCCCAAAAGGAGAGAATATTTACAATACATACATGTATCTAACTCATGTATAGAATTTATGAAAAAAAATCTAGAAATCGGTAAAAGTACAGGCCAGCCAATAGTCAAATGAGCCAAAGGTTTGGGTAGGCACTCCTCCACGGAGGATATCCAAATCACACATGAATATATCCTAAGATCGCTTAACCTCATGACTTTGCGAGGTGATGCAAACTGAAACCATGATGACATTGCCACCTGTTCAAGTTGCTGAAAAGAGAAAGAAAATATCAAGAATAGCAAGTAGTGAAAATAATGAGAATTCTTACAGGCTGATGGACGGAGTGAAAATGTGTTTGTATCGATTTTGAAAAATCATTTTTCAGTATTTGCTAAAGCTGAACTTATGCATAAAGTATGAGCTAGACATTTCATTCTGAGAAACAGGTCCACTTGAAATAAGTGCAGTAAAAGGCATTTACTAGAATGCAGGGAGGTTAATGGCAGTATTTTTCATAATAGACTGAAATTAGAAACAACATCAATATCCATTAACAATAGAATTGATAAGTATATAGTATATTCAGAAAAGAGGATACTACACAGTAATAAAAATAAACAGAATACTGACATAAGCAATGATGTGGATGAATCTTGCACACAGAATACTGTAAAGGAGGTCGTACACTGTACACAGTGTTTCCTTAGAAATAAACATAAAAATGAGCAAAGGTTCTTCGCGGACTTGCTCGTGAGGCTGGTGACTGACCTTGAGAGTACAGACAGGTGTTGTTAGAAAGTAAGAGAGGCCCAGCAAGGCCTTCCAGGTATTTTAAAGTCCGATCTGTAGCTTAGTTCTCAGTCTGAGGCTATGTGCCATGGGCGGCCATGGAGATACTACCAGTGGCATGTAAATCCATACATAAACCAAGTATCTTTACTGAATGAATGTTTCATTCACATGTGCTATTTTTTAAATGTATTGGGAATTTATTTTGATTAACACAAAAATCACTTAAATTGTTATTGAAATCACGGTAGCTTTCTGCTGTTAAGTATTTTGTTAATCAATAGTTACCAATAATAATAATAACAGTATAGTTGTTTATGAAATATTTTCACATTAAAAATGTTTCCTATACATGAATAAAATATTGGAATCATCAGCTTAGATGATGTTCTTGAATACAGGTCATTAAATGAACGGTTTTCTCAATTCCCTCTTGATTGCATGATTATCTAAAAGAAGATACTTTTAGAATGATACAAGAAGTCAAAATAATGTCAGCCATTTGGTGACTTCTAAAAGAAAAACTCTGCTTCAAGGTCCACAGAGGGAGGGAGAGTAAGATGCCAATGTCCAGGAACCTCAGCTTGTCACTGGATGATTAATCTCCTGAACACTCTTTAAGTGTTATCAGTTAACAGATGTTTGGTGTTTATCAGATCTAAAGTTTTCAGTGGTGAAACATATCGGTGATTCTAATATTCCTAATTATGAGTCACAACAGAACCTGAGATAGTTTCAGATTCTCTGAAACAGTGACCTGGGAGTCTTGGCCACAGAACATGGACTATAGCCTTTCCTTCTGCTATTAATATTGTTAGCCATGTTTCATGCCAAATAATTGTATACCCCAGGGATGGAGTTTTCACGAGATACACAGCATCTGAGAACTGCTTCATTCCTCCTACATGTCCGCGTTTCAGAGCAAACTTGCATCTTTTCTCACTGAGGTCCTTCACAAAATCAACCTTTAAGAAAAGTGGAGACCTTGCCTTGGGCAACAATAAACCATCGGCGAGAATTACGGCTACATACATGCCATATGCATTGGTGACGTTGTAACAAAATCAAAGGAAATGGTTGCATCCTATGAGCTCAGAATACTTCATTTAGGAATATCACTCTAAGAAGTATTCTTACCTGATCATCTCTTTGTAAATAAGACTAACCATAATAATCCCTACTACTTGCCAAGCACATTACATTATTTCTAATCTACAAAATTATACATTGTAGTAAAAGTTATTGCCATATTATCCATTAAAAATGAGGGCTTACATAGATTAAAAATTTGCTTTAAAAAATCACATAGCTTCTAAGTGTGAGATTGGATCTGCACTCAAATTTCTCAACCCCGAGCCTGCATTTATTTTATTATACCTATTCCCTCTTCTCTTTGCAACAATCATTGAGTATATCAAGTTCTCCAAGTAGAACTTTAGACAGAATCATTTGTTTACTTTCTAAATAAATGAGAATGATTTATTGTTCCCTTAACCCAGCACTGATATGTGTGATGGGAATTTTATGACTCACGAATTCCTTCCTGCCTTGTCCCAGATATAACTCAGGCTGGTTCTGACCAAAGCCACTGCCACAGTGAGCAGGTGCAGGCCCAGACAAGACGGCACCAAAATGGAGCAAAGATGCCATTTCAGATGTGGCGCCATCATGGAAGCCTATGGAAAATGATTAAGTAGACAGGGTGACCTGTCAGCAGCCAGCGAGGGATCTGGACAGTTAATCCAACAGCCCACGTCAGCGGTTCCACGTGCCCCAAACACACAGACAGGGAAATGCAAACCTACCCACAGACCCACCTTCTACGCAGAGCACACCGTAAATCAAAAGAAACATCCAGAAATAAGACATTTGGGGATATCTGCCTCAAGAAAAAGAACTAGTGCTTACCAAGTTATTTCAACACCATTAACCTCGTCCAGTAAAGACTGGGGTAAATGCTGGGGGCGAGGGGGGCGGGGGAGGATGGGGAGGTACGAACAGGAAGAAAGGGCGGGGCGGATGCTGGCCCCGAGACGGGTGACACCGCAGCGGTGGAAGGTGGTGGTGGCCCTTCCCCAGCGGGGCTGCTGCGGTCTGACAGGGTGACGGCCGCCAGCTGGACGCAGCGCTGGGCCATAACAAGCTCTCCAGCTTCCGGCCTCGACCGGCCTCCAGGCCTGCCGCCCGCCCAGGCTGGCCTCCCGTCCTCCTTGCCATCACGCTGCCACCAGGGTGACCTCCCTGCCCCACGCTTCTCCTCTCTCGATCTCACACCCTCCCTTGTGCTGGCCTTTGTCGACACGGCCTGTGCAGGGCCCTGCACCAGAACGCTGCCAGCAGCCCACTCCCTCACCGGGCCCCGCCGGAGGGGCATGCTGAAAGAAACACCTTGACAAAGAGCACGGTCCCCTCCTGCT